>NC_140584.1:27682931-28006760 GCF_964204655.1 Triturus cristatus
CTGCCACATGCTTCTGGGTGGGAGGGAGTGCTCCATCCTGCTCAGGGGTGGGACAAGGGAGACTGTTGGGAGTTGTAGTGCTGGCCTCCCACACACCCCTCCCTGTTAAGATGGCTACCTACCTGTTAACTGAAGGTGAACAATACAATGACTGCCACATGCTTCTGGATGGGAGGGAGGGCTTCATCCTACTCAGGGGTGGGACAAGGGTGCCTGGTGGGAGTCGTAGTGCAGGCTTCCAACCCCCAAACGGCACAACCTGGGAAGATGGCTACCTACCTGTTGGATGAAGGTGAACAATGCAATGGCTGCCACATGCATCTTGGTGGGTGGGGAGTGCTCCATTTTGCTAAGCTGGGGAACAAGGGGGCATGGTGGGAGTAGTAGTGCAGGCCTCCCACCCCCAAACAGCACTACCTGTGAAGATGGCTACCTACCTGTAAGTTTGGTTGGTGTACTACAATGGCTGCCACATGCTTCTATGTGGGGGGGAGTACCCCATCCTGCTCAGGGGTGGGACAGGGGTGCCTGGTGGGAGTAGTAGTGCAGGCCTCCCACCCCCAGACAGCCCTCCCTGTGAAGATGGCTACCTACCTGTATGTTTGGTTGGTGTACTACAATGGCTGCCACATGCTTCTGGGTGGGCAGAGTGCCACATCCTTCTCAGGGGTGGGATAGGGGTGCATGGTGGGAGTAGTAGTGCAGGCCTCCCCTCCCCAGACAGCCCTCCCTGTGAAGATGGCTACCTACCTGTAAGTGTGGTTGGTGTACTACAATGGCTGCCACAGGCTTCTGGCTGGGGGGAGTGTTCCATGTTGCTGAACTGCGGGACATGGGGTCCTGTTGGGAGTTGCAGTGCTGGCCTCCCACCCACAGACACCCCTCCCTGTTTAGATGGCTACCTACCTGTTAGTTTGATGAGGGCAAAGTAATGGCTGCCACATGCTTCTGGGTGTGAGGGAGTGTGCCATCCTGCTCAGGGGTGAGGCAGTGGGCCTGGTGGGAGTTGTAGTGCTGGCTGCCTATACACATACAACCCTGGGAATGTAGCTGGCTACCTTTGGGGTGAATGTTACATCTGTGAGATCTGTGTTGGGTATGGTGGTGCAGATGAATGGGATTGGGCCTAGAAGGTGTAGCTTTGGAGTTGTGTCAGACAGTACATGGCAGCGTAATGGTATACATTTGTTTGTACTTACCACTCTGTACTCTCCCGGCTAATCCCGTGAGACTCTCTGCAGTATGGCAAGCACCTTCTCTTCCCATGCAGTGAATGTTTTTGGTGGGATGGGAGGGCCCCCGCCAGTCCTTTGAGCCAGCTCACGGTTCTTGTTCCTCTTTTCTTTCATAACCCTTATCAGGTCATGCCACCGCTTCATGATTTCATTTCTGGAGCGCGGGGTGGTCCCTACTGCATTGACCTTGTTGACTATCCTTGCCCACATTTGTGCTCTTGTGGCTAATGGTGTCTGTTAGACCAGGGTACCAAACACTTGTGGTTCTACTCTGATTATCTCATCTACCATGACTGACAACTCACTCTCTGTGAATTTGGGCATTTTCTGTGGTGCCATGGTGTGTGATGTGCTAATGCGTTGAGGTGTAGTTGTGAAGGTTGTGGGGGTGGTGTAGGTGGTGTGTGTGTTTGTATTGTTGTGAAGGTGAGATGTGTGGTGTTTTGCCTATCCAATGTGCTGTAGGGTTTGGTTCCTTCAGTGCTGGAGTAGTTGAAAGGATTCTGGTCAGGGAAGGGGCAGGTTTTATACTCAGCAATGTGGGTGTGTCAAAATGGAGTTTTGCTGTCAGGTGTGTTGTGTGGGTTGTCCTGGTATTAGTATTTTTGAAGTTGCCATGGGGGTGTGTCATTGGGATGTGTTAGGTGTTTTTGGGGGCAGGGCTTGTTTGCTCTGTGCACTTGGTGGCCTTGTTGTGATTTTTTTTTTTTTGTCGACCGCCATATTTGTCAAGGAGCGTCTGCAGCGATGGCTATGCTACAGCCCTTCTGCCGGCTCTCCCATTCATCACTGTTAGCGACCGCGGCGGTCAGAAATAGCGGAACGTCCCGCTGTCACATCGGGGGAATCCTAATTTTCTGTGCGGTCTCTCCGCTGACCTGGCTGCAGTTTATTATGTTACCACCGCAAATCCGGCCCCTGCGCACTGATTTCCACCTGCTCCGCCCGCTACATGCGGTATTTGGTGGCCTCGTTCCGCCACGGTCTGATTTTTTTGGGCAGTTGATACTAATCGGACCGCCAGTTATCCCGCGGCACCGGCGAATGGCTGATTTCCACTACCATGGCAGTCGGGGTGATTTTACAACCGCCATCCTTATAGACCCCATAGTATTTCAAATGAAACACAAATCCATTAAAAAAGGAATGCCCCTAAAAAATTAAAAAATACAACTGTAGAAAAAAAGCCCCAACGACGCAGTCCTCTCAATAACGAAACCCTTGAAAACCCGAAAATTAGTTTTAAAAAAAACGCTCCAGCTGTGGAAATGTGCTTTTTAATGAGCACACCGGTGCAGGGGTCACCCTTCTCTGTCCACGGGTCCGTAGACCAACAAAATAGAGATTGGCACTGAAGTTGGAATTCAAATAACAAGTTTATTAATCACTCATGAGTGGGACTATGTCCACACAGCACTCTCAAGTGCTGCCTGAGGCAGTACATTGAATACACAGACCATGTGCTTATATACAGAGTTTGTTGCAGAGTAAGCATGTAGTTACAAATTAAAGGTACAAGCATACACAGGAATGGTTACAGCCAGACATGGGCAGATGGGTAATCACTTAGTCAGCAAAGTGGGAAGGGGAACAGAACTGCTTACAGTTGCAAAACACAGTGACAGTTATAGCTTTAGCCACGTGCATTCCAGCAGCCACAGGCCTTTTCTCAGCATGTACATTGCTTTGGCTCAGTACAAAAGGAGTTAACTAAGGCTGATGACTCAAGCAGAATAGAAAGGCAAGCAACAGTGAAGACGGAAGAATAGCTAACAAAATGGATGCCACAAACAGGATGGCTTTAGCTTATGTTAACGGAAATTATTTTCGATTTCCACACAACAATCCCAAAAAGTAAAAGGAAATGTAAAAAAGCGATTTGTTTCTAAGAAACAAAATACATTTTCCTTTAAAAAACAAACAAACACGTCTTTAGCACCATCCCTTAACGAAATGGGAAATCAGCAACAAAAAAAATAATTAACACCCTCCCACAATAACATATACAAACCCACACACATTAATTACAACATTAAGGGGTCGATTCTTATCTGAGTCGGAAAGCTCTCCAACCGAGCCGGATCTGGAGTGGTTTCCGACCGAGCCGGACCCCCGCAGTCCGACCGAGTTCGATGCGGCCGCATGCTACCCGACTCGGTTCTGTCGGGCTCCCATAGAAGTCAATGGGAGCCGGTCATACGACGCGTACATGGGCTCCTATTGACTGAATGGGTACGTTTTGCACAAGGGCCCCTCCTACAGTGGGTACGCATTGTGCCATCCGCACCATACATGCCTGTGCTGGGGAGACCCTTGGGTCTCCCCCTGTGTCTAAGTCGTAAGGCTGCGTGTGATGGGGGTCCAATGTGGACCCCCAAAGTTAGCTTCCCGGACGTTTGGCCAGCTGGAAACTTTGGCTCGATCCCGCTGTCCGACGCGTACATCGTACTCACTCGGTTGTGAAATGTCTCCATTGCGCTGTGCGAATCGTGTCCGTACGAGTCAGTTGGAGCGGCTCGGATCCGGAAAGGGTTCGGTCAGAGCACACGCTTACACTCGCATTGTACTTGCTCGCTCGTACATGTGTCCGAGTTGGTCGTGAAACACGCATCCGACTCTTACCTTTTTCCTGCCGGATCGCATTCGTAGCCCTTCCGAGCGAGATCGGAATCGACCCCTTAATAGAATATAACATAATTAAACATCACATAACTAACACTATGGTACCAAATCCGATCCTGTAAAACCCGGGTACGAATGGTCGTACGGAGCGTTTTCTCCCTACGACTCGTACCCGGGAAATCCTCCTTACAAACCAGCAACTACGAATCGTACAGAAATACCATTTCCGTACGATTCGTACAAAAGTACGCATGGCGAAAAAATACCCACAATTCCGATCCGGAACAGCGCGTACGTGATGTCCGGACGGTGTCAGGCAGCGTTTTACGGACCAGCAAGTACGATTCGTGCCTACGTCACTCCGCACGGACCATTTTTTATGGCAGCAAAAAATTCCCGGGAAATTGAGGACGAAGCGAAGAACGAGCACCGGTACGCGACGGACAGCCATGGACCCCATCCTACGTGTCATCCCAGTCCTCCTAGCCTACGACCTGGTGCACAGAAACCCACGCAGACGCCGCAGAAGGTCAGAACAACACCCAGGGGTAAAGGGGGGGGGCAGGGGCAGGAAACATAACCCCCACCCAAGTTAAATTGTAAAAATGTCCTGTACATACATGACCCCCTGGCTCTGGTCACTTCGGGGAGGGCGTGTCCACCACTTCCTACGTACCGTCACAACGGAAGTGGATGTGGACACGTACCCGTCACCACGACAATGGTGGTACGGACCGTACCCACGCTGTGGGGTCGTGGGTACGGCCCGTACCACCATTGGAGTGGTGATGGAGGTGTAGGCACCGTACCCACGCCCCCACAGCGTGGGTACGGCGCGTACACCTCCATCACCACAACAATGGTGGTACGGGCCGTACCCACGCACTGAGGGCGTGGGTACGGCACGTACACCTCCATCACCACTCCAATGGTGGTACAGGCCATACCCATGCTCTGAGGGCGTGGATACGGCGTGTACACCTCCATCACCACTCCAATGGTGGAACGCGCCGTACCCACGCCCTCAGAGCGTGGGTACAGCCCGTACACCCTGTGAATGCGGGGTTAGGGTCCGTCCCACCCGTACCCCTACGGCACCAGTACAGAATGGATACAAGGCGTACACACGCCACGAATGTTGGCATAGGGCCTGGTGCAGCATATAAGCAGTATATTGGTGTGTGTGTATGCACAGGACAGCAGTGAACTGCACCAAGGGGCGGTGGGATGGTGGGTGGGTGGCTGCAGAGGACTCCCAGCAGTGGACAGAGACATGGGGGTGGGTGCCCAGGACTCCCAGCAGTGCCCAGACATATGAGGGGTGGGTGCAGAGGCCTCCCAGCAGTGCCCAGACATGTGAGGGGTGGGTGCATATCACTCCCAGCAGTGCCCAGACATATGAGGGGTGGGTGCCAATCACTCCCAGCAGTGCCCAGACATATGAGGGGTGGGTGCAGAGGCCTCCCAGCAGTGCCCAGACATATGAGGGGTGGGTGCATATCACTCCCAGCAGTGCCCAGACATATGAGGGGTGGGTGCCAATCACTCCCAGCAGTGCCCAGACATATGAGGGGTGGGTGCATATCACTCCCAGCAGTGCCCAGACATATGAGGGGGTGGGTGCATATCACTCCCAGCAGTGCCCAGACATATGAGGGGTGGGTGCCAATCACTCCCAGCAGTGCCCAGACATATGAGGGGTGGGTGTATGAGGGGTGGGTGCATGTCACTCCCAGCAGTGCCCAGACATATGAGGGGTGGGTGCCAATCACTCCCAGCAGTGCCCAGACATATGAGGGGTGGGTGCATATCACTCCCAGCAGTGCCCAGACATATGAGGGGTGGGTGCCAATCACTCCCAGCAGTGCCCAGACATATGAGGGGTGGTGCCCAGACATATGAGGGATGGGTGCAGAGGCCTCCCAGAAGTGCCCAGACATATGAGGGGTGGGTGCCAATCACTCCCAGCAGTGCCCAGACATATGAGGGGTGGGTGCATATCACTCCCAGCAGTGCCCAGACATATGAGGGTGGGTGCAGAGGCCTCCCAGCAGTGCCCAGACATATGAGGAGTGGGTGCATATCACTCCCAGAAGTGCCCAGACATATGAGGGGTGGGTGCCAATCACTCCCAGCAGTGCCCAGACATATGAGGGGTGGGTGCATATCACTCCCAGCAGTGCCCAGACATATGAGGGGTGGGTGCAGAGGCCTCCCAGCAGTGCCCAGACATATGAGGGGTGGGTGCAGAGGCCTCCCAGCAGTGCCCAGACATATGAGGGGTGGGTGCATATCACTCCCAGCAGTGCCCAGACATATGAGGGGTGGGTGCCAATCACTCCCAGCAGTGCCCAGACATATGAGGGGTGGGTGCAGAGGCCTCCCAGCAGTGCCCAGACATATGAGGGGTGGGTGCATATCACTCCCAGCAATGCTCAGACATATGAGGGGTGGGTGCAGAGGCCTCCCAGCAGTGCCCAGACATATGAGGGGTGGGTGCAGAGGACTCCCAGCAGTGGCCAGACATATGAGGGGTGGGTGCATCATCCTCAGATGACCACAACTCCATGGGTCCATGAACGCATCCCCAATGTGCGACTATGTTGAGAGTGCCATATCAACACATCACTGACAGCAGTGTCCCACTCCCATGAGGATGGATGTCATTCCCCCACTACATGACACACCACATGTGGGTGCAATGACAAATGACACATGCATACCCACCCCTGGTGGATGCAGCACAATACACACACTGAGATCATGTCACAAGACTGTATAGTTATGTGGAACCCACTAAACTAAGAGAGCCAAAGGGAACACACACTGTCACGCACATTCCAGGACTGATAGGAATGTACAGGTGCTGGCACAGCCACCGAGTTGTTGTCTCCCATGGAACAAATAGGGTGGACTTCCCACAGATACAATGCCCACAATTGTCAGTCAGGTGACCAAATACCCTGCAGAACAAGTACCATATGTGTGCTAGGCTGGGAGTACACACATGCATAGTGCAGAAAAGGGACCATTTCCCCATGGAGGCATGGCAACATACTCTATACACAAGTACAGTGACTACCAAGGATGGCACAGACGATGCAGCCGGACACATTGCTGAGCAGGCATGGACATAGTTGAAGGGATCCATCAGCCACCAAGGGAATGTAGACACAGGTCAGCACAACAATGGTGCAACTCCCTGCAGGGAAGATGTCAGGTGCTACAGAGGAAGAAACACTCCTTGGGACAATGTCTCAAAACACAAAGAGCATACACGACCAAAGAATCCTTGCAGAGACCTTGTGATGCATGCAGATACCAGGGTCCAACCCATGAGCAGCAGACTACTACATTTCCCAGATACCCAACACATGATCACCACCCCAACTCATGGAGCATCAGCACCAACATCAATACCTGAAAAGCAATCGTGTGCAAAGTAAAAACAAAATGCTTTATTCAGCATGAAAACAAAAAGTAGAAAAGGACACTATTTACAAAGGCCATAGGCCAGTCCAGACACCAAGTCCTGGGGGGACACATGGCCACGCGTCTCCCCTAGCTTGCCTGCACATTGGATACCTCTGGTTGATCGACTGGGGTAGGGGCATCATGTGGGGAAGGACCAGGCACCACAGGGGGTGGGGCAGCGCCAAAGGTGGAGGTCAGTATTGCGCTGCACACGTCCGCAAGCTCGTCCAGCATCTCCCCTGCATCAAAAGGAACCACAGGCCCCAAGGAGGGGGGGGGGTCGGAGGGATGGGTTGCAGCGCTTCTGGGGGAGGTGGTGGACAGGGGGGGACTCAACTCCCCTACCCATGGAGTGCCTTGCCCGTTTGCGCGCAGGTGAAACAGTGGGGCTGAGGCCCAGCACAGCCAAGTAGGTCTCCTTCTCAGACTGTGGGGCAGGGGAGCCGAGGGGAGTGACATTGGAGGGACTGGGGAGTGAGGCATGCGGACTCCCACTGTGGCTGCGTGTCTGCCGGTGTGCCTTCTTCACCCCGAGTGTGCGTGACAGGAGGTGTGCGCTTGCCCTTCCCTGTTGGTGTGCTGCCTGTGTCTGGTGTGGTGCCTGCCTGGGAAGGTGTGTGTGTGCTTGGGACAGGAATGGGAGTGGGAAGTGTGGATGGCGCAGGGGTAGGTGGGGGGACGAAGCTCTGCAGGAGACTCATTGCTGCCGTCAGTGACGAGTCCATGGACCTCAGCAACATCCGTTGGTCAGACATCGCTGACATGTACGACACCATCTGTGTCAGCAGTCTGGTGTAGCCATGGAGGACAGTCAGGATCGATGTCTGCCCAACTTGCAACTGCCGCTGAATGTCCACAGACTCGGCAGTGAGGGCAGCAGGGGAGACAGGGGCAGGGGGTGCGGTGCCTGGCACGAAGGAAACACGTTGTTGCCCTACATGGACAGAAGGGACCCGAGCAACTGGGAGGGTGGTGATGGGAATGGAGGGGGCGGTGACAGTTGTAGTGCTGCTGCCAGCTGTTGGAGCAGCCTCCGCCCCCTCAGGGAGTTCAGCCTCGGACCCGTCTGCGTCGTAGTCGGTGGTGGTACTACCCAGGTCCTCCGCCGCACTCCCCTCGCCCTCCGTGCTACTTGATGCTGCCGACTCGCCAGGAGTGGTGGCACTGGTGCTGGATCCCTCCTCCACGTCCGTGCAGGTGTCTCCCTCGATGTCCCCGATGATGCTGTGGGCAAGGTGAAGAGACAGGAAATAATCAGTCACCTGTGTACATCTGACACATGAGTCCAAACTAAATAGGTCACAGTGCATATTATGAAAAGCATCATGAGGAACATCTAGAATACCCAGCACATATGTAAGACCTGCACTCCCCAGTTGGTTCACCCAACATGCCCCCTGAAATAATGAAAATCAGGACACCACAGCAAAAAACTGGATATCCAATTATACAGAGAAGCTAGTGTCTGTGAACAGTGGAGCACAGGCAGACCATGACGGCATGCCACCTCCTGGTCACTGTGAACGAAATAGTGCTGGTGCACCCAATTGCAAATAACAGACGCCAATGCTGAAGGGGTCCCCACACTCATAGACCTGTGAGTACTGTAGAAAAGCACAAGTAATACTATCTGATCCATTTGGAAGCACAAAACTTTACACAATTGACATATTTGGAATGTGTGAATGTCCCACCTGTGGAACAGAACACACATGTGCATGAATATCAGAAGTCACACAAGGAGGTGCACACAAAACTACATTTACACAGTCATTGTATAAGCTGGCCGCCTAATGCCAAGAAGCCAATGTTAAGAAGAAATGTGGTATCAGGAAGTACATATACATGGCACCACGGTGGTCGGGATGACTTGACACCGGTAAGTTGGCATCAGCAACAACCAAGGACTAACCCAAATGCTAACACACTGTGGGAACATGGATATGTATAATTCCCCAAAAACTTTGGACAGAAATGTGCCCATGTTCTAATTGTGCCAGCGTGTTCCACAAAAGTGTAAAAGTGGTACTTGTGCACTCCCTTGGGAGACATCTGCCATGCAGGCACATCATTGTCCTTTACAAAAATCAAAGTGAAGCATATAAACTATTGGGACATGTTGACAAGTGTAGTGAGTGCCAGGGCACATGACTTCTTGAATAACAACTTAAAACATGCCACCTGTCACATGGCCATCCGTACCATGATGACACAGTTGGCAACACATCTGACACACTACCTGTCATGTGGAGTGGCACACATGTCCAGACACAGGACAATGCATTAGCAAATGGCCCTGAAATTGTGTTGGAATAAGGAGCACCTGCACTGAGGAGACACCCTGATGTGAACGAAGAATGTCCACACAGATGTCAGCACACACAGAACAAACCACATAGCATCTGGAGCACACACCCGTGCCAATAATGGATGAGCAGGAAACATGTTTTTTAACTTGTGACACATGCTGCAAAGCACAAACATGACACCCTGCACAACATGCCTGGGTCACTGCACGTTGAGTGCCTGTCCAGACAATCATCACACACTGGTCAGACCTGGCAAAGAGACATAAGGTTTGGACATGCAGTCCTTGCCCGCAAAAACACCCCATACCGGAGACAATGTGATTGAGACAGTTCAAGAAGTGACACCTCTCAATCTGGATTTAATAAAAAGTGCATCAGGAAATCCTAAATGTACTCCACATCACCTCGTGAGGCTGCCAACACATATTTGTGACAAAAAACCTCAACAGATTGTTGTACATAGACACACAGGCACTGGCCAGTGTGAGGATGCAGAAGCAAAATGGGGTCAGCCTGTACAATGGGCACATGTAGCACACTTTAGATAAATACAAATGAGGCCAGGGAACAATGCCACAGAGGCAAAACTATGCTGAACACATTGAGAATGGGCACAGTGTTGGATGACACACATTATACCGAGGCAAGGGTGTCTTAGGGTACTGTAGTGGGCACACTGCTCCATGGTCCTGGAATTATCTGACTGTAACATGAGCTGCCGTCCCGGCACTATGCATATCTCCCACTCATGCACATCATGTCTGAGGCCACAACATCGGTCATGCATGCTGCAAGTCTGTTCATTTGAACACTCACACTCCTATGTTGAGACTCAGCATCAGTGCCAACTGATATGGACCCCCAAATGACTGAACAGGACAGGGCACAGGCAAGGTAACAACACATGTCTCCGACCCCACCCCCACATGATGCAGACGGCAATGTGCACTTGGATTAACTGCCAGCCTAGATGACCATGTGCAATAGTGATTACACACAGACCAGGGAACACATGTCAAGGAGGGGAAAGGAGGAAGAACAGCAGCGGATGACTTTGGGGGAACAGAAAATGCAATGCACATATTAACCCTGGCAGTGTATCCATGCAACTGAGCACTTTCCAAAGCTGGTGACACACAACAAACACACATGTACCTACCCCTTTGCTGCTGCTGCTTCGCCTGTAACCGCCTATCCATGTCAGGGAAGACCACTGCCAGGACACGCTTCATTTGGTGGGTCAGGCGCCGGCGCCCCCGCGGTTCTTGCCTTCTGGTGAGTCCCCCAGCAGGACCCGGGCGATCCTCCTGGTCCAGCACCGGATGTCCTGCCAGCGTTTCCTCACCTGTGCCAGGCGCCGACTGCGACCCTCCACGGAGATCACGGCCCTGACGGCCCGCTTCCATATCTTCCTCTTCTCGTAGGCGGTTACCTGTGAGGATGCCAAAGTGAGAATAGATCACTACACCTGCTCCATGTCACAGAGACACACATTAGAACATATTTGATTTGTTGAACAGGGCATAGTATGCAGCAAAAATAATAGCACCTTTGTCATAGGGACATTGGCCTCGGTGTAAGGCCCAATGCACTACATGGCATTGGAAGTACACAGGTGGCATGAGGGGTGCGACACACTCCCTGATCATGGCACACACTGTACATCACAAGCAACACAAAGCTGATGGCCAGCACCTCCAAGAAGTCACATGCCCCAAGCCACTGACCCAACATCAGCAGACTACACAGACACACATCATTCACCTGCCAGTGGCAACAGCCGATACAAACCTCACTCTGCACATGTGCCACTTGCCGGGGGGGGTGTCACAGGCGTGGGGCTAGCCCAGCAAGTCAGACACACAGCACGGATCACTTCTCACATCAGATGGGTAGAGCTGTTGCCTCCTCCATGCAGCTGTGGTGCAACACTCCACATAGACACTCACCCACATGACAAGGAACATTCACACACATCAATGTCCAGATCATTTGGACACTCTCACCACAGCTCAATTCAACTCACACACATCTGTGGGTACAGTCACCTGTCACACGGAGGAACACTGAATCACCTCAGGACTATAGAACAAGAACGGCCAAGAGGATTAGCTATGCTGAATGTGCCATGCAGCATGCAGTGAATGTCACAGTAAGCACAATGCAAGTGAGGAGTGCACACATGAACCACATCATGCTCTGCATGACAGACATGAGCCATTCCCCCCCCCCTGGGACCCACTCTAAACAACATATCATGTCTGTCACACCTGGACACAATGCCAGAAGTGCCAGTCACAAAAAGAAGGGGCACAGTCAAAGGGAGCGGAGTCAGCACTCACCTGCTCCCCTGGTCTCCCATACAGGCTGGGGAACTGTGGGAGGATGACGTCCAGCAACGCCTCATTCTCTTCCTGTGTGAATCGCTGGGCCCTCTCCACAGTCTGCGACATGGTGCCAGGGGAATCACAAGCAGCAGCAGTGGTGTTGAATCAAAGGTTGTGCAGGCAAGTGCCCTCTCATGGGTTCTGGCTGACTTATATCTGCCTTGCTGGCCTATTTCAGTAACGGGAGTACAGAGTGATTGGTCAGACTCATTTGCATCCTACGTTTCCTCCAATCCCTTTAAACATACACCAGTGACAGCATTAGCATTTTTTCAAATTTGCAGCATCATGTCAAGTCAACAACCACTTTGCAACAATGTATAATGTGGCCAACTGCTTTTTCCAGGCCACATGATGGAAAAATGTGATCTTTAAACTGGGTATCCATGACAACCAGCATGCATGTAGGCCCTAATACTTGTCCCTTATGTGTCCTCATTGTAATTTTCAAATCCCCACACAGGTACGGTGCGTTTCACACGTACCCCTAGGGCACCACTACTCTAGTGATACGGCCCGTACCCGTGTGCGTACGGCCCGTAGCACTATGGTAGTGTTGGCGTAGGCGTACTTCATAGTGCTATGGGCCATTCACACGCGGGTACGGCCCGTAGCACTATGGTAGTGTTGGCGTAGGTGTACGCCATAGTGCTACCGGCCGTACCCGCGTGTGTACGGCCGTAGCACTATAGTAGTGTTGGCGTAGGCATACGCCATAGTGCTACGGGCCGTACCCACGTGTGTAGGGCCCGTAGCACTATAGTAGTGTTGGCGTAGGCATACGCTATAGTGCTACGGGCCGTACCCACGTGTGTAGGGCCCGTAGCACTATGGTAGTGTTGGCGTAGGCGTATGCCATAGTGCTACGGCCCGTACCCGCGTGTGTAGGGCCCGTAGCACTATGGTAGTGTTGGCGTAGGCGTACGCCATAGTGCTACGGGCCATACACATGCGGGTACGGCCCGTAACACTATGGCGTACGCCTACGCCAACACTACCATAGTGCTACGGGCCGTATACATGCAGGTATGGCCCGTAGCGCTATGGCGTATACCTACGCCAACACTACCATAGGGATAGGACCAGTGTGTACACGTACGTGTGTACGGTCCGTACACACACGCGTACTCCTACCCAAACCCCATATAGTGATATGACCGTACACACGCCCTCAGAGTGTGTGTACGGTGCGTTTCACAGCTTACACTGGTGATAGGAGGCACACAGGAAAGGAATGGAGGTGTCTGACTCGCACAAGGATGGACATCAAGTCATTGTCAGTGCAGTCCTTCATGTGTAGGGCCTAGGTGTGTCAGGCAGTGAAGTGGCACATGTCTCCTCATGTTTTAACCCAATAGTTGTGTGATGACGTGTGTACACATGTCATTTGTGATGGGGCACTATGTGGCGCACTTCCCCTTCACACCTTTTACATGTGTGCATGTAGTTCAAACTTGTCAAGCACTGCATCACTGGCATGGCACAGTCACCAACACCCGCAACTGTCCCCTGATGCTAGGTACACGGATGATGACACCTGACATCTCACTACCAGCGTGCCACGATGTGACTATGTCATGTGTGTGTCACGTGTTCCCATGATCTTGCTGTTGGTGTTCCGTCAACGGCATCTGCTGTAGCTGCAGCCAACATGTGTCTGTGTGTAGATGCCCATGTCACACTATTACGCACACCAGGACACATGTGGAATAACACGTAACGTGTGTCTGTATGCATCGAACAGGGACTTGCGAGCTTAGGACATATCTGCGTAGTCTCAATGTCTGTGTGATCATTTTTGACATGTACCCCTTCATGGCAAGGTGTGTGGTCTGTCCGTTTTCCATGACATGTGACCTGTGCGTCTAGCGTGCCGGCAGCTGTCTGTATGAGATAACATCCTTCAAATGCACATATGTGGATGTATGTCACTCCTGTAATGTGTCTGGCTGTTCACTCACACTGGCCCACAGCTACTTTCATTGCATGTCATGTAGACCTTGACAATCTACGTTTGTAGCTGGCTCTTGGTAGGAGTATCACCTGGCTGGCATACGTGTGCAGGATGTATTGCACAGACCAGACTCTGTATGTAGCATATGTGTATTAGCTGTTGAACATGTGCTCGGTTCATTGACATTGGTGTATTAATGTACTCAATCTTCGTTATTCCTTCCAACTTTCTGCAGGGCACCGCCTCTCCCCCGACCAATGCCAGACTTGGCTGCCATGAGGGAACGTGACTGCATACGCCGCTACAGATTCCCCCAACAGTTAATTGTGGACCTGACAAACAGGCTGGCACCACACCTCCAACCGCGACACAGTTATCTGACTGCGCTGACCCCCAAGATGAAGGTGATGTCAGCCCTACATTTCTTTGCCACCGGTACGTTTCAATTGACCATAGCTGATGTGGGTCCCAGACCATGTTCAGCCGTGTCCTGCATGATGTTTTAGAAGCCATGTTGGAGCACCTGGATGAATTCATCCATTTTCCAACTCCTGAACAGTTGACAGGTATCAAGGGTGAGTTCTATGCCCTGGGAGGGATGCCCCATGTAATTGGGTCCATTGATGGGACACATGTGGCTTTGGTACCACCACAGGCACCGGAGGTAGCCTTTCGAAACCGTAAACATTACCACTCCATTAATGCCCTTGTGGTGTGTCTTGCTAACATGGTGATTTCCCATGTCTGTGCACGTTTTCCAGGGTCAGCACACGATGCCTACATCATGAGGCATAGCAGGGTGCCAGAAATGATGCTGCAGCTGCACAACGAACGAGCATGTCTTGTTGGTGGGTAGACTCTGTTTGTCCAGTATTCAGCGGTATCTTAGTATGTGACGGCATCTCCTGACCCACTTCTTTACATGATGTTTCCATGTAGGGGACTCTGGCTATCCCAACATGCCATGGCTGGTGACGCCTCTCCGCAACCCGAGAACAGCTGCAGATCTCCGTTACAACAACGTCCATGGGCAGACCAGGCGAGTGATTGAGAGGACGTTTGGCCTCCTGAAGAGCCGATTCCGTTGCCTCCACAAGACCGGCGGGTCCCTCCCATATGCACCGGTGAAGGTCTGCAAAATCTTCCTCGTGTGCTGCATGCTGCACAACATGGCAGTGGAGAAAGCTGTGCCACTCATCCTGGATCCCGATGAGCAGGAACATCCACCCGTGGAGGATGACGGCCTTGGTCACGAGGCAAGTGAAGAGGAGGAGGAGGAGGACATCCGGAGTCAGCTCATAGGCAACTTCTTCTCATAATGGTGAGTCCCTGGGTCTGGTTGTGCACGCTTGGAGCCTTGTGTGGCATGTGTTGCAATGTGTGTGTCCAGCTGACTGTATGCTAAGTGACTTTGAGGTGTGCGCTGATGTGTCACTCGAGTGCTGATGTCATTCCACACATTTTAGCTGACACACTCAATTGACAACTAGCATGGTGTCAACCTTATTCATGTAGAGTACATGACCATGCATGCGGATGACTATGTTTTTCCTGACTTCTTGTGTGTTTCTCATCCCCAGGTAGTTGCGCATGCTGTCTGCTCGTGGCATCGTTGTGCTCCTGTTATTCTTCATGAGTAATGCAACGTGTGCTGAATCAGCGTTACATGCACGGACATGGTGAAAAATTGCAGCAAGGCATTTTGGGTGTGGTAGTTGTTTGTAATGTGTGGGCACTGCTCCTGTGCAGGTTTTGTTACTATGCATACATGTCGACTCACCATGGGGCACATGACATGTAGCATGACTCACATGAATTGATAGTCACACTTCGTGACAGTCATCTGTTATGGGATTGTGGTTTTTGATGAAGGCATCAATGTGTGTACAACTTCCCTCGGAAACATACCGGAGGCTACGGGTGGACATATTGCGGGACATCCCCATAAGAGGCTCAATGGGGAATTGCAGCCTCTCCGTGTGCAGCAGGGGATGTTTGGCTCACCCCCTTCACTTGTGTGCCACTCCCATGGATTTACAGCATCTGTGGTGCGAAGGGGGTGTCCAGTTTAGGTCCCACATGTTAATCCAAAAGACCTGTGAGTCTGTTAATATTGATGCATTTCCATAGGTGTGAGCCTGAGTAATAAAGGTGTTCCTCAGCCTCCAAGGTGACTCATCTCTGTCAATGCAGGTCTCTTGCCACTGTGCATGCGCCATCTCTGGCATGGTTGTCAAGGATTGTGCATATGAGTCTATGTGTAGATTAGAAACCTGCATGCTGTTCTACATATATTTGATTCTCTATTGTGCATGAAGTCCATGGCTGTGTATGTGTTTTGGTATGTTGGTCCCCACAACGGGCCATCAACACCTTCTGGGGTGTGTTTCCTGTGCGCAGCTTGGCCTTCAGTTTCATGATCCGGTGTCAGTCATCTTTGGGGATTGTGCATCCTTTGTCTCTGGGTATGCCATTGAAAACCGCTCACTCCTTCCTTGACATACACCTGTTGCAGTAGTCCTTTCTGACATCCTAGTCTTTGTGTGGAAATTGTGGCATAGTTCCCAGGACATGCCGCCTGCTGTTGCAGCCACTGCAGCAAGGGCACACGAAGTTTCCTGATTTGGCAACACACACACATCAAAGATGCTCCTCCCTTCCTCCATCAACCCATTCATTTGGCTGTCATCAGCTTGTCTGTGCCACAGTTGCGGCCACGCGGTGCCAAAGGCTGGACCGTCTGCACATGCAACGTGCACATTGCACGAGCCTCATGTCCTTGCATGACCCACATCACACTACAGTCCGATGTTGCAGCCACCCTCCAAGCAATGTCCATCCACACATCTGCCGTCAGCTCTCAGGCATACACTAAGCGCACACACAACACCTTTGCATGATGAGTGTGCAACTCCGACTGCCTACACAGTGCTGCTACACCTTCCAGGCCCTGTCACACCCACCAGGTCATGTCCCTCCTACTCACCACCGGCTCTGTACCCCGGCAAGGCCATGGTAGTGGGACTCAAGGCTTCTGCAGGTAGTATGCTGTCGTTGTGAGGCACATGGCACAGGTATCATCTCTCAGCGTGTCAATCTACAATGTGTCCAGGACCCCCCTCTCCACCATCACATGCGCACACAACCTCATCATCAACTCGTATGCCATTGACAGCCAGGTGCTCCTCACCCTCACCAAGGACGCAGACATTGCCAGTTCCAATATTCTAGATTGCATGAGATCCATTGATGAATGGCAGAACAGCAGCCACCTGAGGCTGGACTTGTACAGGACTGAGGTCAACATCTGAGGATTGTCCCCTTACAGCTGGGTCAACTGCTTGTGTCCCACCCGCAGAAGCCCCGCACAAGCACCCAGTGTCCATGCACACAAGATGGTGTGCATCATGGATTGCTTGCTCACATTTGCCATGGTAATCACCAGCATCTGTGCCTCAGACTGCAACACCCTCTGCATTATGCACATGATCTCCAGATAGATCCACTTCAAGGAAAGATGGACCATCCCCCAGGTCCACGACAACATCCGTGTCAAATACTGCCCTGCCCTCTACGGGGCAGCCACATCCAAACTCCCAGGACACTTGTCCACATCCAGGCTGCATCTGCACACCTCAGCTGCAACATCCCGCGCCCCAGCCACATCACCGTCCAGCAGAGATAGCTGCAATGGATCACTGTGTGCTGCAGGATGACCTTCAGACTCCCCACCCACACTCAGGAGGCAGGCCACAACCCCGACCCAACACCAACCTTGTACCACTGTCATCCGAGACCCCGTAGTGCCATCTCCGTGCATCCAACCTTGACCTGGCCATCATTCTTCAGAGCCACCGTACTCCAGCATGCAGGACATAGTTCTCCCACCTGGGAACACATACCTGGGACTCCCTCCCCGGGAACCTCCAAATGAGGCATGACCTCTACGCCTTAATGATACTCTTCCAAATAGATCTGTCCGCACAGTATTGCAAGCAACCCCTCAGCAGCTTGAGGCCATCACAGGTGAGTATTGTGCTCCATGTCTGCATTGACTGATAAATTGTGACCCTTGTGTGTCCTGTACCAGACTCAGATCCCAGGGTATGGATGGCTGGAGTTAGTTCAACACTCAGGCATAGTTTGACATTTACACACACATATGTTGTGGACTAATGCCAAATGACAGCAACATCTCATGAAAAAAAAAAATTTTTATTTTTGGTGGGGTAAGTCTTTTGGTAGATGTACTAAGGTGCTCTACCGGGTGCATAGAATCCAAATTTCACAGGGGGAGATGGCATCCTTGTCAGTTGGAGTCATCAGAGTCCCGACCACAGTGTTAGTCATCATTGGTCAGACTGTGACCAGCAAGTCCATGTGGCAGAGAATGTCATTGGATGAGGTGCTGCTGTTGCGCCAGAGGGCCAGGTGCCAGGCCAGGTGACCTGGGAGATGTGGATGGTCCGCTGACTCTCACGGTCTTTTCCGTGGATGACCCACCTTCCTGGGGGGACCCTCAGATGCAGGCCTTGACGATGTCTGTGATGCTCCGTCGGACGAATCCTCCTCCTCCTCCCTCCCGGTGGCTGGTGGTGGTCTTCGCCTGGTGGCACAGGGAGGGTTGCCCATGTTGTCAGCGATCCGACGGAGTGAACGGCTCATGTCCGTTTGCACCGCCAGGAGCTCAGCCAGTCTTGCCTCCATCCGTCCTTGGTGTTGTTGTTGACTGGCATGTTGCTTGGCCTGCAGGTTCTTCATCTTGTCGAAGGTCCCCTTCATCTCTGTGAGGCTTGACACTACCTGGCTGATGCCCCTGGTGTCACGCCGGTATGTGTCCAGGATGTGGCGTATGTGTGACATACCGGTTCCCTCAGCTGGCTGGTCAGGTTCACGCCTCCGCCTGCCTCCACTCCCACCACCCCTGCCCACACGAGCCTGGCCTGCCGTTGTGGGCACATTGGGTCTATGGGACCCCTGAGGGATGGCATTTGCGGGGTTGTCTGCCTCCTCCTGGGTGCCCGGAGAAACTTGTCCCTCCTGGTCAGACTGGCTCTGTTGTTCAGTGCGAGCAGGGCTCCTGGGTGTCTCCTGGGATGTGGCAGGAATGGGGGTGGGGTTTGGCACAGATTTACCTGACGCAGGTGCTGCAGGGGCTTGGGCACCAGAGGGGCCAGGTTGGTCGGGGTCATCCACGGAGTGGTGAGAGTCGTCGCTGCCGGTGGGATCATCTTCACGCTGAGCCTGGGGCTGTGATTGTTCCCCCCCATTGTTGTGGGGAGGTCGATGATGTTGCCATGTGTGTGAGAGAGAGACAATGTTAATGCTGTTTCATGCCACATCCATGTTTCATACATATTCAAGTTATCACAGATCCTCCAGGTAGTTGGATGTGCCTAGCATTCCTCTCAATGTACACTTGGGGATGGGTATGTTGCCGGGGACAGATTGGTATGTTCTCCTGAGTGTTTGACGAGTCGATTTTTGGCTCGGATGCTTATTTGGCGATGGATTGGTCTTGTTGTGTCACATGTCCATTGTGAGAGTGGGTAAATCCATTGCCTGCCCCGGGGGTGTGTGCTTGTGTGAGGGGGGTGTGTGACCGGGCCTGCTGTTGGGTGTAGTGTGATTTGTCATTGGGTCTCTCAGGTGATGTGTCTGTCCCCTCATGGTGCATGCTGGCATGACAGTGAGTTTGAGTGCCTGTGCTAGATATCTGACCTTGTGTAGTTGGTGTTTGAGTGTACAGTGGTCACAGGAGGGCCTTGTGCTGCATACAGGGCCAAGTGTCAGCTACCTTGTCAGTACTTTGCCAGTCCCTGTGCATTGGGCATGGTGCATGGGTATGTACCTAGGCCATATGGGCTGAGGGCATTGGTGTCTGCTTCGGAGTTGCACAATGTGTTGTGTGAGCCCCACCCTCCCGGCATCCCGGACATCCAGTCTTGGGTTTGTGGTTGGTGTGGCCTGGGACATGGCATTGCCTTTATTTGTGAATGTGGCATGGAGACGTTAGTGGCATGAGCGTGGTTTTTGAGTGTGGTTGTGTGCGGTGAGGGCTTGGGGGAAGTTGCGTGCATTTTGTGTATTTGTGGTGTGGATGGCATTCCCCCCATGTTACGTGAGTTGTTTGTGTACTCACCAGGCTCTGCGACTCCTTCGACTCCGTGTACTCCCACCGGCAGAAGCATGGCCATCACCTTCTCCTCCCAGGGATGGTAATGTACGGGTCTGCGGGGCAGCCCGCCTCCAGTGATGTTACTCTGGGCGTATTCCTCGTTCATTTTCCTCTTGACTGCCCTGCGCAGATCGTACCACCTGGCTTGGCATTCATGCCTGGTCCTTCGGATGGGCGCAACAGCATTCACCTTATCGACAATCCTCTGCCACAGGCTTGTTTTTTGAGCTATGCTGGTCTGTCTGACCAATGTTCCAAACAGCTGTGGCTCGACTCTGATGACTTCGTTGACGAGGAGGTCCAGCTTTGGATTCTTGTCTGTGGGCATGGTGTGGGGTGTGGGTGTGGATGGTTGTGGGTGTGAATGTGACGGTGTGTGTGTGAATGTGAAGAGGGGGTGTTTGTGAATGAGGTTGTGTGAAGGTGTGTAAGTGAAGGTGTAGTTAAGGTGTAAGTAAGGTGCAGTTGTTTGTCTGTGGGGTCTGTCAGCAGTGGGTCTGTTGCAAAGGCTCATGGGTTGTGTGTGTGGGCCCTTTTTATTGTTCCATTTGTGGGTGTGGCTGGGTTTGAAATTTTGGTGGGTGTGTTATAAGAGTTGGTTGTGATTTTGGGCCTCTGTTTGCCTGTTTGGATGTCCCAGGTCAGTCATTGAGATGTATTTTGTCATGTAAACGTGTTTTGTGGTGTTGTGCGAGTCGAATTGAACCTCCTTGTGCTGTTTTACAGTGTCCTGGTTCTGTACGAGTCTTTTTTGCGTAGGTGAGGGATGTACATACGCGATGCTGGGTGAGGGTGCTGGGGTACGGTGTTGTGGTGCGGCGCGTGCACGTGCGGGGCTGGGGTACGGGCCTGGGTTGCAGTGCGTACAGGTACGGGGCTGGGGTACGGGCCTGGTGTGCGTCGCATACTGGTGCGGGGATGTGCTACGGTGTTGGGGTACGGTGCATATAGGTGCGGGGCTGTGCTACGGTGTTGGGGTACGGTGCGTACTGGTGCGGGGATGTGCTACGGTGTTGGAGTACGGTGCGTACAGGTGCGGGGCTGTGCTATGGTGTTGGGGTACGGTGCGTACTGGTACGGGGATGTGCTACGGTGTTGGGGTACGGTGCGTACAGGTACGGGGCTGGGCTACGGTGTTGGGGTACGGTGCGTAAAGGTACGGGGCTGGGCTACGGTGTTGGGGTACGGTGCGTACAGGTACGGGGCTGGGAGACGGGCCTGGGTTGCGGCGCGTACAGGTGGGGGCTGGGGTACGGTCCTGGGGTACGGGGCGTACAGGTGCGGGGCTGGGAGACGGGCCTGTGGTGTGGCGCGTACCGGTGCGGGGCAGTGCTACGGTGTTGGGGTACGGTGTGGAGGGGGGGTACGGTGCTGACATATGGGGTTACGGTGCTGACATGTGAGGGGGGGCTGTCCAACTCGTGTCCGGGCACAAGTTTAGCCGTGTACATGTGTGTTACAGCGTTCGCTCCATACGGTGCCTTTTACATGCGGTTGTGTATTCGGACGGGCGGTACGGATCGTACTTGCGCGCTCGGACTTCTGTTTTACGATTTGCACGTAAAAATGTCCGGCTCCCTCTCGGACACTTTTCCCGACGCTATTCGGACGTAAAAATTCACGGCTCCCTCTCGGACCATTTTCCCGACGCAATTCGTATGTATTTTTCACGTACGAATCGTACTTCGCAGTTTGTACGGTACTTGTACGAGTCGTACACACATTTTTTTACCCGGATCGGAATCGGCACCTAAATAACACTCTACTACGTCAAACACAACAAACACTAAACTATCAAAATAGCCCCAAACTATACAAAAAACAAACATTTAACACCCTAACAAGTCTAGCTATACTACTACTACCTCCCCGCCCTAAAATGACCTTAAAAGTAACTTAAATCAAAGTTACATTAAGCGACGAAACACAGCTCCCAACCGCGAGGTTCCATCTTCCAGAATGACCTAAAAGCTAAACAGATAGACAGAAAAGTGAGCAAATGGAGAAAAAAATGGCCGCATAATACCAATGAAAAAAAGACTACTTCCCCATAGAAAAGAATAGAGAAATAATTTCTAAAAATCTACAAAATTAAATATATATTTTTATATTTTGAAAACTTAATATAACAATGTACAAAATTTTATCATTTTCAAAAAAAATATATTAAATATTATATTAACACAAAACAGGAAATATGATATTTTATATATATTAAAATATATATTTCTTTAATGTACTTTTAAAATATTACATTACAAGATAAGTATTGTGAATGTGCAAACAATATAACAATGTTTAACTAAATAATTATATGATACAAACATATAGGGGCCGATTCCAATCCTGAAAAAAGGCTGTACGAATCGTCGTACGGAGCGTTTTCTCCGTATGACTCATACACGGTAAACTGTCCGTACAACCTAGGAAGTACGATTCGTACAGAAAGCCTATTTCCGTACGAATCGTACAAAAGACCGTACGGGTAAAAAAAAACTACGATTCTGATCCGGAACAGCCTGTACGCGACGTCCGTACGTATTTAAGCAGCGTTTTACGGCCCAGCAAGTACGATTCGTCCCTACGTCACTCCGTACGGCTCTTTTTTTACGGGAGCCAATAACAGCCGTAAAAGTTGAGTCCCCAGGGGTACGAGTCATACAGGCATATACCCCGATGTGTTGTGTATGTACGCACCGTACCCCCAGGGCGTATGTACGGTGCATACCCCCAGCGCGTATGTACGGTGCGTACCCCCAGCGCGTATGTACGCACCGTACCCACAGCGCGTATGTACGGTGCGTACCCCCAGCGCGTGTGTACGCATCGTACCTCCAGCGCGTATGTACGCACCGTACCCCCAGCGCGAACGAATCGTACTTCACGGGTCAGACATGACTTGTACGATTCGTACGGAAAAAATACAGATACGAGTCGTACGAAAAAAAAAAATACCGTATCGGAATCGGCCCCTGATTCTTTAAAAAATGTGTATATTCAATATATTAAATATTATTTTATAAAAATAATGATATGATACTAAATCATGAAAACAAAATTTACAAAGTATAACAGTGTTAAATACATATTTTATAATTTTATGACAAAAATAACATTATCTAAAAAAGTAAAAAGGTTCAAAACTGTTTAAAAAATATGTATTAAATATATTTGTAATGTTGAAAATGTACATTAAAAATATGTTATATTTTATACTTTATACTGTGTTCTGAATAACATGAACATTTGTTAATCTTGTTTTTCAATATTTTCGAAAACTGTATAATAAAACTGAATTTTTTTTTATTGTGAACAACTGAAGTAAATACATTTTTTGTGAATAAAATTTTTAACCATAAAAACTGACATATGTCTCTTTTTTTATTTTTTATTTACATATAAAGTCTAAGAAAATGCTTTATAATAAACCATAAAAATTACTAGTCCAACTCCAAACCAACTAAACTCGGGGAACGTCCTGGATAATAAGCCATAACATTTACTATTCCATCTCCAAAACCAACTAAACTCAGGGAAAGTGCTGGATGTTAAACCATAAAAAATTACTATTCCAACTAAACTCGGGGAAAGTACTGGATAATAAACCATACAAAATTACTATTCCATCTCCAAAACCAACTAAACTGAGGGGAAGTGCTGGATAATAAACCTTAACAAATTACTATTTTAACTCCAAACCAACTAAACTTGGAGAAGTGCTGGATAATGAACTACAAACAAGTACTATTCCAACTCCAAAACCAACTAAACTCAGGTAAAGTGTTGTCTATTAAACCATAAAAAATTACAATTCCAACTCCAAACCAACGAAACTCATGTAAAATGCTGGATAATAAACTAAAAAAAATACTTTTCAAACTCCAAAACAAATAAACTAATGGAAAGTGCTAAATAATGTAGATTTTAAACATATAAAAAAGAAAAAAGTCCCAAATTATGAAAAACACATACATTTATACAAATATACAATTGTTTTAACAAATGTAAAAATTTAACACAAACATTTCCAAAAAAGTGTTTAAAACATTTTTAAAAAATCAAAAAATGTAAATAAAAAACCTACATATCATAGATGACAATATTTCAAAAATTGTAAATAAAATTTGGGGTTTTCTCTTCTTACAAAAATTAAATAAATGTACATTTTTAATTCTAAATTTCCCTTAATTTTTTTAATAAAAATTTAAATTACCAATATTTTCACATTTTAAAAGTAAAACAAATATTACAATTTTAAACATTTGTGAAAGAAATACAATAAAAAATAAACATACATTTTACTGGCATATATAACAAAATTAATTTTCAAAATATTTGTACAAAAGGTTATATTATTTACATGAAAATATTTATACCTCAAACAAAAACCTTCACTTTTTTTAATGTACATTTTTACAATTTTGAATGTAAGAATTTGTTTAAAATTTTCTTTAATATATTTTTTTAAATGTGAACAATTATTTTAAAGAAACATTTTTAAATTAATCCCCACCCTTATCCCCTACAAACCCAACATCCCGCTCCTAAAATTCTACATAAAATTCAAAAAGTAATTAATACTTTTAAAAAATATTTTGAAATTACTCCCCACCCTTATCCTCTGTAAGCCCAACATCCCGCTCCTAAAATGACGTGAAAATACAATAAAACATATATTTTAACATTAAAAAATAAATGTATACTTATGAAATAAGTACTACTAAAATATTAAAAACAGAATTTAAACATTGAATAAAAGCAAAGATACAAATAGTCGATATTATTTACAAAAATATTTTTTACATCGATATTTTCAAAATCAATATTTCAAAAATACACAACAATTGATATTTTTAACAACGAAAAGACTTACCTCGATATTTTACACAATCAATATTCTTGACTCGATATTCATGCAACTCGATATTTCTGCATCGATATTCTGTCTCTTCACCGCTAGTAACAAACTCCTCCACAGATTTATCTTGCCCTTGTATTCGCATGCCAAAATGATGCCTCTCTAAAATCATGCTAATGCAAGGTAAAAAATGGCGATCAAGTTTGGCTATTGCTATCTCAAATTCATTTAAATCATGTGCCTCAGCATGAGGAATTCAGATAAATAATCTAACACTTTCTCTCCTTCAGCACCTAAACAATGTAGAAGTAAAGCATGCTTCCTTTCAGCACTCAGGTTTGTCCCAGACACTCTCACATAATTCAAGAAAACTTTCTTCCACTTAGACCATTTGATAACAGGTTCACCAGGTGTAGGAAAATAAATGGAACAGTTATAACATTATGCATATTTATTGCTCTATGTTCAATGTTAGCTACAACACCACCGTATTAACACAGATGAGTGCTATACATTAAATGTGCACAAGTGTTCACAAATCCTAATAACTTGAAACACTATAGGTACTTGTTGTAAAACTGAGAGAATAGCACAATACTAGTTGTTATTACTTTGATATACACAAACCCTACACCAAAAAAAGGAGGAAAAAGGAAAAAAATAGCTCAAAAAATAAGTTGCAGAAATTCTAATTTCTCAATAAAAGTTGAATGAGTTAGAACAAGTAAGTTTGGTGCACTAGTCAATCGGCACGTCTTAACGAACAACGCATGAGTTTCACCCCTGAAATTACTCTGACAAACCACTGTGCATGCGCTGTTGTGGCTCCGAGATGGGGCGAAGAGAAGTTGCCCTGCACTGGCACTAACAATTAGAGGCAGCCTAAACAACGACTGACCAGAGAGTGAACTGAAGTTCCTCTGTACCAGCTGCCTTTCACTGACTGAGGGGGCAAAGAGACATTCCACTGCGTGTCGATCTCTCCTTCAGAAGCTGGGAGTGGAAGCTTCCTCTCAAAGGTAGCGTCTCATCAAATGACAAAGAACACCCGGGAGCTTAGTTAAAACCAAGAACATGCGGCCAAGCACGCACTCCTACTCATGCTAGTTATGAGTTATGTTCAGAGACTTAGGGGCCGATTCCAATCTTGCTAGGAAAGCGCTCCATACGACTAGGATCCGGAGGGCTTTCCAAGTGAATTGCGCTCCCCGAGTCAAAGTGACTAATTCCAATGCACCCGTATGGTGACGGACTCGGTTCAATCGGACTTCTCTTGAACTCTCTGGGAGCCTTTATACCAAATGCATACACAGGCTCCCATAGCAAAAAAGGGGTGGGTGGGAAAAAGTGTGCACCCTGTGGTGGGCACCCCATGGTGCCCTTCACACTGTGCATGCATGGAAAGGAGTGACCCATGGGTACCCCCACTGGACCGATTTGGATGGCCCGGGGTGAAGGGGGGCCTGCTACAGCCCCTGCGGAGTTTGATTCCCACAGCTCTTTTTGTCTCACTGAGACCGAGTCGATATGGCTGTCCGAATCGTGCATCGTACTTGCTTGTTCGGAAATCGTCCCCATTGTGCGGCACGATTCAACTGTGAACGAGTTGGATTGACAGGATCGGGTTCAGAAACGATTCGGTCGACACAGACGAGATCTTTGCATTGTACTTGGTCGCTCGGAACAAGGGAAGATTTGTTCGGAAACATAGACTCCGAATCAGATTTGTTCTTTCCACAACCCATCTGGAGGCCTTCCTAACGAGATCGTAATCTGCCCCTAAAAGCCAGATAGTCTGGGAATTCAGACCCAGGACAGCTTCCCACAAACAGTGGCTAAACGTGCGGAGGAAGAATCACGAAAAGCCGTGATGCCAAGCTATCCTCTACTCACACCTCCGACAACACGCTGGACCATCTTTTCACAGAAAACCGTTTGTCGCCGTTACGTGACCTGGATAGTCTGAAATGGATATACAGCAACCAAGCCTTGTTGAGGTGTAGCTTCTTCACTGGATCCCGTCCTGCATCGCCAAATTGTGGTGTCGGTTACACAAATAAATCCACGCAGATGCAGGTAAGAAGAACACTTTATTTATACCTCATCCAAGCTCGGTCAGAACCAACTTCCACCCAACCGATCGTCCCCAAATGGCCTCTAGCTGGCATTCCACCTGTGGCCGAGATACATTCTGGGTTACGAGGAAAATGCTGTCAGCTGAACCTGGGTGACCACTATGCCACACCATCCCCGGTGCCTGAAGAGACCTGTACAGCCTGGTGGCCTAGTGACCTCTGAGAAAATGGAGAGCAGCTGCTGAAGGAGCCAGGGTCCCCCTTGGCTCTGAGGAGCTGCCTTTCCTGCTGTGTTTGGGCGCCCCACTAAAGTTCCTCCTCGGTGTAGAGGTGGCGCTCTGCTGCTGCGTTGACATCTGCTGTGAGCGGAGCTGCTAGGCAGACCTTCGGCAATGGTGGCCGCAGATGCGGAACTGGGCCGACTGGTGCAATACTAGTAAGGAATTTTCCCAGTTGACACACTGGCCTGGCGGAGCGGCCACTTAGATGGGAGAGAGCGTCTGGTGAAGATGGTAGAGACCCCCCTCTGCATTACATTGCACCGCCCGCTTGCTGCGAAGGTCCGAGACGACTGTGGCATATATGAGACAGGAAGCGGCCTGGTAGCGGAGATGCCAGAAGGCAACTGATGAACTGCCGCTGGGTGCCACGGGCTGAGTATCCTGCCCTTGGAGCGTCTGAGAGTGAGCGACCCAGGGGACGATAGGGATAATGAGGCCAGCAACCCTGGTCTCCGACTGCAAATTATTAAGGACTGGTACTTCCCCCGATGCGAGGACACACCAGGTGACCTGATTAAAGGCCCCTCTCCGTGTGTGTGTTAATTTGGGTCTGATACGAGGGTGGAATGGACTGAATTGGCCATCCCCGTCTTCCACTAGAAGAGGGCCCAGAGAGTTACAAAATCCCACAAATCCACTAATGTACAGCCATGTTGGAGCTGGGACCACCCAGAGACCTTGGAGGATCTGGATGTCATAGGACTTTGATGGTGACTAGCACCGCCCCGGGCTCCAGCGGTCTTTAAGGAGGTCCCTGGAGGTGAATGTGAGAAGTGTGGAAGGCAGGGGGTCCTGCAGAAACGCCCTCTCCCATGAGCAGTGCTACAGGCCCACACCGTGGGCAGACCCATTGATTCTAGCGGAGATATACTGCCATTCAGACTCAGCTGATTGTGGTACTGCAGCAACTGACTGAAAAGGTAATTTGCAGTCATTAGAACCCCAGCCCTACCTACTGTGTGGCTTGATCCCAATCTGGGAGTACGGTGAGAGCGACCCTGAAACATATTTGTCAGAGATGGGGAGGACATCCAGGCAACCAGCCCCTGAGGTGGAGCGCAACGGGAGATGAAGGAGCGGATTCCCAGAAAGAGGGCGACAGACCAGCCTAGACCCCAGGAGGGCCACACCCTATAGGGCATTCTGCAAGTGATCACCGCCTCCAGAGAGGTACAAGAAGCTAAGATAGACACGTTGTTTGCAGACATGAGCATATTAAAAGCAGATCACCGCCGGCTGGTGTAACGAGTAACCTTATCAGAACATGCAGTGGCAGAGATACCGCCGGCACTAACTGGCATGACTGGACTCCTGCCAGCTGTAAAAGAAAAAAATCGAGCTACTGGAGGCTCACTCTGAAGCTGGCGAAAATAGATCATGCTGAAACAATATACAAATTCTAGGGCTCCAAAAGAAAATGGAGGGGAAAAGCATGCTGGAGTACCTGGAGAAATGGTTTCTGGAGGAAGTTGCACTTGAGGGGCTGTCCCTTTTCTTTGCCCTAGACAGGGCGTACAGAGTCCTGGCACACCCTCTGCTCCCGGGAGCTCCGCCACGACCGGTGGTGGCCAGATTTCTATACTAAATGGACCAGGACTTTATATTACAGCGGGCCAAAATGCTTGGCAAGTTAAAGGTTGAAAATAGTGCAGTCCGAATGTTCCTAGCCTTCTCCCGAGAGGTGCAGAGATGCCGATCTACGTTTTGGGAGGTCAAAGTTAGACTCCGCCAGATAGAAGTATTATACACAATGCTTTTTCCAGCCCAGCTTCGAGTGGTGACAGACGGAGGCACTCTATTCTTTCAGACCCCTGAGGAGGTGTGGGAATGGACTGAGCAGCAGCCACAGCAGGACCCAGGTGGGAAACCCCACGGATCCTGCTCAAAGAACACGGGAGCATAGCAACGATCCAGTAAACGCAGCATAGCAGCCCATCCAGGGCGGAGGTAAGCTGGAGCGACAATGAGTTGTAGAAGTCCCTGAGCAGTGGGAGGGGAGCCCCCAGGCCAAAGCTGACTACGATGTGGGACTGCCGAGCCTGGACTCAGACAGCAGGCATAGCTCCAGCAGTGCCTCAGAAGCTGAACTGCAGAGAGTGACTCCATTGACATCAGATGAGATAATTTAAAGGCTTTCCTTTAATACTGTCAATGTCTGAAGATGTATGAAAGATGCTATGATTTAACAACACAATGTTTAGGGTTGGAATTACATGAGGTGACCCAGGAGGATGCTTGACACCGTGTGAGATGAATGATGGGTGGGGAACAGACCCAGGAAGATTGCATGATGCTACTTCAACCCTCTACTTTTCTCTACTTTTAGACTACCCGTGGGTTCTCCTGCAAGTGCTTTTTGTATGATTTTTTGATGGTTTGGATGAGAGGAAGTTGCCTGTGTGTACTGTGGTGTGGGAGTTGGGGTATATGTACTATGCTATTTGAATAGGTGTACATGAGTCAATACTACTGGATTCTCCCAATGGGGCAGGCAGAGGTAGATTGTTCTTGTTTTTCTGCTCCAACTGAAGCTGATGTTCAGCGGTAGTGAGGTGACTGTTGAACTGATCAATGAGTGAACTTGTGAACTATAAGTTACTAACTTCAAATGTTAGAGGGATGCACTCAATGACAAAGCAATATAAGGTGTTCGACTTACCTGAATCGGCGGGGATACACATTTCACTGCTGCAGGAGACACATCTGATGGCAAAATAGGGGGCAGACTACACAAAGGCTGGCATACTTTACCACGTCCTCAGGGTTTGCTTGGGAAACATTGATCTGGATCCGGGCTGTGGTCCCTTTTCAACACACGGGGGAGATGGAAGATCTTGAGGGAAGGTTTGTGGCGGTGACAGGCCAACTAGAGGGTAAAGACATAGCGCTTATTAGCATATACGGCCTGTATGTGGACCAGAGTGGCTTTCTGCTGCCCCTAAAGGGCACTCTGGTCACCTATCTCATGCAATGAACTGTAATTGGAGGAGATTTCAACTGTGTGAGGGACCCTAGCACTGAGCACTCAAATCCTCCACTGGGATTTTTTTCCCCCATAATCAGGACTACAAGGTGCTTTGCGGAGTGGCAGAGGCAATGGGGACTTCTAGACTCCTGGCATCGACTATACCAGTTGAAAAGGACTATTCCTTCTTCTTCAGCTTACATGAGCTTCATGCCCGGCTGTACACATTTCTATGTACTCCTGACATGCATGGACAGGTAAGATATGTGGGGTTTTTGGCCTGAACCATCTCAAGGGTGATTGAAACCAGAGGCCCTGGAAGATCAAGTGTTCCGAAAGAGTATCAGAACCCACCTCCAACATCATTTTACAGACAACTACAGATCAGCCTCTTCCCCATTAGTTGAGTTTGCGATGCGGGGATTCGAAGCCTGCTGTTGCAGAAAATTATGCAGGCTGAACAGGAACTGTGGGAGATTGAGAAAACTAGACAAGACACCCAGAGTTCCATCAGACACTGTTGGATGCTAAAACGACAGTGGCATGATTGGTCAAAAGACTGCATAGTTATGACCATAAGCAATATACGGTGAGAGTTCATGCAGAGCGAGATCGCACAGACTACTTACTGGCCTAGCTGGCTAATCCAGCGAAGTGAACCTAGCGAAGTGAGGCTCGACAATTGTCAAGCTCTCTTCAGACACCGATGATCTCTCATACAAACAGGAGGAAATTATTACACAATTCCTCCAATTCTATACTGGCCTGTCCACAAGTGCCACTCATTATGAGGAGGACGACTTACAAGCCTATTTGACTTCCTTACCGATCACAGCCCTCTCCTCTGACAAAGCAGAAGACCTAGGGAGCCCAATCCCAGCTCGGGAGAAACGGGTGGCAATAAAGGGACTGGCACATCGGAAAATACTAAGGTCAGATGGCCTTCCAGCTAAATTTTATATGACATACGCGAGCAACTTTGCCCCAAGACTGGAGGCCCTATATCAGGTGGCACAAGCAGAGGTTCCCATATTGAAGCCTGGGAAACCTGGGCAAGATTGCAAGATTTATTGTCCGCTGTCAATGCTTAACCTCGACTACAAAGTACTTAGAAAAATGTAAGCAGCCTGACTGCTCCCCTTCATGCCCAATCTAGTTCACCCTGATCAAGCAGGGTTTATATCAGGCGCCTATCCGCCAGTGGCAGACTTGCGGTACCAGAGTTCAAGTCCTATTTAGCCACTCAATTGAGGGTTCACCCAAGCGATCGCAAGTAGATGGTCCCCATGAGGCCATTTGTTCCGTAGCTTTTAAGATTAACAGGTGTATTATTGAGGACGATGCCCCACCATCAATTTAAGATAGTGGAGCGGTCCCCTTCTCCCCAGCTATTGCATTCTGAACGATTTGCCACATTGGGGACACTGGGAGGGTCTGCTGGAATAGACGGAAGCAGGGGTTGAAAAGGTGGGTGGCCTATTCCGTGAGGGAGTACTACTTCCATTGGACTTCAGGGAGGAGTTCGGCCTACCCTGAGGTCATTTCCTCCAGCGTAGAGCAGTGACAGGAGCTCTTCAGGCACATTGGAAGGCTGGGCTGTCAGAACCACACCTTAACAACACATATGATAAGAGCTGCAGGCACTTTTAGGGCGGTCTCCTGTTTCTATAGAGTGATATGAAGCGATACCCTTCTACCGTTAGGGACATTAAAAACTAGATGTAAGGAAGATGTGGGAACCCCAGCCCGGAGAAGGACTGGAACAACATACTAGCTAGGGCATCTAAAGTTTCCAGGGGCACGAGATTCAAACTAATCAACTACTTTTCATTCCACAGGGCATATATGACCTCATAGCACATTAACAGATATTTCCACACATAGGACGCCGCCTGCCTGAGATGCGGGGCGGTAGGGGTGAAGTTAAAACACATGATGTGGGACTGCCCAACTTTAGTACCTTACTTGAAAGAAGTCACAGCAGTGGTAGCGCATACAATTTCCAGAGAGATCCGCTCCAAGATGGAACTCTGTCTACTCAATTGGTTCCCCCACACTGCCAAGACGAAGGTCACAAGTAGATTCCAGGACCTAGTATAAATCCTTGCAAAACTTGAGATTACAAGAAACTGAAACTCCCCTGGAGGCCATAGAATATTGGGATGGAAAAAGGAATTTGAGAAATGGGCAGGCTATGAAGGGGAGATGTTGCTTAGGGAAGCTAGAAGAGGTATTGGGTCTCTAGAAATAGCGAGTGCGTAGAAAGCTTTGATGGACTCTCTGAGAAACCCAGACACCCAAGACTCCACTCCAGGTAGCTCAGCAGCCCAGACTCCCCCTCCATCCTGAGCACCGTGCCTGCCATTAGCAACAAGAAGATCCCTGTTAAGAGTGCATCCCTCTCTTCCTCTGAGGGGAGAACCAAGATAATTGAAGCAATTGTCTAGATAACTCCCGGTACTCATTACATTATTAAGCCAAATTCCATCTGACTCGGCGAGTGGGAAGGAGAGAGGGGAATTAGGTTCTTACACCTGTCCTGATGTGAATATTTTGTATGCTGCAGAATAATGACAAGGTAACATAACTGCTGTTGTCGTGAGGGTTTATGGGTGCCTGTGGACGTTGCTAAGTTAGCATTAGTTTGTGCTCTGTATCACCTCCATCTTGCCGCTTATGCACGCAACACTACATGCCTTGGTTCCAGTAAACACCTCTGCTCATGCTGCTTCACATGGGAACTGTCTGCCTTTCACTATTTCGTTTGTGCTCTGTGTTCTAGTCTGTACATCGTGTTCAAGGACAGAAAACAACTTCACTGGTTAATCGCCTTTGGTTCGTCCCACACGCATATAGACATAACATGGAACACAGCTGCGCTACTGACTTTTTGGGTGTTTTTAATATGGCACGAGATGCAAGTTAACAACACTTGGGAGAAAACCTTTCCAGAGGAAGAGCTGTGCTTGTCCGGTGATGTAAATCCTATCATCTAAGACTTAAGGTAGGGGGTTCCGCTGTCCAAGCCCAGAGGTCTTTCACTTATACAATAAACATAGCTTGTAGCACGGGGAGTTTGGTAAAGCGTTATAAGGCTTCATCCACTGTCATTATAATATGCTGCCCCCGTTCATATTATATGGAATTTTAACTATGCTGATTATATTGTTTTTATGCATTTCTTTGCTAATGTTAGCAAGTGTACGGCATTACAGAGCATGTTAGTTGAAAGAAACATTTTAAGCTATACCGTGTCTCTGGTTACTCACATAGTGAACAGGTATGAGTATCTAAGCGAAAGAGTGTCTTGTTCCCACGACTTCTGAGAGGACTTGAGTCGCTTGTTCTAGGATATCCAATCATTGGTAGCTCCGCTGTAGTACGGAGAACAAATGGATACTATAGCTAGCCGAGAGGGGTTCTAGGCACTGAGGCGTATTTTTGGCACACCACAATACACCGAGGTCCTGGTTTCCTGGCATAGTTCTGTGTATGTGCAGAATCCCTGCAACATGGTGCACCTAACGTTTGGTCTGGTACTTATTTACGAGTCACTTTAGTAGTTCTCAGTACTTGTTCACAATCCTATCGCCTCTGTTTCCAGAAATCATTGGTGACGGTTTACCTATCCACATTGATGCTTTTATAGGTGATTCAAGCTTGAAATTTACGTGAAGGTATCGTTCGTAATTTGAATTACGACCCAACATTGTCTTGCCGCCTTTTTTCCTTTGTATTTCTTTTTCAAGTTTCTATATGGAAGTTGACATCACGGCACACAGCCGCGTGGCAGTCCGGCATCATTTGCAAGCATGTGGGGTGCCGGACGCAGGTGTCAATCTGATCTTTGTGGTCCAAGCCGACCCTGTATACACATATGAGGTGTTTTATTCCTGGGTCACTTTTCCAGCAGTTGATGGGGCGGATACTTTGTGACAAAAATACAGCCACACCACACTTCCTGCTGTGTATCAACCATATAGAACTCTTGAAGTTCCGTTGACGGCATGACAGCATCGCATTTGGTTTGATGGCGCCCTACCCGTACTCCTGACACCTGTCATGTTGGGCCCGTTGTCGATTGATGGGGCCACTTGGCCTGTGTTGGCGGGTTACACGCCGCATCCACCTCATTTAACGTGCGATGTGGCGGCCCTACGTCTCATGCACGCTACTCGAATCCATGTGTATAGAGCATTGGTTCGGTATGTGAACTGCAACATCCAGGCGGGAGCACCTGGAGTTGCTCAGCAACCAGCTGGTGCAGGCGGTGTTACTTTTAGCCCTGTAATGTTAATTCGGTTATGGGCAAGTCTCCCCCAAATAAGGAAGATTTACCTTATTGGCTTGCTGAGAAATTTGACCTGCTGGAAGCGGTGTTTCCACATACCACTCCAGTGGAGAAGCACCAAATTTTGATAACTAGTTTGCAGAAGGACTTGGTACCTGAGGTCACTGATTGCGAGAGTTGGGGTAAAATATTCGCGGCAGTTTATGCAAAGTGTTTTGGCACACCATCCATGACACTACTGCCCTCTGTAATTAAACGTGTTCAAGATGAACACGGACCAGAGGCGGCAGTCGAATTGGGGATGAAGATAGTTAGAGCGTATGACGTGGTTGCTGATCTAATCCTTGCTAATGTTAAGGGTGATGCAGTCAACTTTCAAGTGTCTAATGCTTTGGAGCTTACCCCAGATGTGGGCAAGCCCCGCGAATTACCTAAGATTATTGCCCAGGCTTATGAAACAGTTGGGCGTAATAGTTTGGGTGTTAAGCCTTTTGCTAACGTGCCTGCACAACCGCAGGCGCAAAGGATGTCTCAAACTGATCAAGAAGTCCGTCCTCAATTGCCAAAAAAGAATTAGAAGAATAATAAACAGGGGAAAATATAACAAAAGCAAGGGGGACAGGCATTGTCCCCTGCACCTTCGATCTCAGAACGCACTTATGAACTGCGTGACCGCGCGAGGATGAAATCTCCTGATTGATTGTCAGCTTCCTGACACGCCTTCTCCTCGTTCTTCACAGGAAGCATCAGGCTCATATGCCGGTGGAGGTGATCGCCGGGATCGCGGAAGAGGTCGAGGTGCCCCGCAGAGACATGAGCAGCCACGGACACGTTACGCAAAGGGTAAGCAAGAGGACTTTCCCCGTCAGCGCCCTCTGTTCCAGAAGAAGAAAGTGGCCCCATTAACTGCGAGGTATGCCACTGATGGTGAGGACCCAGCTCCGGAACTGCTAAACAGGGCAGCGGAGGTTACAGTAATGCGGCAAGCACTGCGTATTTTCTGGAGGCGACATCAACTGATACTTTCATCACAGTTGAAACTGCTGACACCCGAGTGGCTCCCCCTGACAGACTATATGAAATTAGTATTCTCATAGAAGGTGACATAAAACACATTATCAAAGGTTTTTTGGGGGAAAATCTGACTTCTTCGTACGACATCCTGTTAGCGGAGGCAGACTGGCCCCCTCCTTTTGTTCTAGCAGCTGCGAGAGGAGAGGAGGTAATCCTTGTTAGTTTTTTACACAGTGTCTCGAAAGAGCATGCTCAACATTTTGCAGAACAGTTGGCTTCAGTGCTTTCACCGGCTTTATACCGTGCTTAGGTGGGTTGGGATAAAACATCTCCCCATCATGAGATTCCATTGCGGTCCATGCCACAGGCACAACCCCAATATTCCATCCGTAGAGAGGCAAAGGCTCCTTTAGCGGAAATACTAGACCAATTGGAGTATCAAGGGGTAATTGAGACATGCGTGTCACCGATGAATAACCCTCTTTTTACCGTAACCAAGCCAGACGGGTCGTACCACATAATTTTGGATTACCATCATTTAAACTCTCATTGTCGGATGAATGCGGTACAGAATACCCATAGTTCAGCCCTAGTGGACAGTCTAGTTTGGAAAAATTATAAGACGACCCTAAATATATCCAATGGCTTTTTTAGCCACAATCTGTCCCCCTTGTCAAGTCAGTGGACCGCTTTTACACACGCGGCAAACAAAAACAATTTAAAAGGTTAGCGATGGGCTATAAAAACAGCCCGGGTGTTTTTGCCGCACGTGTGGTCTCATTGTTAGACACAATCGGCCCTGATGCATATTCATATGTAGATGAAATTTATCTCACAGACGATGAGTTATATCCGCATCTTTGTCACGTGGACAGCATCATTGTGGAGTTTGCGGACTACGGTTACAAATTAAATTTTGCAAAATCACACATTGCTGAATTTGCAGTGTTGTTCTTGAGCTACGAGCTCAATAATGAGGGACGCGGATTGGCACCGCACTTCCTAGAGAAGTGCGCACGCTTGCGTCCACCGACAACCCTGAAAAAATTTCAGTCATTGCTGGGTTTCTTGAACTTTGGTCGCACTTACGTACCGGAGTATGCCCAGCATATCAAGCCTCTCTATGCTTTGATAGAACCAACATTTGCGAAAGCATGCTGGCCTCCGGAACATACAAATATACTGCAGTCTTTGCAATCTGATTTACTTGATTCTAAACTCTTGCTAACTCGTGACAACCATACTAACCTGGTGATAAGAATAGTGCCAGGCACGGTGGGTTTCACATACTTGACGTTTAATGAAGGAGACACAGTTCCTATTGCTTATAAGTTACACTTGTGCATTTCAGCAGAACTGCGGTTTTCCTCAGTCAAAAAGGTCTTGACGGCAGTCCAGATGGCGATTCTGAAAGAACGCGCCCTGGCTCAAGGAAAATGCATGTTGGTGGCAACACCATATCCTGCTCTGGAAGCAGTGACAAAGGCGAGTGTTCCTAATTCCAAAGCTTTACATCCACGGTGGATACAATGGGCTACATCATTGACATCCCCAGATGCCACATTTATCTATGATTCCTTGTTACAGACTCAGGAGTCGTTGCAATATGAATTCGTTCATCCAGCTCCTCTGTCCATGTGCCCGCTCGAGGAATACCATTGTATCTTTTACACAGGGCACAGAAGCTTTGTATCGTGCATGTCTTATACCAACGTAAATACTGTTTTTAAACAATTCAATCTATCAGACTACTTGTCTGGGTTTAGCTACGGCTAAACAACTGAAGACTCCTGCTTTTCCTTCCCTTGCCGAATAGCCAGACTGGAATGATACTGCCAAATACACATTGGAGGAGTTGCAGTCTTTATTAACAAATGCAACATTTAGTATCTCGAGTCTTCATTCTATGGGGTGGTTGGTTTGGCAGACCAGTGCAGATGCATGCCAAATGCGTTTCCATAACAAGGCTCCAGGTTACACAAAAAATAGACCTGATCCACGATTTACAACAACACATACTATTACGACGTATTCTGTTGGTAAATTATGTCAAACTTGGTTACAACACTCTACCTTAGCTTCTGTTAAACAGCATTTGTCAATGTTATCGAATGATGTGGATTTATCAGATTTCATAAAAGGCCCGATTAGCCCAAGGCCTAAACGAAGGATATAGGCAGTTTATAATGAAAATTGGAAAATGTCTCAAATTGAAGCCGCTTCACGTTTAAAGACTATAGACCAAGCTAATCTTGAAAAAGTTCTTGCTGTAGTGAATAACAGTATTAATACCCTTTCTTCCAGGATATACACATTCTTTTGTTGATATTGTGCAGGATGATGTATCTGTGTTATATCATGGTCAGAAACAATTGAGCTCTATTATGCATTTAGGATGCACCTTGCAGACACTTAAAATGGGTTGCGTGCCATGGGACTATGTAAACGCGTCCTCTTTGTTTTTGCCATTTAATTTGACTGAAAGACAACAGTCTATGTCCATGAAAGATGCCACTTATACCCTTTTACAAATAGAAAAATTAGACCCTTTGCCATTCTCAGTAGCGGAAACAAACTCTGCTGTTTGGCTCGTTCTTAGGGTTATAACACTGCCGTTCTCCTTATTTAAATTTACATCATGCATGAAATATTTCCCCCTAGACCGCTATGAACCATTAGAAAATTCGTTCCTGCATGAAGTTTGGTCACTTCCCTTCACATTTAGATGTTTGCATGATGACACGGAGGCGTATCTGACGGGTGAGTCTTGTGATTCTTCCATTGGATACTCCGTGGTGTGCAAAAATATACAAATGCACGGCGCTCGCAATTTAGAGGCGCCTAATTTAGCGTGCATTTTAAAAGGAAAACCCGTCCCCTTGATTAAGCCAACATTCAAACTGTTGTCTAACGGCAGTTATTTACTTTTCAATAATGAAAAATGCTGATAGGCATAACGTACATTGTGACTGTGTCACAAAGTGTAGTTTGCTGCAAAAATGTGCTGTTTCCTCCACCTCGTTGGAGTCCCGATATCTCAATTTGGCCTTCCATTCCGACCTCGAAGGCAGAGTTCGACAAGCTGAGCCAAATATGAGCTTTATTGTCACAGAAATAATTTTCTCTAACTTCTGTCCGTGAGACCTGTGTCCTGCAGGTGGCTAATACAAGTACAGAAGTTCAAGCACTTTTAAACATTAACCTCCCACAACATTTTGGTGAGCTAATACATTCTATCTTCAATGCTTCGTATACAATGGGCTTGGCTCATTTTTTTAAACTGTGGGCTCTGGCCTTGTAACATCTTTTGAAACTACTTTTGGTGTGATCCCGGCTTTCATTTATTCTATTTTTTCCAGCGTCTTCGGCGGGTTCCCACTAATACTCGCCTTAGCTGCCGGGGTCTTCGTGTTGATCTGCCTACTCAGAAATGGCTGCCCCTCTTGTGGTCATTCAGAACCCGGCCCAGCTACAGCTGCTTCACAACCGCATGCTTCAGTGCTACGGTACTTTGCCTCTGGCCACTCTAAGCTTGGCTTATAATCTGTCTTTCCGATTTCCATGGTACACTTGCGTGCAACCAGTTTTCTCATGCTTGGAATGTCCTTTCCAATGGGCTTTGGATATCTGCCTCACAAAAACAGCATCTCCTGACCCAGAATTTGCCTTCTGATAAGCCCTCTAGTGTCTCATGAGCAGGACTGTTCCGGTATGAGTCTGATGGCCTGTGCAGCTGCACTCGGAGGAATATGCCTCTTCACTCCGCATACCATTATCCCGCATGCTGTCACAACGCGGTTGTAACAACGACGCGTTGTGACAACGCATACCATTACAGGGGGGGCACTGGATGTTGGAATAGTAAAATTTACTATTCCAACTCCAGTCTGTGTGGACTGTAGGGAAGGTGTTGGATTTTAAATCCAATGCCTTCTCCCCCCTACGCAAGTTGTTGTAACGACTTGCGGAGTGATGGTATGCGTTGTCACAATGCAGTCGTTGTTACGACCGCGTTGTGACAGCATGCGGGGTCACGGATGCGGGTGAAGGTAATTTACCGCACTCGGAGTGCTAGCTCAGTGGGATATCGGTGCAGCAGCACATGATTTCCTGCAACGGAGTTACATCGAGTACCATGCAAGTTGCCCACCGATGTTGCTGGAAGCACCCATCATTAATGAGCATGTGTGCTCTTTTTAATTGCTTAACTGGATGGTGTCTACATTGTCAGACGATGACAATCATTTCCTGTTGGGAGCGGTATCCACTTTTTGTGCTTACAGGCTGATGGATTAATAAGACCAGGCCACCCAAACATTTTAAATTGTTTTTTTTTTTTCTTCTCCTTTTCAGTATTTTTTATTTCTTTATTGGCTACCATTCTTCACTTTCTGGTCGCACAAGCTCTTGTTGCTCAGACTTTTTGAACTCTGTGTTCTGCTTCGATCAGTCTGTGTAGGACTGCCCAAGGGGCAGGTGTCGTGAGGGTTTATGGGTGCCAGCGGACGTTGCTTAGTTAGCATTAGTTTGTGCTCTGCATCACCGCTATCTTGTCGCTTATGCACACAACACTACATGCCTTGGTTCCCGTAAACACCTCTGCTCGTGCTGCTTCACATGGGAACTGTCTGACTTTAACTATTTCGGTTGTGCTCTGTGTTCTAGTCTGTACATCGTGTTCAAGGACAGAAAACAACTTCACTGGTTAATTGGCTTTGGTCCGTCCCACACACATATAGACATAACATGGAACACAGCTGCGCTACTGACTTTTCGGGTGTTTTTAAGATGGTACGAGATGCAAGTTAACAACACTCGGGAGTAAACCTTTCCAGAGGAAGCGCTGTGCTTGCCTGGAGATGTAAATCCTATCATCTAAGACTTGAGGAAGGGGGTTCCGCTGTCCAAGCCCAGAGGTCTTCCACTTATACAATAAACATAGCTTGTAGCACTGGGAGGGTGGTAAAGCACTATAAGGCTTCATCCACTGTCATTATAATATGCTGTCCCCGTTCATATTATATGGAATTGTAACTATGCTGATTATATTGTTTTTATGCATTTCTTTGCTCATGTTAGCACGTGTACTGCATTGCAGAGTATGTTAGTTGAAATAAACATTTTAAGCTATACCGTGTCTCTGGTTACTCACAATGTGAACAGGTGTGAGTATCTAAGCGAAAGAGTGTCTTGTTCCCACGAATTCTGAGAGGACCTGAGTCACTTGTTCTAGGATATCCAATCATTTGTAGCTCTGCTGTAGTACGGAGAACGAATGGGATACTATAGCTAGCCGGATAGGGGTTCTGGGTTCTGAGACGTGTTTTTGGAACACCACAATACATCGAGGTCCTGGTTTTATGTGCATAGTTCTGTGTATGTGCAGAATCCCTGCAACACTGTGATAGCGGAAACGTGTGAGGCTTGCTGCTGTATTATTGACTTAAACCTGCAATAAACTTTTTTTTTTTTAATTCGGGCCCAAGAAGAATTAGGAGGTCTGCGAAATTATAAACGGATCTGGCATGTTTCACCCTGGAGAGTTTGGCTTCTTCAAGAAAAAAAATGTTGGTAAATGTAGGACTTATCCGGGTATTCAAGATACAAGATTTATTAATTTTGCGCAGTTAATAAAAGCCATTGCAATGGAAATGCCCCCAATAAATCTTTACATCATCAAGGCAGGACGGAGCAGACCATCACATTTAAAACACATTGTTCAGACAAGGCAATCTCAAACAATAACCATAATCCCAAGTAAAAACATCAGAATCAAAGATAAAATAACATTCTGACTCAGTGAAGTGGAGAAACACTGAGACATGGTGCAAAATTGTCTGTAATAAGTTTTTGAGAAACGGAGATCAAGTGAGAAGAGGCAATGGGGAGGAGAAAATAGATTTTGCAAAGTTCTCACATATTTTCCTGACCTTGCAAGCATTTGACTATCTGTGCGTGTAAAACAGAGAGCAGATGACTCCAAGCATGTGTTAATGCCCCTTTTTAGATATATTGGCTTTAGGAGGACTCTTCTAGGGGCATCCAAGGCAGGACAGCAGCACAGAAGATGTAGCCATGATTCAGACCTGTAATTGCGCAATCTACAAGCCCCCTCCTAACCACGTGGGGCCCAACGGTTAAAAGCAGTGGATCGCAGGCCTAGAAGATGTGTAAACATAATGTTTCTGCGGACCGATGCGTTTAAACTGTCAGAGAGATATGGTTGCGGAAGCCCTGGGAGGTACGAATCTTTCAAAGGGAGCAGAATAGTAGACAATTTTAAGGCCCGGCGGTCCATCTGGAATGAAATTTGTCTTGCTTGCTTATTTATAAACCTTTTCCAGACTGTGTAGGGAACAGAGTCTGCTGTTAGTGATGATTCCTCAATTATTAGGGATCTTATGGCCTTTACAATTTGTCGGTTCCATGGCTTCCCAGAACTAGCAAAGGTTTCTTTTAGACGGGCTTTAAGAGTGTTATCTGCGGCTTTTAATACCCTTATGTAATACTTCAGGGTGTCTGGCTCACAGGAGAGAGATTGTCTTATAAGGCCCAGTGGCGTAACGAAACTTGAGGGGGCCCCCCTGCACAGCACATGGAGGGGGGCCCCCATCCCCCGGCGGCGCAGCCCACCATCTACCACTTTGCCCTGCCACCCAGAAATCTAGTATATTTTGATTTGAAACCTCCAACATTTAAATGAAATGCCTCTATATTGTCATTCTCTAAGTTCCAATGAGAAAGTGGGAAACACTCTTAATATGCAAGCTATGCCATTTATAACAATACTGTCAAAAGCAGATTATTTAACTGAGCCAGCACTCAGAACAATGCCAAGGAGCGGTCCTATTGTCTCAGGAACTGCCTATGGCTGAAGAACAAAGAACAACTATGAAGGGTCTGAAATAGAATTGACAATACATTGAAACTTTGAAAGACCAACCCAATCCTGCAATTCCATAAAAACTCGACTGACAATATACATGAGAAGTACACAAGCTATAACTCAGTATCCTGCGAAAGTCAAGAGAAATAGACTGGTGAATTATCTGCAGCCACACACTAGCGACTGTCGAGGGTTGTGCATGATAATAACGTGAACTGAGGAAGCAATTTCAATCATAATGTCTTTATTAGTAAGCATTGCAAAACAAGCAGGCAAACAAGGCTGAGGAAGAAAACTGTTTGGATGCTTCAGAACATTGATGCAGATGTTTGTCTGTTTTAATTTATAATTTCTGTAGTGTAAACAATGCTAAATACAAGATTTAAGGTACACATATTACAGACATGTGCAAGCAGCACCATAAATAACACTGCATGTAGAATAAAAACAAACCATATCAGCAAGTTCCCAATGACAATCTATTCAAACTGTAGTTGGCAAAGCAAAAGAAAAAGTGCAAATACTTTCAAAGTGCAAAATAAAGCAATCACCAGTCCAGCAATATACAAAAATCAAGCATGTTTTGTAAGACAATCCAACTTACTTCTTGCATCAAGGTGAAAATACTTTCAAAGTGCATGGTATAAACATGTCCAGCAGCTTCCCTCACAAGGACTGACCTGAACCACCAGACTGGGCCTTACTTCATAACAAACAGAGGCCTCAGACCTCAGTGTGTCAACACTGGCGGTATTTACAATTCACTAAGAGTATAGACACGACTGCTAAATTACAGATTCACCATTGCCTCCAAATGGCTCTATCGTCACGTGTGGCACCGCCAGCCAGGCCTGGATTTTAAGCCAACAGCGCCTTGCATTCTGGGAGTTGTGCTGTGACCATCTAAGTAAGGGGTTAAACATTCCAGCATGCAAAGTGTTGTTAGATAAAAGCTACGAATGGACACGACATGGTGCCAATGCCATTTGGCAGCTATGTTTTATACAAGCACAAGGGGATGTTTAATTTCCTCAACACAAGCTGCAGAAGTCTGGCGTCAAATAGCAAACAAGTTGTGCGGAGAACCCAGAAACGTGTTGTGTGTAGCCCCCGTGTATGGACCTGAGGTGTCATTCTCTAAGAGACCCAGTGGTAAAAGCCCACAGTTGTCTCTAATGCATGTTAGTGCCAGGCAGTGGTCGAAGTGGGGGAAAAAAAGTAGGGAAACTGTGGAAGGAGAATCAGAGGGCGGGAATAACCAATAGATTGGGTCAGTGGGCAGAGTGAGAGGTGTGGCAGAAAGAGCAAAATATCCCAATTTTTAGTATTCGTTTCCCATTTCACTAACCGGTTACAGTTATTTAATTTAACCAATAGATACACATGTTTATTTAAGGTTAAATATGTGTTATTGACATTAAAATACATTCACAAAGTGGGATACGTTTCCAATCACAGAATGTCCCAAATATCCTTAAAAGTGGAATCGCAAGCCATTTGTCTCCCAGCCATGGAGTTTCTGTCATCAGCGCTTCTCCTCCCTTTTTCCACAAGAGCAGTTCAAACATGAATGGCAAAATATCCTAGTTTGCAAATGTTTTCCACATAACTATGGCGTTGCCATATTTGCCACATAATACATCATCTGCTGCATAATCTGACGATTTTAACTAATACATTGTTTATAGCTCAAACACATCAAAAGTTACTAAACAATTTGACTTGTGCTGCTGTGAAGTGGAGGGTCCTTTGCAAAGGTTGACTGGTCACCTTTCTCATTGCTGCAGTTGTATGTTTCACTAGTACTAATAAGGAAAAATCTTTGCAGAGACTGTTAGCATGTGTACAAATTTCAAAATAGTAAAGTATCAGAAAACTTACAGCACCACTAATACCAGTGTAGGGTGTCAGAGCACTTTACATCACACATATTACACAGAGACAATCATTCATATGTGCGTAAATCACTGTGTAGGAAATTTTACATAAGACAAAGGACTACAAAGTGTAGGAGTCACATGACAACCATACTAGTAGGCAGCATAGTTTAATAGTGATTGGTCTGCAGAAACACAAACTCAGAATTAAAAACATAATATCATGGTTGGGCGTTCTCTTTAATAATCAGAATTGATTTCTACCCAAATTAACCCTTTTTTGCAACATTAGGATAATCGAAGACTGGGGAAAAACCATGACGCTCTAATTTATACCTTGGAGTTTGCATGCAGCTCTTACATGACAGTTAATAGCTCACTGTTCTATGTTAGGATTTTAACTTATTAACTGCAAGTAACAATAGGGTCTCTCTGACAAAAGCAGTGACCCACTGACCTATTCACATTATGTGTACTTTGTGATCTGCATGGCACATGTTCTTAGCAGCATGCACATTACACCTCTGCCATTCCTTTTCATGAGTCAAACCTTCCACTAGACAAAACACCATCTCTCTCTACTAATAACATTAATCACTGGAATTGTCAAGACATTTTTATTGTTGCACAAAAATGTTGGAGGCCAGGAAGGAGGCAGCAAGTGCTTTTAAAACCATATTATACTTACAAACATGACGCCCCCACCTAAAGTTAGTGCCCGGTGCGGTCGCACTGCCCTAGAGCCACCCTGCACAAGGGTCCTGTGACCTCAGTGACTGAGTCACCGCCACTCTATGGTGTTCTGCTTCATAGGTCTGTCCCCAAGACTGGAGGTGAACTTCATGGATAGTGGTGGACAGGCCTTTAAGGTTAATCCACACTTGGCACCGCTAGGGTCCACCTGCTGATGCTAAGACACCAGGGCTTTTAAGATCTAGCGGCGCCTTCTAAGGTGTAGCACAGGAATGTGCTCCCTCAGGAGAGTGGTCTGGGAGCCTGGTCATTAAGGCTGAACCTGGTTCACCAGTTCCACTTCAGCAGCTCTGACCATAGCGCCACATCCTCTCCCCCACTGAACACCATACTGCCCCACTTAGAGAAACTTGCACTGCACTGACCCGCTATAAACACCTGGATGTGACTCAATTCTAATTACGCACTAGACAAGAGCAATATGCTGCCTAAAAAAAATAACATCCTAGAAAAAGCAAACACTCATAGGGAATGCAAGATTAAGTAAAGCATGTCAAATGTAAGCAGGAACAACATTGTTACCTTTTTCCTTTTACACTCATTATTCTGGAATTAGTGAGTGCTTTTGCATGAAAAGGTAAGGCCATGACTACAGGGCCCGGAAGGGACCTATTTCAGTGCTCATTGCTTATATCTTATCAAAACATAAGCAGTATGGTTTAAAAAGGCCACATTCGGTAAGACATAGTCGCTGTACACATTTTGGGGCATATTATCAAGGGCAATATCGCCGCTTTAGCTGCACTTTTTGCCGCTAAAGCGGCGATATTTTTATCGCCCTATTAGCAAGCTGTCGCTAACAGCTGATCGCGACAGTTTACTGGCAATAGCGTCTGTTTCTTTTGCCACTTTGCATGTCAGCGATATTAATCGCTAATGACATACAAAGTAGGCGTTCCTCACTAAAACTAAATGGAAGCAGTCATAATCACAACTCCCCCTATTATCAATGCCCGCGTTGCAATAAAAAAAAGTTGCGCTAACCGCGATTATCGCTGGTTCCTAATGCCTGATTGAAACCTGACTTAGACATCTTTTCAATGGGAGGTGGATTGTCAGGCTGAGACCACCTTAGCTTATTACCAAGGATTTCACTATCGCAGGAATTTCATCACTGGATGTCCAGCGATGATCAGTCATTTCGCCGCTATCGCTGGTTTTTTTATCGCCTTGGAGATACGTGTTGCTAATAACGCGCTATCTCCACGATAAAAACCAGCGATAGCCAGCGGTAAACAAATTGACGCTAAGCGCGCTTTGCGATATTTATCGCAAAGCGTTGCTAATATGCCCCTTTATTTTCCAATTCACCCATCAAGCAGGTATTTCAGTACCTTCAGGCAAGGTGCACTTTCCCACACAGGGAAAACAATGTTGTTCAAAGAGAGAGGAGAAAACAAAAGTATCACTTCTCTGGCAAACACTGTAAAGTGGCGCTAATGTGTTTAGGTGTAAATAAATCAATCTGGCCACCTTGCAACCACTCTGTCTTGCTTTAATTAGTTATTTATTTTTCACAATTGGAATGTTTTATTTCTCTCCACCCTGAGGCTGCACTTGTGTCAGAAAAAGACAACGTTTCCAGCAAAAATGTTTTTCTTTTTTGGATCCATTTCACAGGGGAGCAGTCAGTCAGTCAAAGGAATGTTTATTTAGACCTTGGTCTCTAAACAATTCTACACAGTTCTACAAACAATATTAAATAAAAACAATTAAAAAACAATGTATATACTTTCTCAGCTCAGCAACAATTAATACCAGGGGTAACGGTTTATCAGAGGTGGGGTACACATAATTACTTTCCACAATCAGGGACATGACTCTATAAGAATTATATAAATTTTAAAACTCTCTTAAAAGTACAATTCAATTTTTTAAAAAGAGTTAAAAAAACATTTTTTATTTTTATTTATTTCAGATTCGCCTACTTCTCATTGGGGAAAACTTTAATTGCCCTCAAATATTTCCCCAATGCAATTGCTATCTCAAGGTTTGGCATCTCAACGAGTAGCTCCATCCCCTGTGCCCATCGCCTTATATCATATTTCAACAAAATTGGGCGAAGGTATCGTTTACGCTGCTCTACTACTGTTGCACAATCCAAAAGAATGTGCATTATGTCACCTTTTGTTCCCACTGTGCACTTACATCTACCATCTTCAAGCAGCATTTTTATTTTTTGTTCTTCATTTACCAACCATGGATTTATACCAATTCTCATTCTTAAGATCTCCTATCTATACCAATGGTTTGGTAAAATATCCAAGTAGGGGAACCCATTTTCATTTGACCATGCGACCCTCATATATTGCACAGACTTTTTCTTGGTCAGATATTCCCTATCTACTCGTCTAGATACTTCCAGACTATGCTTTCTGAGTTCATTTTTTGTAAAATCTACATGCAGGGAAACTTGGTCAATTTCCACTTTTATATTCTCGCAGGCCAATAATATTTTCTTCCTTGATTTCTTAGCCCATTTCAAGCAACTTGATTGGATCTCTTTCCTACACCATAGGGATACTTTTTGGTTTGTCTCTGTATCTAAACGTTTCCAAAATCTAATTAGAGACGCTTGTGACTGCACGCTCCAGGCAATAGTACCTATCTCGATTCGTATAGCCTGTACCATCGATGAGAGGGGCAAAGACAACAGTGTTTTCAGACACTTTCCTTCCTCTCGATCCCAGTCCTCTTTGCCATTTAAACAAAGGACCTCGGCCCCATAAAGCATTTGTGGGGGTACAAATAAACAGAAGGATGAAAGAGAGGGTAATACCCGTTTCTTCAAGTCTCGGTTTTCACTAGCTGAGAAGCGAGACAGAGAGAGAGGGAAGACTCGGAGGCCTAGAGGCCGTCACCGTGGCGTGTGTGCACAGTTTAATTTATGGGGATTTGGGGAGGCCGTGCGCGCAGGAGCACTATTTAATTTGCGAAGACTGAAGAAGCTTGCTTGCAGGCGCAGCCGTCTCCCTCCCTGAGAGTGAGGGGGCCCCTGGAGCGTGGGGGCCCCGCACCGCGGGGGATGCGGGGGGCCTGTGTTACGCCCCTGATAAGGCCCAACTTCAGTCGTAGTCTTGCGCTATGTATATATTTCGGGAGTCGAAAGGTTTATTTGTAGATATTAATCTGGGCGTGGTCAAGACTGGCCGTACATGCATCGGGAAAGGCCTGATGCTTATAACTTAGGGCGGGAAGTGGGGAATAAGGCTCGAAATTATCAATACCCTTGGTAATGCACACAGGAGGGCTCCTAAAGACGCACTTAAAGTTTCCCTATGATCCCACTGTTAGATAAAACTTGATTTCAAGTTGCCTGTTATTTCTGGACACATATCTAACTGCAAAAAGCAGGTGGAAGTATGTCCACAAACTGGGCCAGTATTTGTGGAAAAAAACAGAGAAAATCGGTGCAATAACGGAGATTTCAGCTGGTTAGTTCCATTTTAAACCCCTGAATGAACTGGTAATTGTGCTTTAATAGCGTTTGGTACCTCTAATACAATGTGCAGGCTTACTATGCCTTATTATCAGGCAATTTGTAAAGGGGGGGGCTTGTATAACTTCTTTATTTCATACGTAGGTCTTGGTAGGAGGGCTAAAGGGCAGAAGATTTAACATTCTAAAAACGTTATCCTTTTTATTACAAAACCAAGTGTAAAAACGAAAATGTATTATTTATTTTTATAAATGAGAGGCATAGATTCCCCAAACTCTCACTTTAGTATCAATTCATATCCTCGCACGGTGAGCGGTAGTATTTTAAAATTTGAGTAGGTTATGTGTCATTTTAAGTGCCAGGCACCACACATTCTCCTTGCATAAATTATGCTGCAGCAGTTAATTGTTTGCCTTTGGAGGATTTAGCTACTGGAGCTGTCATTCTGTATTCAACTCTGCAGACTTGATGTGAAAATCTCCATAAAGGCGACCCAAAAATGAACAAAAGATATTTACTAGCTGCCTGTTTGTGACAGGTGCGTGTCTTAGCCGGTGCAATGCAACTAATTCGTTTGCTAAAAAAGAATGACTATCCTTGGGCGCCCTCTGATGGACAATTCAAATAATTACAACCAGTGACAGAAATGTGAGACACTGTTCCACAGTATTTAGAATTAAAGAAACCACCGCTCTAACAAAGTATCTAAGCCACAGAATGTTGTTTTCTGGTGTTCAGTTATTTGGATTGAAGTTTAAGGAAGTTGAAGTTTAGAATGTTGTTTTCCGAACAGATTTTGGGAGCTCTTGATGAGTTTGAGGAATATAACAATATTAATTAGATGCAGTAATAATACTATATCCTGGCAGTGGTGACTCCTTCGCCATGCCACTACCTAAGAGCCAGCTGAGAGAGGGAAAAATAAAATGACAATAAAACCATGTTATTATTATTTTATTTTCCACGCTTGAGCCAGCAAGCCAAGTCTGGGCGTGGAGAGAGTATGGGGAGCCATAACAAGAGCAGGAGGAGAAGTAGTGCACAAAGTAAGTGCACATGAAGCTTTGGCTAGCTGTTTAAGGCCAGCCAAACCGTCATGCACACTTTGATCTTTCTCTACCCACGCTGTGTTGTACAGCCTGGTGGAGTAGAGGCACAGGCTCCTAGGACCTGAGGAATAGGGTACCATACAAATATGTCATCGTAAAGGTTTCCTTTGGACAGCACTCAACAACCCACACAATCTATTACAGGACCAAAGTCTCCAACTTCATCACTCAATCACATCCATTGCACTCAGAATAGGAGAATATGTCTGTATACCCAAGACTACTATTATGTACAAGACTAATAACAGAAGATGAGCCAGCGTTAAACAAGCCCGCTCAAGCCAATCACGGCGCTGATCTCTCATGTCATATTACTAGTATGAGTAGGGTGACCAGAATTTTAAAGCCTTAAAATTGGGACATTTCACAAATATAGAAGGACTACAATTTTACTTCAATCAAGCGCATAGAATGGCAGCCCTCATCAACATAGAATAACAGAAGAGGCAGCAAGAACATAAATAAAATAAAATGTTTAAAGTCAGTATCATGCCTGTTAAATAAATCGCTTACTTATAACAGCTGCTAACTACCCCTACTTTGGAAAACATAGATGGCTGCCAACTGAACTAGAGGGGGTTATGGCGAACACACATAAATCTTCCAACAACAGCCTGTGTGCTCAAGCAGACATAATGGTTGATAGAGGTCTTCCATTTCCAACGACCAGTGTTAACCAGGTTTCTGCAGCCACATTGGAGTATTCAACCAATGCTAACTTAACAATTTACAACTACGCAGTAAGTGTAATATAAACGTGTGGTTACATTTTGTGTCAAGATTCCAAATTTCCTGTCTACCAGAAACCTGGTCATTTGAACCAATACATTTGAATGGTTTTGAAACATTTAATTCTCCAGCTGTTCCTTCTGTATGTTGCAGGCCTAACGTTGGTCTATGTACCTAGGTGTCAAATAAATTAGTCTCTCCAAAATTGCTGTTCTATCTACGACAGAGTATTACCAAAATATTTCTATCCAGATTTCACAATCAACAACTTTGGCGATAATAAACTTTTATAATAATGCTTGTCATCGGGACATAATATCTGTTTTACTCCAATTAGATACTGACCTTGAGTCATTACAGTGAAATGACCCGAGAGAATTGATCATTTTATGGGGCAGTGACTTCAATCTTTGACTGTGTCCCCTACCATCTAACCATGTTTATGGCCTGGCTAGTCCTGATGAAGGTGACATCAACCACTTTCTACATACAGGCTATGGGGACCTGCTCAATGAGCTACTTTTTAAATATGATTTGACTTTTTGTAATGAACTAAGTAACCCCCCAGTCGAAGTAAAGTGCACATTTAATGGAGATGGGGAGAACAGTGTAATTGATTACTTGATGTTTCCCAATCATTATTCTGCAATGGTCTCTAACTTTGTTATACACAACATCACAATTAGCAATCATTTCCCCCAGAGTATTAATCTGAACACCAACCTCATTATTCAACATGGGGCTGGTCATTGTGTATCATCAGCTGAGAACATTGAAATCTCCAGTTTAAATGGGTACGCCCTGAGATGGTCTTTGATAAATATCGACAAATTCCTAGAAGAACTAATTATGAATCAGAGGAAGACCTTTGAGATTTGCTTAGATAAGACTGCTGAGACAAATAAAGTTATTGATAAATCTTATCAGAGTCACTAAGGGAATTAAAGAAGGGCTTACCTCCAATCGGAAAAACATAGGAAAGGTTTGATTCTCCTTGCACTAGGACCCATTAGAGTTGTAAGAATTTAAAAGCAGCCTTATGCAAAGAACCCAGGAATATAAAGAAAATTGAGGAGTGTAGACATGCCTATACGCTTGCCATTAAACTCCGTAAAAAAAGCTTGAAGGAGGAGGCTTGGTAAAATTTACATGAGGCATGCCTTAAGAATGATAATACGGCCTTCTGGCGCGTTATTAATTCCTCGTTTCTAAGGGAAGCAGACAGCCCCTGAATTGAGATTGCCATAACAGAGGCCGAATGGCTAGCCCATTTTTCCAATGTTTATTTATATCAAGAGGAGGGTGCTAGTGCAACCTGTTTGCTGGAAGCTATAATTGACTCTTCTATGATGATACTTCCTCATGTCCAGACATATCCCAATTTTACTCTAGATGAGGTTACTCTCACCTTAAAAGCAAGTAAAGGTGGCAAAGCATCGGGCCCAGATGGCATTCCAATTGACTTGTATAAATCCAACACGGACCTTTGAGGACCCCTCCTGGTACTCCTTTTTATAGCTAGCGGGAGTGCAGGATTTTTAAATACCTAGCCAGAATCCCTTATAGTACCCATATATAAGAAAAGCGATCGCAATAGACCGGCGCAATACAGACCCATTTCCTTACTGGACTCTGTAGTTACGGTGGCTGGACATATTCTTTTATGTAGATTACAGGACTGGGCTGATTATATCAACATCATTTTGGATTTAAAGTACGAATTCCGCCCAGGTATTTGATCTATTGAGCAGGCCATCAACTTGAACTCATTAATTGGTGAATATGTACACATCGAATGAGGTAATCTGTTTTTTAATATTTGTTGATTTATCTTCAGCTTCTGATTGTGTAATACATGATACATTATGGTCTATTTTGCTGACTATGGGTGTAGACACTACAATAGTCAACATCCTTAGACAGCTGTATCTGTCAATCAGGACCAGAGTACGCAACAGCCTAAAACGATAATGTCCACAGCTGTTTAGCAGAGAGAGGGGTCTGGCAAGGGTGTGTACTTGCTTCTTATTTGTTTAATTTGTATACTAAGAGCTTGGGTAGCACCCTAGAAAGTAAATGTTCCAATCTTCCCCAAGCTGGGCACCGACCAATACCGGCCCTCCTCTGTGCAGACGATGCAGTGCTTATGGCCCAGACCCCTTTAGGCCTACAGCGATTACTCACCAAATTTGGTCAGTATATGCAGAACCTGGGTTTGAAAATCAATCTAAGTAAAACATTTTCAATGAAATTAGGGAAAAGAGTTATAAAGTGCCGTAAAATACTAATTGAGAGCACACAAATAATTCATACATCATCCTTTTCCTACTTAGGGAATGTATACGACCAAGAGGGGAACTGAAGAAGTGCGGTGAACTCCAGAAGGCTCCAATTTGTTAATACTATCACGCTCTGCTTACTTTCTCTAAGAAGCTGAGTATCAAGCCCCCAAGCAAGATGAAGACCATTATGAGGCCAAATGTAGGCATACTGCTTTGTATGGGTCCTAGCTGTGGGGCTACGTTAATGTTGAGTCATTATAGTTGGTAGATAATGCCTGCCTAGGAATCTTCTTGCCCTTCTGAAAAGTTGCGCCACCTTTCTTTGCCACTCTAAACTGGGCATTTCCTACCTATCAGATTTGATAAAGATCCAGCCTATCCTACTCTGGCATAAGATCTGAGCACTTGGAGCTCAACCGAGCAATTGTAAAGGACTGCCTTAGATCTGCGTGCACCTTACAAATTCCTTGGCTAAAGTACGTCCATCATTTTCTGTCTGATATTGGTCACCATGAGTACTTTGTCCACCCGGAGACTCTGAATAGTATCTCAGGAAAGCATTGAAGTTAGATTGCATGTCATTGCTAGAGGAATCGAGAATGTTTACCGAGTTAATGAAACCTTCTTTGATAAAGAATCAATTGATTCTGAATACACATGGTATGTAACCTTATTTAGAAAATGTATTCAATGCACAGCATAGATTTGTATTGACTCCCTTTCAGCTAGACATTTTTCACCGACTAACCAGATTTCCCACTATAAATAACTGGTCGCATGAATTAGTGCATTGCCCCTGTGATAATGCATCTAGGCAGAGTACTAAGCACATTGTTTTCTTCTGTAAGTTTTATTCAGATTTGAGGACCTGTCTTATTAAGCCATTGTTAAAGTCTTTAAGATTTGTGCAATGCCAACCATGTATCTATACCTGCAATCTCTTCCAAATGTGTACACATGTGCTGTCTTGTCCCGGTTTTTATGGGCTGTTATTAGTCAAAGGAAGTTGTCCTAGACATATTATTGATAGAAGGAATATGTATCTGTCTGTTTTATCTGAACCGCACTTGGGTTTTTTTCTCTTGCGTTATATCTTTTTTTTTGTTTTTAGCTTGCATATTGTACATATTTCTTTATTTATGCTTTTATAATTCACCTTGTGATATCGAACAAAGATTATTTTCGATTCGATTCGAATGATACAGCATTCTCATACAAAGCAACCATAAAATGGCAACATCTTCAACTATCCAATCTGTGATCATGCAAAAGGCAACAAATGAAATCATGCCTTTCATTTTACACTACTCTATCTCCACTTGTGAATGGATAGTATCTTTTACCCTTTCCCTCTATTTCAAAAATAGATTCCTGTCAATGCATGTTCGCAATGGTTTTGCGATCATTGCGAAGTAGTCAAGAAAAAATTGGGAGTCCAAACCTATATTCAACTTTAGCTTTTATAAATGTAATTACTGTAAAACATTTTACTACATACTCCTGAATTGAAAATTAAAATGTATAATTAGTTACATTTTGTCATAACTCGTCAACTTAAAAAGAAAATGCTCTACCTCTGTAACACCCTTCCTCAATACACTCTTAGCTGACTGTCTGTAGCAATCCGGTGGAATCAGTAGGTCACAAGTTCAAAGCATATTCTAGAAGGACCATGCTACTTTCAAATCAAATGCAGCAGGTGTGGTTTACTCCACAGATTCAAAAGCATATCAATTCCTGTATAACATTTCTTTTTTTAAACAACAGCCAATAATAGGACTTCTTGCTAATGCATCCAGTGCACAACCTAATTTTATTCACTTGCATGCTGACACAATCCAATGAGATATATCTTTTTTTTTCAAATAAAACACCTCTATTGTAATTGTTTTTCATTTCGAAAATTACCTCATTTAGCTCCAGCCTTCTCCTGACTACTAATGCTCCTTCACTTGAAAATGCTTAGAGTGTGGATTATTGACCACCGCTATGTATATTGGGCCAAAGAGGCTGCAAGAAAGAGGGGTTTTGACAGGGACTTGGGTTTGCCAAATGTAAAGATTACTTGGTTTTGCCAGAGATGGTTAAAGTTTCATCAGTTGCTGGTTTTCATTTAAGCCATTATGGATTACCAAGCTTCTCACCTCATGATTGTGCACTGTGTCGGCAATGACTTAGGCACATTGATTGGGGTAGGGCTGAAAATCCTAATGAAAGAAACCTTTACAGAACTGATGTCACTTTTCCTTCACACTGTCTTGGTGTTCTCTAATATATACCAAAGATAGAAATGGAAGTGGTCAAATCAATTCTGTCCACAGATTGACAAAGCTACGAAACATGTTAATAAAAATGTTTCTGTATTCCTCAGAGACCATCGCATTGGCTGTAACTATCACAACAATCTGCGTTTCGACATGCAAGGAACTTTTAGAAATGATGGAGTGCACTTTACAGATGAAGGCAACAGGGTGTTTCTAAGTAACATGAAACTCTGCATCCGGTCTTCTGTATAGCTGCCATATACACACAAACACAACGGCTCTACACATCCAAAAATAAAATCCATTGTAAACATTGCGCTACACATATTACTATATACATGCTCCTTTAAATACATGTTTAAACTCATGTTTTGGTACTAAGTTTCTTTAAAATCCATCTTTAAGACCTATTTTCAGTTTTTGCGGTTATTCGGGAAGTCACGATGAAGCTGTTAATTGCAGCGATCGCGCCTTTTCCATAAGTGTAAAACACATATATACAAACAGATTACAGTATTTTACACACTAGGGGGCAGATTTATAATAACTGGCGCAGTTATTGTGCGCCACAGCTCTGCCACCATGGATGCGCCGCATTTACAATGCGGCGCACCATGGGGCAAAAAACGGCACAGATGCGTGACGCATCTGTGCCGTAACAGTGGCGCATTGCTGGAGTTGCGTCGCAAGCGCGACGCAGCACCAGCAATGCTTTGGGGGGACCTATCTTCACAATGCTGCGTCAATCCTTACGCCTGCTTCTGCAGGTGCAGGGTTTTAACGCAGCATGGGCTCAAAAGTGACTGAGTGAAATCTTGTAGATTTCACTCAGCCACTTTTAGGAGGCGTTCCTGTGACGGAACGCCCCCCCCTGCACAGGTACGCCTACTGCTGGCGCAGGGCTTTACAACGTGACGCATCTCCAAGATGCGTCACATTGTAAATACCCTGCAGCATGGCGCAGGATTTGCGCCGCCGCTGCGTCACAAAAGTGACCCCTTTTTAAAAAAAAAAGAAGAAAAAAAATTAACGGGAAGGGGGCAGCGTGGGCCCCCCTCCCATGGCCAATTCGGGCCCTGGGGACCCCATCCCCCAGGGCATGGCCACATTTTATTTTGTTTTTTATGTGGAGGGGGGCTGCGTGGCCCCCTCCTAAAGCCTCTATTGGCCCTGGGGACCCCATCCCCTGGGGCCGGCCTTTATTTATTTAATTTCTTTTATTCTTATTTTTTAATTGTGGGGAGGGGGGCCACTTGGCCCCCCTCCCGGGCCACTTCTAGCCCAGGGGACCCCATCCCCCGGGTTAGGCCCTATCCGTTGGGGACCGTGGGGGGAGCCCCAATGCCCCCACGGTCATACCAGCTCCCCGCGTCCTGCAGGAGCCGGCATTGCTTTTTCACATGGGGAGCTGCTGACATGCAGCTCCCCGTGTGGAAAAGCAACCTGCTTTGCTTCATTGAAGCGAGAGCAGGTTTCCCTGCTCTCATTTCAATGAAGCAAAGCAGTTTGCAATGACAGGGTGGGAGCCGCACGGCTCCCGCCCTGTCATTGCAAACAGCAGTGTCCCGGGGGGTGGGCACCCCGGGACACTGCACGAGCCAGCCTTGGGGGTTGGTGGTCCCCAGGGCCATCAAGGGCTCCTGGAGGGGGACCGCGCGGCCCCCCTCTTAACATTGGCAAAGCTGGTGGTCCCCGGGGCTCGGGGGTCCGTAACAGATGCCCAAATTTACATAATTAGTGCCCCGGGGATGTGGCGGTCCCCAGGGCGTGTGGGGGGGCTCGATTAGCCTCACACAGGTTTTTTATAAAAAAAAACAAGCCCTGGGGGGTGGCGGTCCCCGCGGCTGCAGGAGGGCCTTGGAGGCCCCCCACCAATTTAAAAAACAAGCCCCGATGGGGTGGCGGTCCCGGGGGCTGCGGGGGGCCATATGCCCATGCAAATATTTAAGGAAAGCCCCAGAGGGTGGTGGTCCCCATGCCTAGGGGGCCCCCTTGGGCCCCCCAATCAGAATATTAACATTGCCTTCCAGGACTTGGCCCACCCAGGGGCTAAATAATAACGAAGAGCGGGAGCCCGCGCATTGTTTTTTTAATTTTCGCGGCAGGATCCGTGGATCCCCCGCGAATTGTGCCAATTTTTTTTTAATGCTTTTTCGGGCCCTGGGGGTCCTTGTGGGACCCCCTAAGCAGGCCTATTTTCTTGTGACTCAGTTCATCCGAATCACAAGATGGCTGCCAACACTCACTGGTTTGGAGTGTTGATAGCCAATTACAATAAATCTTGTGGTCGGGAGGGTCCGCAGATCCACCGTGGCCATAGATATCGAAACTTTTATTTTTTGGTTTTCTCAGCAACTACAGAACGGATTTACACCATTTAACTAAAAGAGTTTTTCCTCAAACAAGGGCTACCTTTTTGCCAAATTTGGTGTAATTATGTTCAGCAGTTCGGGCTGTAGCCGTGTCTAAAGTTTCCTATGGGAAATTGATTTTCTGACCTCTTTTTTTTTATTTCTCAGGAACTACTGAACAGATTTACACCATGTAACAAAAAGGGCTCTTTCTGAACCAAGGGCAACCTTTTTGCCAAATTTGGTGTAATTCCGTTCAGCAGTTCGGGCTGTAGCCGTGTCTAAAGTTTCCTATGGAAAATAACATGGAGAAAGCACATTTTGGGACCCCCCTTTTTTATCGACCCCCGCTTACCGAATCACCTGGAGCTTTCAGGATAGGAGCTGACCGGAGCGCCCCACGAGTTTTGAAAATTTCGCTAAGATTCGTCGTCCGGCGCCAAAGTTATTGGGAAAACAAAAAACGCTTTTCCTATGGAAACTAGGTCCTAACTAAAACTAACTACAAAGTACAAGCACTCGCGAGAGCTGTTTAAACCCAAATGTATCGGGAAAAGACACAAACAAGACGCGTTTCGGCGATTGCCTTCTTCAATATGCAGCGGCAGCACGAGACAGCGCCATTTAAATGCATAATTCAAATTCATTGGCGGTTTCAAGGTGTCAGAATCAACAAAGGACTGGCCTCAGTACACAAACCTTTTCCTCCATCTTTTAACATGCAAAATTATAAGTGACATTAGAGCCCTGAATGGGCATGCACATATGTACATCTATTTACATCTTATGGATAGCTTATAAACAGCATTAGAGTCCACATCGTTCAAATTCATTGAATCAAGGACAGAATATCGCCCTGAATGGGCATGCACATACATACATCTATTTGCATCTTGTTGATAGCTGCATGTTCTGGACAAATTTAATATTATACCCATGATGGGCCTGACCTACATAAATACTAGTGAAAAATAACACAGTGCTAAATACCACACCCCTACCTCCAAACACACAAATGAAATGGTAACCAAAATTTCATTATACTTGTATCTATATATAAATGTACAAACCTACTCCAGATCCCACAACTACAATGCCCTCATCCTTAAACCTACAGATGGATTGCCAGCTCTTCCCCACTGTTTAAACCAAAGGGCATTTTTTATTGCAAATTTAGGATGTACCTTGCCTCCAGCCTTCTAAACTTCAGCTCTATGTCCCCCCTCTTATATAATTGGGAACATGATCAAGGAAAAAAAGCATAACAGTTCCCTGTTGCTATTGTGGTGACTCTCGAAATGTCTGGCCACTGGATAATTAACATTCTTAGAGGCAATGGCTCTTAGATGTTCCAGAATCCTTATTGTTGTCGGATGTATAGTACTGCCGACATACCGTAGTCCACATGGACATACTAAACAGTATACCGTGTGGCTGGTATTGCAATTCATATATTTTTCAATCAATCTTGAATTCCTAAGCCCTGGTACAGCATAGGACAAGACCTTTTGACTGTGCTTACAGGCCTTGCATCTCCCACAAGGAAAAAAGAGCTATAAAGAGCGAAAGCATGATTATCTGTTCTCTCTTACATAGTTGCTTTGTACCAAATGGTCTTTTAATGACCGAGCTTTCCTGAATGTCAAAAGGGAAGCCTTAGAAAGATTCTCCCCTAAGACGGAATCTGCTTTTAGGATGTGCCAACTCTTCCTCAATGATTTTCTAATATCATTGGCACTACTGGAGAAATCTGTGATCTTTCTGTGTTCCCTTAGTTGTGAATCAGAGGCTAAAGATCTTTTTTTCCTCGAAATAGATGCCCCACTTACCAGTTCTACTCTCGACCTGGTGTCCATTTTCTTCTTGACATTTAATAAAGATTCCCCCGAATAGCCTCGAACTTGGAATCTGGCTATACTGTCAGCATCTGCCACCTGGAAATCACACTCATGTGTACAGTTTCTTTTAATACGTAACAGTTTCCCATAGGGTATATTGTTCTTTAGTTTCTCCAGGTGACAGCTGCTGGCTTGCAGCACAGAATTGCCCGCTCTCTGCTTTCTGTGTAGGGTGGTACAAAGTTCCCCATTGGATACAAAAACATTCAAATCCAAAAATTGACTGATGTCTTGCTGATTTATCCAGTAAATTTAAGATTTAAATCATTCATATTGAGCAGTTTTACAAATTCCATGGCTGATTCTTCTGTTCCACTATAGATGATTAATAAGTCATCTATATATCCGTTCCAACTAACGAATCTGTGGGTCCACTGTTCATTGGCACCTGACCAGGCCACCTGCTTCTACCACCAGCCCACGAAAAGATTTGCGTAACTGGGTGCGAAGCAGGTGCCCATAGCCGTGCCTCGAATTTGTTTAAATAGCTACTCTTGGAAGGGAAATATATTGTTATTCAAACAGTAGTTGAAAAAGTCCAATAACATCACATTATGCTCCATGTATTTCAGGGAGTGACCAAGCAGGAAATATCTAATGGCTTCCAAGCCATTTACGTGATGGGTGCTAGTATAAAGACTAGAGATATCCAATGTGATTATCACAAATTCAGACTCCCATGACACCCCCTCAATTTGCTTCAAAAAATGTCTGGTGTCCTGGGTATAGGAGACTAAGTCAACAACAAAGTCAAACAGAAAATTATCAATAAAAATGGACATGTTTTGAGTCAAACTCCCTTTCGAAGAAACAATAGAACGGCTGGGGGGATTTATAGGGTCCTTATGTACTTTGGTAAGATGATACAAAGTTGGAATGCACGGATATTTACAATTTAAAAGGTATACTCTTCATCACCCAGCATTCCTCTCTGTTTCAATTCGTAGATCAAACATCGATATTCTTTGATGCTGTTCTCATATTTTTTCATTCCGATCGGTATGTACCTGGAAGCATCGTGTAGTTGTTTCAATGCCTCCCCACAGTAATACTCCGCTGTGAGGAGTACAACATTTCCACCTTTATTAGACGGTTTACATACGACCGCTTGATCTTTTTGTAGACTTTGTAAAGCTACTCTTTGTTGTTTCGTTATATTGCTCCTAATCCTTCGTTCATCCTCGTTGAGTCTCAGTTCATTCAGATCTTTGATCAGTAGGTCTGTAAATACATCAACTGCATCGTTCTGCATTTGAGGAATGAATTTGGACTCAGGTTTAAAAGGGGCTCCTCAAACTTTCTTGTGGCACACTCCAGTGTCCTGTTTTCTCAGGCACAGATTTGTCGTCACCTTTCCATGAGGCCCCTTCTTCTTGCAGATCCTCTAAGACCACTGGGGTACTTAGATTGTGGCCAGTTAGTGCATCAAATCCTGTGTCCCCAATGATGAGTTGTACAGATCAGGTAAAATGTATAATAAATTAAAAGCAATCAGCTTAAAGAATTGACATATATACTTTGTGGAATTGCCTTTTGACTTTTTGATTTAAATATAGTATAGTTTTTCAAAGAGAATAAAAAAGCTCATAGGAAGAGATAACTGAACTATCTCCTCAGCTTATTGTATAACATATTATCTATCCCGAGGCATTATTATTTCTATATATTGTGTTTATTTACCCAGATGCCAGAGGGTTAGTTTGGGTTACCCCCCTTGTTTTGATAAGGGATAATTCACTTATGCTCCAGGACTTCCTCCACAATCCCTGCACTCTCGGACGGGTGCTGCACTCCAATTGGCGGATATGCGCTAAATATGCCTGCTTCTACATACACAACGTACAAGCACTTGCGGGCGCTCTTTAAACCCAAATTTATTGAGAAAAATCACAAACCAGAAGCGTTTTGGCGCCTGCCTTCTTCAATATGCAGCGGCAGCCGGAGACAGCACCATTTAAATGCATAATTCAAATTCATTGGCGGTTTCAAGGTGTCAAAATCAACAAAGGACTGGCCTCAGTACACAAACCACTTCGGCCATCTTTGAACATGCTAAATTATAAGTGACATTAGAGTCCACATTATTCAGATTCATTGAATCAAAGAAAAATCTCGCCCTTAGTGGGCATGCACATAAGTACATCTATTTACATCATATGGATAGCTTATAAACAGCATTAGAGTCCACATCGTTCACATTCATTTAATCAAGGACAGAATCTCGCCCTGAATGGGCATGCACATATATACATCTATTTACATCTTGTGGATAGCTGCCTGTTCTGAACAAATTTAATATTATACCCATGACGGGCCTGTCCTACATAAATACTAGTGAAAAATAATACAATGCTAAATACCACACCCCTACCTCCACACTCACAAATAAAATGGTAACCAAAATTTCATCATACTTGTATCTATATATAAATGTACAAACCTACTCCAGATCCCACAACTACGATGCCCTCATCCTTAAACCTACAGATGGATTGCCAGTTCTTCCCCACTGTTTAAACCAAAGGGCAGTTTTGATTGTAAATTTAGGATGTACCTCGACTCCAGCCTTCTAAGCTTAATCTCTCTGTCCACCCCCTCTTACATCATTGGGAACATGATCCAGGTAAAAATAGCATAACAGATCCCTGTTGCTATTGTATATAAATATATGCAAAAAAGAAGCAGAGAACTCTAGGTAGTTCCTAAGTTTAGGTGGAGAGCAGCTCGTGTATAGAGCACCCTGCATTAGCAATGGATGGTTTAGAGTATACAGTAGAAAACATTTTCCGTGGTCCCGAACTGTGAATTACAGAATGAAATAGAAGTGATTCATATTTTCCAACATGATGACTGCACTAGAGTCCTTATTTACTTTTGACGGACTTTGTGTATTTAAAATCAAGAGCAACTGACCCTCGCACCAGCATATGATTAAGACCGGGTTTGTGTTGAAACTCGTCATGCTATGACTGCCTGCTGCTAATAAAAAATCTGATCAACCTATTTTCCGACTGGATGGGCTTGTTTGATCACTGATTTTGCGGGAGGCCTGCCTACTGAATACTTCATGGATATTTAAACAGCAGCCAGGGTTTGCAATGGATATGTACCGTTGCACTTTGTAAACTGAGACAATAGAAAAGCGGGCAGCTAAATGAAAACATCAAACAGTACGAGGCTTAGTGCCCCTGAGGTGAATGCAGGATATGTTGGCCGCCCACCCCTACATGGAATTTACTCCGTTGAGGCAAGAAAGGGTGTGCACCGTTTCTCTTATTTTATCCAGAATGGCACAAGTCTGTGATTTTAAATAAGAAGGACGCCTTGATGTTTCTAATACAGTTGCAAAGCATTTAGGATATTGTAGTCTGATCACAACATAATTACCGGGACTAAGATGATTTAAACTCGAACATTACATCAAGAAATGCATTAGCAATGGATGGTTTAGAGTATATAGTAGAAAACATTTTCCGTGGTCCCGAACTGTGAATTGCTGCATAAAATAGAAGTGATTCATATTTTCCAACATGATGACTACACTAGAGGTCTTCTTTACTGTTGTTGAACTTTGTGTATTTAAAATCAAGAGCAACTGATCCTCGCACCAGCATATGATTAAGATCTGGTTTGGGTTGAAACTCGTCATGCTATGACTGCCTGCTGCTCATAAAAAATCTGATCTACCTATTTTTCGACTGGATGGGATTGTCTGATCATGTTCTGAAGACTATGTGATCTTTATGGTGGTAGATATGGGAGGTGACGTCGCTGACAAGCCATGACACATTTTGCTGGGCGTCCTCTATGTCAAATTTCTTTTGGATATATATATATATGTATATATATACCAATCAAAGGATGAGCCAACTCTTGTCTGGGCACCTTAAAACGCCGAATTGAAAACAGTCGACAAATGCTGCTTCACTATGTTTATTGTAGTTTCTGAGTCACCGTAACGCATTTTGGTTGCAGCCGCGACATTGATCACACTAATGCTGCGGCGCCATTGATGGAATGTAAATAGCAGCAGGTAAGTGCATAGACATAAAAAAAAATACATTAATAAGTAAACGCAATGCCTTGTTATTTCTTTCTTTTCTCTTTTTTTTTTTAAATATCTTTATTCAGACCAATTTTTACAGTTTATACCCTGCCTCCGACCCCCCACCCACCCGGACAGACAAGTATACATACGGTTATATAACAAAAAATCAACATAATCAGAGCACAAAAAGAGGAAAAACTGGTTATACTTTACACTTTAAAGCTCATTCCTGGCCTACAGTTTGGCGCCATTCTATTAATGGGGACCATATTTTTAAGCCTCTTTTCCGTCGCCTTCTGCCCTTGCGTTTATAGATGGCAATTTCGATGTTAGCTATAGCAAGAAATCTGGACAACCATTGTTGGAAGGTGGGGGCGGCAATATCCCTCCAAGCAGAGGCAATGCATAACCCAAAGACAGCCATTGCAATAAAAATAAGTTAATGTCCTACACTAGAATTTCCGGGGTCTACAGCCCCTAGTAGGATAACCCCACTGGATAGCACTGTTGTATTGTGTAAAATTGTACATAAGAATGTTCCCATCTCTGATTTAATCAATTTTAAACCTTCACAGTTGGAGAAAATATGTATGCAATTAGCCTTATACAACTTACACCTAGGGCAACACGTGCACGCCCCGCTACCCCACTTGGCTATTCTATCAGGAGTGTAATATAAAAAAAACAGGTTTTAATAAATTGTTCTTGAAGTTTGGTTGACAATAAAATAGTTTGCGACATTCCATAAGCATAGTTAAACTCATCATTAGAGATCTCTGCTTTCTCTAGTCATTTCTGCGAGACTTTCTCCAAATCATCGGGAAACATAGCATTAATATGCGAGTAAATATTCCCAATCGTGTTTTTTGTGCCTGATAATAGTGTGTCTATAAGATTAACTTTTACTATCCCCCCTCCCACCTATCTTCCGTAACAAAAAATCTCTCACTTGACGGCACTTCAAAAAGTCCCGCCACTCCAGATCAAAACTATTTCTAAGTTCCTCAAAGGATTGAATCCCATTAGAAGAGAAGAGGTAACCTATCTGCTTAATTCCTGCCTCATGCCATTTATGAATGTAGTTATCGTTAAAAATTTCAGGCAGATTTGGGTTGTTCTTAATGGGTGTATAGAAAGATAATCTCCCTATCCCCAGCATTTTTCTGACAGTTTTCCAAACCTTGTATCCATTAAGTACTGTTTTAAATGTTACCTTTTTGTAATGACTATAATATAACTGTCTCCACCAATACCCTCCACTCTCCCTACCTAAAAGTAATTGAAACGTAGTTGGCGTATAGGCCTCCCACTCTATACCTTCCCTGTTATTCTGTAGAAGTTCCATACTGTACAAAAATACCGTTGCCCAATAGTACGCCTGGAGATTTGGTTGAGCTAAGCCGCCCGATCTTTCTGAAGAGTAAGTAGCTGATAAGCCCGACGCGGTTGTGAGTAAGCCTAGATAAAGCTAGAAAACATCAGTTCCATTGACTTAAGCCATGGTACAGAGCATTCTAGGCATATCGCTCTAAACAAATACAGGATTTTGGGGAAGAAAACCATTTTAGAGAGGTATACATTGTTTAGACGCTGAAGGTCTTTCTGTATTGCGGCTGTTATTGGTTTTACATTCATATTTACCAAGTTTTCCAGATCGGATGTAATACAGACACCTAAATAAATAGCTTGTTCCACCACCCGGGCATCCCTCAATATGCACTTTTTGTTAAGAACAATCTGAGTTTTCCCTTGGTTCAGTGCATACCCAGCCACCGTCCCAAATTGCTTTGCTTATTTCTCTATTGCGATCATGGCTGCATTTGGGTCGGCGGTCACAATAGCAGTATCATCAGCGTAGGCCATTGTTTTAGTAGGACAGCCTTGTGATATTATAGGTTTAATTGCTCGGTCCTCTTCTAAGCGCCTGATAAATGGATCTATATAGATCGCGAAGAGCAGAGGCGAGCAAGGACAGCCCTGCCGTGTTCCTCTCGATATTATCAGCTCTTCTGTTGAGTTACGATTTACCATCACTATGGCCCTTGAATTTACATATAGTTTTTGGATTGCCTGGATATACCCGTCCTGGATCCCTATTCTGGACATTGCGGCCCAAAGGAAGTGCCAGGAGAAAGGTTTTTCCGCATCAAGCAGAACCAGCGCCATAGGGTCCCCGGCCACTTCCATGCCATCAAACAGGGTGATTATGATGGAGCGGGTAGTACAAACTTTGTATTTTTTTTTTTAACTTATTTTTATTGCCATTTTCACATTTCATACATTGTACATCATTTATATTCTTCAAGTGGTCGTGTTCGATCATACATCCTGTAAGGATACTTAACAATTGTATTGATTGATGATTCGTTGCCAAGAAGCATAAACAGTGTATACAGTTATCGTGACGTTCACATCCTACAATCTCGGGTTCCATATATGGCAAAGGAACTGGGGTTTAACAGAGGTATAAACTAGGGAATGAATATGGAAGAATATATCCAATTACACTAGGGGGGGAATGCAGCGTCGTGATGGTGAGGCACCTCTGATACTCATGTTTGCCTATCCTAGTCGTTACGACCGAAAATCGTAATAGTGTGCCTGGAGCTAGGGTTTGTCAAGACCTCGCGCGGCTGGGAGCCTACGGATTCAGGTGGGCAGAGCCTGTGACTGTGTACTCCGGATTAGTTGTGTAGATGCGTCATCTGGTGGGTCCGCCCCCGGGGAGAGCTGCCTAAACTGGTATAATAACATGGCCCATTCCATTGATATAGGGTGCTTGCGGGTCCCTTTCACCTCCTCCTCCCGTAATGCCTCCTCCTCCGCCACCGCCCATTTGTGTGTAGCTCCCACCCACGCTGCCACCGGAGGGCCGGTGGGGGAACGCCAATGCATGGCTATGCTGCGTTTGGCCAAGAGCACCGCTAAGGAGAGGAAGCGAGTCTGCACCTTGTGCTGCTTACTGACGCGAAAGATGCCTATGGCACTGGCCTCCCAAGTGTTCATGCAAGTCAGCCCAGTGAGGGTACCCAAAGCGGTGTGAATGCGGTGCCAGAAGATTTGAATTACGGAGCAGCTCCAAAACATATGCCGAAAGTCTGCATTTTGTTCGTGACATCTGGGGCAGAGGAACTGAGTGTCAGGGTAGAATCGTTGGAGGCGTGCAGGTGTGAGATAGGCCCTGTGTAGGATATAATATTGGATGTTTTTAAATCGTGCGTTTCTGGAGACTTTCTTAGGGTATCTCAAAGCCTTCTCCCACTCCCCTTCATGGAGCAACCGCCCGATTTCCGCCTCCCAGGTGGCCCGGAGGGTCGCCAATGGTTTATTAGTCAATTCCCGTATGGCTTTGTAAAGCCATGTAGTTAGATGGCGTCCTGCTCCCATATGCAGGATCGTGTGTAGCACTGGGTGTGGGTGTGGTTCCCCGTTACTTAGGTCCTGATGCGGTCGGTAGCTATCTAGGAGTTGGCGGTGAAGCAGGAACTGCCCTGGGGGAAGCCCGTATTCCTCCACCAAACTAAGGAACGGTCTTAGTTGCCCGTCCTCGAAAAGGGACGCCGCCTCCGTTAAGCCACACCCCGTCCATGTGCGAAGCGCGCTATTCGTGTAGTAGTGTTCCCGGCTGGGCCATCCTACCAGAGTGAGTAAAGGGGAGTACAACGGGGTCCCCGGGGACATGCGGTGTATCCGCAGCATGCACTTACGTGCGACCAACACCTGTAAGGGGTACGTGGGCTTTGGGTGTGTGCCAGGGAGGAGCAAGCGACGGATCTCCGGAACCGATACCTGTCCTGCGATGGTATGAGTTTCCACAGTGTACCTGTCTGCTGTCCAATGAGACAGCCATTGCAGTTGTGCTGCTAAGAAGTAGGCTTCGAATGATGGGGCTCCCAAGCCACCCTGCGTGGTGGGCAGTTGTAGTTTTGTCAGGGCTATTCTGTGCCTGTTGGACCCCCAGATGAGCGCACTGAGAAGGGAGTCTAGGTCCCGGAAAAAGGTCCTGGGCGGGATTACGGGCAGGTTGGTAAAAAAATACAGCAATCTCGGAACTATGATCATTTTGGCCAACGCTACTCTCCCAATTGGAGCCGATCGTAGCCCTAATGCTCGCCAGTGCCTTGCAATGGTTACCCTCGAACATATCTGTGGAGGAGTGGTAGAGACGAATACCAAGGTACCGGGGGGCCTCCGCGCTCCAAGGCACTCGCTGGGTTCCTATCTGAACCTCCTGCGGAGGTAGTCCCGGATGCAGCGGATAAATTGTGGATTTTAGTACAAACTTTGTATACCCCCCATTTCTGCATGGTCATATTAATCCGAGTAATCTATTAATTATAATATTAATCTGTTTGAAGTGATATCTAATCAATCATATTAATGAAAGAGTTACACGTGGGATTTGCATTTGCATGGCTAAAATAATTTGTATATTAATATATGTACGCATACTAATACTAGAAAAATAGAATATTGCATGATAAATGTTGCTTTTGTGACATAATTGTAAGTCGCACCAGATGACATCGTTGGGTGAATATAAACGCTTTGAATGTTGCTACTATGCTAGATAATTACATACACATAGGGGAATTAGTGAGGGTTTACCATTTTATTAGCTATTTCCATGTTTTAATTTCGTTTTGTGTTTGTTTTTCTTAAGTTGACCGATTGGGCCTACATTAAGATGGCTGACTTTTGACTTGACGGCACCAGTCACCGTTCCACAAGGATTCGGGTGAAGTGCGCCTGCGCCACCGCTAGCAACAGTGGCCTCGTCCTGACCCCATGCAAGATGTACCCATCAAGGTCGTACTGGGAGAATTGCCAAGACCATTAAACAAAAGACTGTCTTAAAAACCGGAACCAGCTAATGTGATGACCTAACCAAATAGACTATGTGAGAACTTCACCGAACGACCCCAAACCCACCAATCAGGACTGCCTTAAACTGATTTTGTTATATCTTGACATGAATTTTATTATAAAAGATGGTAGAATAGTGAGTTAAAAAGAATGCTGACGCTGATGGAGAGGACGGTGACATTGCGGGACAGCTGTTTCCCTGAATCTTTGACAGACTGAATTGCTGCCTGATTTTTGATGAATTAAAGACTTTAACGACTTGATTGACTTAGAGGACGACTAATAGCCAGATTAGGTAAATATGATGTTCAATGGTTTGATTAATGATTTCTTAAAATTTGCGATTAATTAGATAAACAGAATTATTATTTAACAAACAAATGTGTTGGGCTGTTTATTGATAGAGAATAGGTTAAGATTAAGTACAAGATAAGAGGATCGCGTTACCATTACCCAAAACAACTAACTGATCTATCGACTAAATAGAGGGAATATCTCGAAGAGCAGAGTTTAATAAAGGTATTCAGTTTATGTACATGTAAATATGTTCATTTAGGTAAAATGGTATTCCTTTCATGTCAGTGTTTGGAAACGTATCCCTCTCGTAAAGAGCAGATCAGAAATGTGTAAGTAGTTGGTGTTATGCGCTCCACCAATGAATGTATTGAGTGAATGTGCTAGTGTGATATTTGATCTGTGACGAAGGGAGGATTTGAAATTCCACGCTGTAACAGTTTTTCTGGTAGCAGGATGATGGTTGTTATTGTTTTGGTTTGGTGACTATTGCTTGTAAATTGCTTATTGATTATTGGTTATTGATTGATATTAGGTTATGTGCTAACACTCTATGTTGAGTTGCTTCGAGTTCTATGCTGTTTGCCCGGCTTCTGGGATGTAGGAAGTCGGAAGTTTGTAACAGTTCCGTAGTAGAGCAGAGGTAAGCGCTGCTCTCGGGAAAAACGGAATTGTTGTTGCCCTGTAGGTACACAGGGGAAACATGTAACGAGTGAAGTTGCACGACACATTGTCTGGGTTCGATTCGATGACATCGTCGCGTGTTGCCATTAGAAATATTTCTTGTATGAGAGGAGTGTATGGTAGCAAAGGTCACCTGTGAAATTTTGGTCTTCGGTACCAGGAGCCCAAAAGGTGTTCTGATAACGCTTATCACGTGAAAGGTAATAGGTGTTCACTAAGCTTGTTAGAAGGATAAAGTAGAGGGAAGTGCTACTTTATTAACGTATGTCATAATTCTGTAGTAGGACAGACTGTTCTCTGTTCTCGGGAAAGACAGAATTCTGTGTGAATGTACTACATTTCCTCGTGTGAAAATGCGTGAATGTAAAGGCATTCAGGTTAATTGTGAAACTCTGGTTTTATTTCTCAGGAGCATCGGGTCTCCAACTAAGTGTCTTAATTCTGGAGAAACAGTTAGCTAATGCGTGTTAGTAGGGTAAGGTAGAGGGATGTGCTACTTTATCAACGGAAGTAACGATTTTGTAGTACGGCAGATGTAAGCGCTGCTCTCGGGAAAGACGGAATTCTTGTGAGAAAGGTCTATTGCTATTCCTTGGTTAGCGAAGCGGATAATGGTGGTGTTTTTATGTTGTTACTAACAGATTTGTAAATTAGAAAAAGCGAAAAGACCTTACCGAGAACATTTTGTAAAGGAGGGGTCAGTAGAAGCCGGAGTAAGTGCAGCAGCTGCTGACATCAGAAAGACCATGCGGGGATTGGCCAGTCAGCTAGAAATGTAAACGCTCCGGATTGTTGCGTTAGTGTAAGTCGCGCTAGGAGTGAAGAATTACAGAGTGATGTAGACGCTCCGGATTGGTGCATTAGTGTGAGTCGCGCTACGATTGGCTAAAATAATAGAATAGTCGCCAAGGAGAGACTAGTGATACACGAAAAGACAAAATTATGTATTACGATCCACCTGAAAAGGAGAAAAAGTCCTGGTTTGGAAAAATCAAGAAGTGGTTTAAAAAGGACAAACCGATTGTGACTAGGGAAGGACAGTTGCTTCCCCCACCAAAAACCCCTGCATCCTTTATGGTTGCAAAATATGGATATCACACCTGTATTTGGTTAGACAATTGGGTAAAGTACACTAGAGATGACGGAGTCTTGACTTTTCCAGAACATGGTTCATTTAATTTAGCAGTTTTGAGAAATTTAAGAGAGAAAATGATGAATCTAGAACCGAGACCTAGACCGACACAATTTGAAGCATTGACAGAATGGGAAGATGAGATGCATGACCGAGAAAGACAGAGTGGCGGAAGGTATAGTTATTTGTTTGGTAGATCATGTGGACATGAGAATCATGATGATCGAATGAGAAGGTGGCGGAATGCGAGTATGACTGAGGGTTTGTTACCCGTAAGAACCGCAGAAGAAAATGGAGGAGGAAAATGCGCAGAAAAAAGACATAATGTGGAATCGAGAGGGTATGGAGTGAATGAATCAGAGGATGATGTTCTTGATGACAAGTTCTATAAAAATCCACCTCCATATCGGCCAGAAACAGAAATATTAACACCAAGTGCCCCAATGAAAGAAACTTTATGAATCATAAAATCGGAACCAGAGTCCCCAGATTTACAGAAAATGAATTCCATTAGAGTGGAAGTCAGAAAGTAGAATAAATGGTGAAAATTCAGCAGAATTAGCAAAGACAACCTTAAAATTAACAGAGAAAATAAGAGAATTGACTAAAAATCTGGAAGCTGTAACAGTTCCAGTAAGGATAGGTCCAGTAATGCCTATTTTTGATAATCAGAAAGATAGCGAACATTGTTTAACGGTCCCTTATAAAAGCAATAAACCGGTTGAGCAGCCAAAACCGAGTCAAAATGAAAATCCATGGAGACATAAGTATGATTGAACCAAATGTTTCAAATGATCTGTTTATAGGCCAGAATTTTGCAGAAAGACGTATAACAACAGTGGAGTCAATATTAGAAACACAAAAGGACTCAGAACCAGGTAATATAGAAAAGTCAGTAGGACCATCTACAGAAGAATTAAGTGAATGGTTGAGAAGCTTGCAGAGAAAAGACAAAGAATCTCAGTCAATAGATGTGGCCAAATTACAAATGGTACTGGAAGAGTTAATAGTAGGAACTATCCCTACAGAGAAATTAAAGACTTACCAAGATGAGGAATTATTATTTTTGTGCAAAAGTGTGACATGGAGAGCGAAGAATCTACATGAACGACTAGAAGAAGTAGCAAATGAAATGGGTATAGATATTGAAAAGGTAAAGGCTTCGAATTGATTTCACTGAAAAGGATATTGAAAACTTGAACACCACAGGACGGATAAGTCAGATTAAGGAAATAATTATCTTATTAAGAAAATGGGGAGATGTGGATAAAAGGAGAAGCAGGTGGTACCGAAAACGAGATGATGCCCCAGATAAAATGTTTGCAGCATTCCCTGTAAGAGAAAAAGAAAAGGTAGTAACAGAATGCCCTATGAGTGAGATTCCAGGAGGAGGATATGTGCATGTCCTATGGACAAGGCAGGATATTTGGCCCTTTACAAATGATTTCCCTCGACTACGCGAAAAGCCTGTCAAGTGGTATAGGCAGGTGGACAGATTTGTGAAGTTGTCTAAAGTATTATGGATTGACTTGAATAGCCTATTTGATATAATAGTACCAGCGGATCTATGGACAGAGTGCAAACTCATGATAAATTGGCCAACACAAGAATACCCAAGGGATCCAAAAACAGGGCCTCCAGACCCCGAGGTAATGAAGAAATACGAACAGGTTATTGCCTTTCTGAAGAATAAGGTTCCACCTAAAGAGACAGATTGGGTGAAAATTGATAGAACACATCAGGAAAGCAAAGAGTCAGTACATGCATATTATGAGAGGCTGATCTTGGCCTTTAAACAGTTTAGTGGAGATGAAAATCTGAGTGAAAAGGATCTAAGTCATTTTGTATACAGGTTTGTACATGGTCTACGTCCAAAAATAAGTTAGATGATAAAACAACATACTGTAGATTGGCAGAATAAGAAAATAGACGAAGTATTGAGACATGCTAAATATTTCAGTGATGAGATTGAAGCTAAACAGCGAAAATTGAAAGAAAAGGCTATGTGGGCACAAGTAAAGGTAGCAGAGAGACAGGAAGCTCAATTAGCGGAACAAGCGAATAATACAGGATCAAGACAAAAATTCAGTCCTGGGAAAGATAAAGGAAATATAGAGGAAGCTAAGAAGAAATTCCCATGTCATAATTGCGGTAGAATAGGGCATTGGAAATCCGAGTGTAAATTCCCCCCAAGTACTAACAATGAAAATGCATCATTGAATCCACAGGTGCAGAATGAGGTGAGTGGTCAACCGCAGTGACAGCAGCAGGTTTTTACCCAACAGAATCAGGTGCCAAAGCCACCTTTTCCACAGAGCAAAAACTCCCAGAAGTATAGTAGCGAAACGGGATTCTACAATGAAGAACAGGTAAATAAGCTGCCACACGCTAGCGCTGTTTCCCAGTATTGGCTGCAAAGCGGTGACAGTGATTCAGAAGAAGGTTAATGACGGTGCCGAAGGGAGGAAGAAGAGTGCGTACTTGGCGCAACTCTAGAAGTAGACCAGACAGGCCCATTTGTAGATGGAAAGATTAATGATGAAAGTATTACTTTCCTAGTTGATACTGGTGCTACTCGATCGAGTGTCAGATCAGCTGATGTTAGGAACCTTCCTCTCTCGAATGAAATGATCCAAGTAGTTGATGTATCCAACAGGCAGATTAAAACTCACCTTACAGAGCCGGTGAAAGTTAGCATAGGGAAATTTTCTGAAATGCACCGCTTTGTCGTGTGCGATACCAGTCCTGTGAATCTGTTAGGTAGAGATTTGTTGTGTAAAATGAACTGCACTATATTCTGTACCCCGGATGGGATAGCATTTGAAACCCCGGATGAAGATGTGCTGAATAAAATGACAATGACAAACAGGGAAAATGAGGTTATTGAAACCTATGCTGTATTTAACTCTGATAAATTACCTAAAGAATTAAAACAGTCTGTAAAAGCAATAGTTTGGGATTTCACAGGAGAAGATGTGGGATTAATGAGAAATATAGATCCAGTAAAAATAACAGTAAAAGAAGGAGTAAGCTATCCAAATGTTCCTCAATATAAACTGACGCCTGAAATAATTGAAGGAGTAACTCCTGTGACTGAGAAAATAATAAAACAAGGTATTTTGAGAGAAATAATGAGTATTCCATGTAATTCACCAATAATGGGACTGAAAAAGCCTAGTGGGAAGTTCCGGATAGTACAAGATCTGAGAAAGATAAACAAAATTGTTGTGTCATGCTGCCCCATTGTACCAAATCCATCTGTGATTTTATATCAGATTCCCCATGACGCAGAATGGTATACAGTAATTGATCTATGCCATGCTTTCTTTTCCATCCCATTGCACCATGACAGTCAGCAAATTGGTGCCAAATTCCACAGGGGTATACAGAAAGCCCCTCAATATTTAATCAGCTATTGAAGAAGTCTTTGGAAAGTCTAGAAATGCCCAAAAATTCAGTGTTAGTTCAGTATATGGACGACCTTCTTGTGGCGTCGAAAACCCATGAGGCTTGTGAACTAGACACTATAGCCTTGCTGAATCATTTGGCAGACGAAGGACTTAAAGTGTCACCATCAAAATTACAATTTTGCAAGAAAGAAGTATAATATTTAGGACATCACATTGAAAAAGGACTGAGAAAAATAACGATAGAATCAGGATCATAAAAAGAATGAGAGCACCCATGACCCAAAGAGAGGTGAGAATGTTTCTGGGCATGGTTGGATATTGTCAATGGATCAGCAACTTTTCGTTGATCGCAAAACCTCTGTTACGACTGACGAGAAGCAATGTGAAAGATCCCATTGATTTGAACAAGGAAGAATTGGCAGCATTTAAACAATTGAGAGATGGGCTGTGTGAAGCACCTGCACTAGGTATGCCTGACTACGAGAAAGAGTTTGAGTTGTACTGCAGTGAGAGAAATGGATGTGCGCTGTCTGTGCTAATACAGAAGCATGGAAAACTGAGGAGACCAATTGCATATTTTTCATCAATGTTGGACCCAGTAGCTGTGGCCCTACCTGGGTGTTTGAAAGCAGTAGCTGCTACATGCCGAAGTTTGGAACAGTGTGAGGGAATTGTGATGGGGTATCCTGTGAAAGTGTTTGTACCTCATGATGTGGCAATCCTTTTAACAAGAAGTCGTACTCAGTATAGGAAACATAGTCGGCTGACTAAGTATGAGAAAGTTATACTAGGTGCAACAAATGTAAGTCTTGTGAGATGTTTAAATGTGAATCCTTCAACATTACTGCCTGGTGCTGAGAATGTGGAAGTCAGAGATGAAGCAAATCATGATTGTCTGGATGTACTTGATTTCTGTACAAAACCACGACCTGACATAAAGGATGTACCCTTACCAGAAAGTGATTTCGTCATGTTCGTAGATGGGTCCTGTTTGAGAACAGATGATGGAGTGTTAAGTGCAGCATATGCGGTATGTACGGTTGCATCAGTAATGGAAGCATCATATCTGAAAGGAGTAAAATCGGCACAAGTAGCTGAACTTGTTGCTTTGACTAGAGCATGCAAGATTGGGAAGAGTGTGAGAGTGACTGTGATAACTACCAGCCAGTACGGATTCGGAGTCGTACATGACTTCGGTCAAATATGGCTGCAGAGAGGATTTTTGACATCAAGTGGAACTCCCATTAAGAATGCTGAAGTGGTTGGAAAATTGCTTGAGGCGATACAGCTGTCTAGGCAATTGGCTGTTGTGAAGTGCGCAGCCCATAGTCAAAGTGGTAATTATCTCGCCACTGGCAATAAATACACCAATGACATGGCACAATACTGTGCACGAAATCAGAATTCCATTAATCGGGCTAAGGAAAGAGATGATTTCTTGCTCTTTGATGTTTACTAATATTGTGGGTACCTGGGAAGAATTAAGACAATTACAGGAAGAAGCAGGAGATGAGGAAATGAAGCAGTGGGTAAAAGCAGGATGTGCACCAAGAAAGAAGGATCATGTGTGGGTCTATCGGGATGGAAGACCAGTTATGCCTGATAGCATGATGTCTGCCATGGCACGGATGTATCATGGTCAGGGACACATAGAGAGAGATGCCATGATCAGTCCATTTAAACAAACCTGGTACAATGCAAAGTTCAGACTTGTAGCAGAAAGTCTTTGTCAGAGATGCCTAATATATCAGCAATACAATCCGTGAAGAAAGACAGTAGAGAATCCAGGAACAATAGGTCGAGAAGGAGGGCCTTTTACCCAAATGCAAGTGGATTTCATTGATATGCCTCCCTGTAACAGACTGAGGTATGTTTTGGTTATGGTCTGTCTGTTTTCCAGATGGGTAGAGGCATTCCCAACAAGAAGAAATGATGGGATGACAGTGGCAAAATTACTTTTGAGGGAATTTATCCCTAGATTTGGGTTCCCAGTGACAATTGAATCAGACCGAGGAGGACAGTTCCATAATGAGATCATAAAACTGATTTGTGAAGCATTGAATGTACGACAAAAACTACATTGTGCCTACCGACCAGAGGCTTCTGGTGTGGTGGAACAGATGAATGGTACTATCAAAAACAGGATAGGGAAAATGTGTCTAGCCACAGGTATGAAATAGCCTGATGTCTTGCCTCTGGTACTCATGACTATTAGATCAATTCCAGATAGAACTACAGGGTTAAGCCCCCATGAAACCATCATGGGACGAGCCATGCGGCACGTGTTTATACCAGTCAACAAGCTGGTGACTATAACTGATGACATGGTGTTGGAATACTGTAAAAGCCTGGCTGACGCAGTTCATTCTGTGTTTCATCAGGTTGGAGCGGATGCCACCACCCTTGAAAAGAAGCCAGCCCATGATCTAAGCCCTGGGGACTGGGTGAGGATAAAATTTCACAGAAGAAGAAACTGTTTGGTTCCAAGGTGGGGAAAACCAAGACAAGTCATCTTGACCACAACAGCTGTAAAGTGTGCTGGATTGAAAAACTGGATCCATGCAAGCCATACATTGAGAATTCCAAATCCAGTGGACAGCATAGAAACAGAGTATTTTGATTACTCAGAATCTAGTACTGAGTCGGATGACGGAGAGCCAAAAACAAAAGAAAATCCTGAAAGGGAAGAAACACAACAAAGTCTAACATTTGTTCCCAGAAGTATTTCCCTGAGAAGAAGGTTACAGATTTCTGATACCAGTTCAGACTCAGAGACCGAACAAGGAGCACAATGTTCTAGGGAAAAACAAGGGAGGACCAAAGAAAAAGACAGTGAAGAGACCATAAAAGAAATTCATGAAAAGGAAGTGCCAGATGAAAGATGGAGAGAAATTCCACCTGAAACAAAACATTTAGATGGACAGGTGCCAGAAACAGAGAGAGAGGGAAAGATTATTGCGGAAGAACCCAGAGGAGGTGTAGGGAACTCCAACATCCAGTTAGAAGCAGGGACAAGTAGTCAGCAGGAAGATTGCGTGTCGGAGATTCGAGTAGGGACAGAAATAGGGAAAACAAAAGAAGTGGTGGAAGGAGAAACTGTTGAGAGTAAAAAGCAAGTTGAAACAGAGTCAGAGGAAAGCGAAGATGAAATACCTGAAGGTCGAGTTCTAAGAAAGAGAGCTTGGAGAACTGAAAAGAATGATAAAGGAAGTAAATTGAAAAGAGCAGCAAAAGACGACGTTTGGCCGAAAAAAATAAAAAGATTGAGATATCGACTGACACGAGTAAATTCACCGAGGGCTGAACAGGTGAATGAAGTGACGAGTCGGGAGAAATCAAAAGACGAAGAAACCAATGTAATTAAAGAGAGCAAAAGAACAAGAAAACCTAACCAGAAGTATAAATCACCAGAAGGGACGTATGTGGCCCCGCCTGAAGTAGAAGAAGAGGCGGATAGCAAAGGAAATCCAGAGGTGATTGTACCAGATGTGGTTGAGGAAGACGAAGAATCGGAAATCCTGAGAGTTATCTAGTCCGATATTGGAGAAGAAGCGGATGTTCAGGACATTCTGTATACAGATCACGAAGGAAAAGTGAAAGATGATGAAATGCCAAACTGAATGAGATAAGAAAACTACTGATGGAAAGACAATAAAATACGGAAAGAGACAAAAACTGGTAGAACCAAGTAGGTGCTTAGAACCTTGGGTTAGAAAACTAGTTGTGAAGTAGAAGAGGCTAGGTCAAAAGACACTGTCCATTTTAGCAGAAATGGCAAACACAGATAGTAGAAAAGGTAGATGTATGCTCTTAAAAAGATGGTGTAAAATGTGTTGTTGTTGTACAGGATTACTAATGCTTTTGTGGAGTATACTTGCTCTCCTGATCTCATTTAAAGTTACTATAGATACAATAGAAGGACATAGTGAAAACAAAACTAATATAGGAAAGAGTCAAAAGGTAGTTCCGACTAGAATAGATAAAAACTATTTACATAAAGACAGGTCTATAACCAATTTTTCTAATAATGTGTTTTCGAAATTGTTGTATGAATAAGTAAAGACCATGGATGTAAGGGACTGCTATGTCTGTATGCAGTTACCTGCCTGTGTATCAGAGGGAGTGACTTATCACCACCTTCCAGTAACTTATGGAATAACATGTAGTGTAATAGCTAGTTTATTTTACCAAATGGGAAAATTAGAATACTATTTTTCAGATGTAGATAGCATATTTTCACAAGTACCATCAGTTAATAAGCTTAACAAGGTAAAACATGAAAAGGTATTAGGTGAATTTTTCTTAGAGACTAAGGGCCATATGTAGGTACCTAAATACCAGTCGGTAACGGCTGAAAATCGGTAAATATCCCGTTACCGACCGGTATTTAGGCAATTGAGATGTAGGTGGCTGGATTTCAGGATTCGCTAATTTACCGAATCGGAATTTTAAGAAATCGGTAAAATACCGATTCGGTAAATTACCGAATCCTGAAATCCTATGTAGGGGGCACTCAAGTGAGTGCATTTGTGGTTTCTGGATTCGTTATTTACCACCAACTACAAGTTGATGGTAAATAACGAATACCTTTTAAAAAGCAATTTTGTGCTTTTTGAAAAGTGCCATCTGCCAGACACACATGCCCTTAGGGCATGTATGTGCACCACATGTGCACACATGCACGATTCAGGGGTGCAACAGGGTGTCAATGTGACACCCTGCCACCCATGAATATGCTCCCCCTATTACCAAATCGGTATTTACCGAATCGGTAATAGTGAATGGCTTCCCATTCATTCCTGTGGGCCTCCAGGCCCATAGGAATGAATTGGAAGGGATGCCGATTCATAAATACCGATTCATAAATACCGAATATTACCGATTCGGTAATAATTACCGAATGTTTACCTACATTCTATTTACCGATTCATAAATACCGAATCGGTAAAATTCGGTATTTATGAATCGGTAAATAGAAATTATCTACATATGGCCCCTAAAGAACTAACATTAGAATACATATTTGAAAACAATTTGACTTGCAGTTTAAAGAAAGAGGAAAAGATGTTTTTAGATATGGTTGAAGAGAGAAGACTGAAAATGCAAAGAAAGGCATCTGAAGGAAAGGTGGAGAAAACAGTATGGGATGTAGAAATGGAAAAACACTTGAAAGGGGAAACTAGTCCAACTATGGCTTTAGATTGGCCTCAGAAAGGAAAATTGTGTATTAGAAGGAATCAAACTGCATATGATAAATATTTTGTAGGGAATAGCGAGTGCCATGATACATACCGAATCATGGGTGGATAGGGATTTAAAGGCGGAAAAGATCCAGTTTTTCCTGGGTTATATTTCATTTGTGGGAACAGGACATATTATCGTTTGCCAGACCATTGGGATGGCACATGTTATGTAGGCCTGGTCTTTCCAAAGACTTTTCATATGAATAGAGGAGAAGATAATGTACATAGTTTAGGTAGTTATTTAGCACGTAGTAAGAGAGAATCTTGGTCAGAAATTGTGGGTGACATTTTTGGAGCATTGATACCAGCAGTGGGAATATCTCGGAGTGCAAACAGAATTAGAAGACTTTCAACAGTAGTGGATCGCTTGTCAACAAGCACCGCTGGAGGATTTTTGTTGGTAAACACTGAAATGGTTGCCATGCGTGCTATGGTAATGCAAAATCGACTTGCCCTTGATATCTTATTGGCAAAAGAGGGTAGAGTCTGTGGAATGCTGAAAGTTCAACACTGTCGTACTTACATTCCTGACGAAAGTAGAGATTTGAAAATTTATATTAAAAATATTACAGAACTGCATGACGAAACTGCACCACTGGAGGTTGAAGGTGTTTGGGAAAAGATTGAAAATATCAGCTATTAAAGATTTCTTAGTAAACTTAGGTCGTACCTTTTTAGGTAAAATATTATTTCCATTCACATGTGTGATTTTCATAGTATTAATAATAAAAGTAGCATGTATTTGTCGTAAAAAGAACAAAAATCAGAAAAAGTTAAAAAGAGAAAATTTAAGGAGAAAAGACAAGAAACAAGAGAGAGAATTTGAAGAGATAGAATTAGAAGAAGTTAAGGAGAGTATGTATAAGTCAGCAAAAAGAGAAGAAACAGGGGAAACTGAATTATGAATAAAAGCAAGAAATCACTTTGAAATTCCGTAGAAAGGATACCAAAATTTTGATGGTGTGGTGATATAATCACCAAAGGGGGATTGATGGAGTGGGTAGTACAAAATGTGTATACCTCCCATTTCTGCATGTTCATATTAATCCGATTAATCTATTAATTATAATAATATTAATCTGTTTGAAGTGATATCTAATCAATCATATTAATGAAAGAGTTATATGTGGGATTTGCATTTGCATGGCTAAAATAATTTGTATATTAATATATGTACGCATACTAATACTAGAAAAATAGAATATTGCATGATAAATGTTGCTTTTGTGACATAATTGTAAGTCGCACCAGATGACATCATTGGGTGAATATAAACGCTTTGAATGTTGCTACTATGCTAGATAATTACATACACATAGGGGAATTAGTGAGGGTTTAACATTTTATTAGCTATTTCCATGTTTTAATTTCATTTTGTGTTTGTTTTTCTTAAGTTGACCGATTGGGTCTACGTTAAGATGGCTGACTTTTGACTTGACGGCACCAGTCACCGTTCCACAAGGTTTTGGGTGAAGTGCGCCTGCGCCACCGCAAGCAACAGTGGCCTCGTCCTGACCCCATGCAAGATGTACCCATCAAGGTCGCACTGGGAGAATTGCCAAGACTATTAAACAAAAGACTGTCTTTAAAACCGGAACCAGCAAGTGTGATGACCTAACCAAATAGACTATGTGAGAACTTCACCGAACAACCCCAAACCCACCAATCAGGACTACCTAAAACTGATTTTGTTACATTTTGACATGAATTTTATTATAAAAGATGGTAGAATAGTGAGTTAAAAAGAATGCTGACGCTGATGGAGAGGACGGTGACATTGCGGGACAGCTGTTTCCCTGAATCTTTGACAGACTGATTGCTGCCTGATTTTCGATGAATTAAAGACTTTAACGACTTGATTGACTTAGAGGACGACTAATAGCCAGATTAGGTAAATATGATGTTCAATGGTTTGATTAATGATTTCTTAAAATTTGTGATTAATTATATAAACAAAATTATTATTTAACAAACAAATGTGTTGGGCTGTTTATTGATAGAGAATAGGTTAAGATTAAGTACAAGATAAGAGGATTGCGTTACCATTACCCAAAACAACTAACTGATCTATCGACTAAATGGAGGGAATATCTCGAAGAGCAGAGTTTAATAAAGGTATTCAATGTATGTATATGTAAATATGTTCATTTAGGTAAAATGGTATTCCTTTCATGTCAGCGTTTGGAAAACTTATCCCTCTCGTAAAGAGCAGATCAGAAATGTGTAAGTAGTTGGTGTTATGGGCCCCACCAATGAATGTATTGAGTGAATGTGCTAGTGTGATATTTGATCTGTGACGAAGGGAGGATTTGAAATTCCACGCTGTATCAATTACTCGGTGAATGTGATTAGTGGTTGATCTACCCGGAATGAAGCCGTGTTGGCTCGGAGAAACCACCCTGTGGATTAAGGGGGCAAGTCCTTTAGCCAGGACTTTCGCATAGATTTTAGAGTCTGCGTTAATGAGTACGATGGGACGATATGACCCAAGCTGTTTCGGGCTTTTTTTTTTTTTAGGAAAGATAATTATTTTCGCCCTAGACCAGGAATCTGGGGGGTGACCTCCTTAAAAATATGCGTTGTGAGGTTTACTAAAATATCTTTAACTTGATCAATAAAAAGGACATAAAATTCTGATGGAATACAGTCTAGCCCTGTAGCTTTCCCTGGGGATAGATTTTTAACTACGCCTATAATTTCATCCAGCATGTGGGTTTCCTCTAAAATATTTATATCCTCAATTTCGAATTTTCAAAGACAAGACCTGTCTAGGTAGTCCTCTACACATGCCTGATCACCCACCCCAGTTTCGGAATATAGATCTTCGTAGAACCACCAGAAGGTGTCTTTTATGAGAATAGGATCCACTACACGGTTCCCCAGGGGGCCCTGGATTTCGCGGATCATATTTGAAGTGGCTTGTTGTCTCATACGAACTGCTAGCTGGTGTCCAATTTGTTCATTTACTTCATATACTCTCTCTTTCTGGGTCAGCGCTTTATTGATTGCTTTTACCGTAAAGAAATTCATGATCTGAGCTTTAGCAATCATCACTTGATTCTGCGCTTTTTCAACTACCTCCTTTGTAACTGGGCTATCGCACATTGTAACGCTTATTAATCCTTCCTCCTTAATCCTCAAGTTGTCTTGTAGCCCCTGCATATTTTCCCTAGCTTGTTTATTAGTTTCAGAGAAAATTGCATAGTCTCCCCACGTATCCCCGCTTTTACGGTGTCCCACACTACTTCAATCGAAGCGCTTCCCAGATTGTCAGATAAAAATTTTGGGATCCATTCCCTCATGTGATTGCAGTAGTTCTCGTCTAAGAGTAGCGCTTTCTCGAAAGACCATGAATTGGGTATACTGTTTCTGTTCCCTATTTCTAGAGCACAGATAATAGGATTATGATCCGAAAGAATCTGGGGCAGTTTCATTAATTGGCACTTTGATTTAAGTGTATTAGAAATTAAAAAAATAATCCAGTCTAGCATGAGTGAGATGTGGGTTAGAAAAATATGTAAACCCACAATCATCAGGTTTTAAAGTCTGCCAGCCATCCACCTGGCCATGAGTACAGCACATTTGCCTCAGTGCTTTAAACACTTTGGGCTACGGCCAGTGTAGTATCACTCCTCATTTAGGGACCAATTGCTGGGAGATTGATGTTAAAATCCCCGCAAATCATTAGAGGTAGCAGCCAATGCATCAATTCATTTGAGATCTCATCAAACACGGCTGCTTCATCACCATTACTACCGTATATGGCACATAGGGTCATCCTTTGCCCGCTCCCATACTGACATTCTGTGATTGCCCAGCGACCAGATTTATCTGCCTTAGAATGACTAAAGATGAGCCAGTTTCCCTTGGCTAAAATAGCCAACCCCCTGACCTTAGCTCCTAGTGATGTAGCACATATCAACCGATTTCCCAACGTTTTTAAAATATGCATTTGTGACCCCTCGATATGCGTCTCTTGTAGATAAACAATATTGGTACCCCAAGCTTGCAGTCCAGCCGTAACTACCTGCCTTTTCTTAATATCATTTATGCCACAAATATTCATAGATAGTATTCTTCACAAACCCATCCTAATACTAATGTGCACCATACACATACACATATTTTCCCCCTTTTTCTCTCTTTTTTTTTAGTTTTAATTTTATTTTTGTTTTTGGAATCCTGGCTGAGCCTGTCTGTCTCCCCCCCCCCCCCCCGCCCTCCCCCCACCACTTCTGGAGGTTACCTGGCCGAGCCAGGGATGTGACATCCGCTGGGTCTCTCCCACCTTAAACTATAATCACACTCTCACAAAGCCGACAAAAAAGAAAAGCCCAGCCCAAAAGTAGCAATTAACCCCAGTAGACCAAAAAAGGAGAGCAAAACCTTAAAATAAATAGAAAAGAAAAAGAAAAAAAATAGCTCAAAAGCAGCCCTAGACAGAAGAACCAAGTCAGTACTCCATGCCTAAGCAGCGCAGCATTTACCAAAATCCGTCAGAATCCACCAAACAGCAGATCGCTAAGCCTATAGGCCTTTATGCCCATCTAGTGTCCCTGGCTACGCTCCTAGCTACATCACACTATATATCTTCATCTAACAGATACTGACTTGGCATACTTAACAAAGCGCCCCCTAATAAACATTAAGTGCTTTATTTTATATCATTTATGTCCTGAAAGTTCCTCAAGGTATTTTTGCGCCTGAATTTCAGAAATGAAGCTGCGGGTGTCCCCTTTGAAAGATATCTTCAGTCTGGCAGGATTCTGCAAATACACTTCAGCCCCCAATTTCTGAAATGGGTCAAAGAGCTGCCGAAGTCTCCACCTGCGCTCCACTGTGGCATGAATGAAATCGGGTCTGGTAAAAAAAGTTACTCCCTCGAAAGTTATTTTCTTTGTTGGTCTAGCCAAATCAAAAAAAGTTTGACGGAGAAGAAAGTTTCCAAAGAATACGAGCATAGCACGTGGGTGTTGTGACGTTGATGTATGTTTGCCAGGAAACAAGGGACATTTGTGGGCTCTTTGTATTTCCCTATCCAAGTCCCATGATTGTATGTCTGGGAGCGCCCCGTTTAGTAAGTTGATCATAAATTTCCTGGGGTCATCCTTTTCAATTCCTTCCGGAATTCCTAAGAAACAAAGGTTGTTACGTCTCTGCCGGTTTTCCTGTTCCTCCATCTTCCACATCAAATCCTTTACCACCCCATGTTGTTCATCATGCTGTGTCTGGAGTTTCGCCACATCTTTTTCAAGCTGCTCAGTTCTTCCCTCCACCATAGTCATCCGATCCGCTATATCGGCACTGGTTTTACCGACCTTTCTAACTGCCCCTTGGAGTTTTTTAGCCGCCATGCCGGATCTTGATTGTCAGCCTTGACTTCATCCTGGAAGCTTTGGATCGACTGCAGAATAACTGCCAAAGCGGGTTCATTGCTTGAGGCACCGTGCTCTCCCGTTTTGCTGCTGCCACTGCCTGTTGGATTGTTGTGGGTTGGAGTGAGCCCAGTAGCTGTGGAGGATTTTGGGACTAATGTAAGAGGAGTATTATTATAATCCCATTTCAACTCTCGCACGCTCTCATTCTCCGACAAGTCATCATCTCTTTGTACCCGATTTTTACCTCTCTTTTTGGATATTTTTTAGCGGCTATTTTTGTTCTCTGGACATCAGTGTTAGGGATGCTATACCACTTCTTGCCTTCCTCCCCACTTGACAGTGAAATACTGATGTCGGATATTTCAGAATCATCAGTCAGCGAGTAGAACTTATCCTAATTATCTGGTGTTTTCTTAATCACATCTATAAGTGCACAAGCATTGTGTGTTGCAGATGGAGGAAGAGCACCACTGTCCTTAGTACCATTAGTAACATTGGTAGTAGTCAAACTATTACAATTATTCGTCAAAGTAAGGGGAGTAATGTGACTGTTAGTCATAGAGTCATTGGTATTGAGGTTGTCATCTGCCGCTGCGATGGTGGCAAGGGTTTCATATGGTGCATCAGGTGCGAGAGAATTTGGGCCCATCACCTCTCTTGTATACAGGTCACCAGGAGTGCCGCCCGATGCGTTCATCATGGATTCACTTGCTACCGCAAAGCTACTAGAAATTAGGGGGTTGTGAGCCGTCAGCTTCTTTGAGCGAGCGCAGGTTGCTTCTCCTCCCCGTAGAGCTAGAAGCTGAGTCCTTTTCCTGCATGCCCTTACTCCTAGCATCGCCCTTTTCACCCTTTTCACCCCCACCTTTGCCGCTTGCACTCGCAAAGTCCATCTTTTTCCCCATGCGTGTGAGTGCTGATGATGTATTTGCCGGCACAGAGTTTAACTGTGAGGGTATCTGTCCAGACTTGCCCTTACCACCTCTTGCCCCCTTACCGGTCATCCTTACTTGCATGGATTGACGAAAAATACTTTTGGTGCGCTTGATGCAACAATGTAGCTCCGCGCAGCTTCCACTCCTTTGTCCGTAGCCGTCTTTGTTCCAGGAAACACAGTGCAGTTCTCTCCGCTCCACGCTGCGTTCTGATCGCTTGCCTGCCAGCCTTCCGCTATCCAGCTGTACCGGGAGAGAATCACGCAGGCCAACGCTGATCCATGAATTCCGAGCGTCCTTGCTGCCGAGACCGATTGCGACAATGAGCAACAAAGGTGGGTTTTGCCCGATCCCGGACTCCGGTAACATATGTTCCTTCCAGTTTTCAATTTAACATTGTCGGCCTATATGCTGTTTTTTTCCCCACAAATACTGCTATTTGAAGCGTGATCTACAGAAACTAAAATCCGCTTTATTAGGAGAGACTCAGCGGAGCTTCCTCGCGGCGATGTCAGTCGGTCACCATCTTGATTGATTGATGTACTTATAGAGCGCAGCTATCACCCTACGGGCATCTTGGCGCTTGCATTGGGAACCCATCCTGGTTTTTCCCTGTAAGATAACCAGTACTGGGCATCTCCAAGGTGAAAGCCAGGCATCCCGCCGCGGGGGGCCGTTGTGGAGATTAAGCAGGCTTGTTGCCCAGAGCTGCATAGTGTGAACTCGTGCTTAGAGTGGGCACCGAAGCGAGAATTATCGAGCCCGTGGACAATTGGGCTCTGGACCCTGCCGCGACGGGAATCGAACCCAGGTCCCGGGTCTGATCTCTGCTTCAGGGTATGCCTCCTCTAACCAGTGAGCTACACTTCTCCACCTCTTGCCTCAGTTCTGCATTTCTTTCTTTTCTCTGTAGCTTTTTACATACAGTTTTTCACATTCTAGTTTTAACACATGATGCTAAACCATAAATCCAAAGCCAAACCTTCTCTATTTGCACTATATGTCCACTTCAAAACTATATTTGTTTTAAACAATACTACTTACAAGATTTCATAGAATGATGGCCTGATTAAAACAAAAACAATTTTTAATAAAAGCATCTGTGTTAATGAAAAAGATATAAACATTTTGCACTTAACATATTCTTGCCTTGCAGATAAGCTGTGTGATCCTATTTCTGCTTGAGTTTCATGTCCACAAATGGACCAATTGTCCCTCAATTTATTATCAATTGTTTTATCTCCCACAAAAGCGGTTTACACAAAGTTAAAGAGTATTGGACCTAGATGGACATAGTTCAACTTCCAAAATTGACTAATATCATTTTATTCCTTCCTCATAGGAAATTATACGGATCTTCTTCCATGTTCAGGCCCTCAGTTGGCTTCGAATCTAACTGAAGTATATACTCACTCTCTAATTTTCTTGAAGCTTTCACCCTGTCTCCCCCTCGGATGTTGCGGGGTATTGTGTCTATGACAAAGTATGACATCTGGGATGGATTGCTCTGATGAAATTCAGCACAGTGCCTGGCTACTGTATACGTTAAATCCCTGTTCTTAATGGCCCACGTATGTTGTAGTATGCATTTGTGGACTTGCAGTACTGTGCTTTCCACATATCTTAGGTTGCAACTGCATGTCAAAACATATACTGCAAATTCACTTTTGCAATTATAATTGCCTCTTAAGTGAATAGGATTGTATGCAAAGGGAGAGCAATATTCCTTGGTATTTGTACCTATGGTACAGGTTCAGCATCTGTAACATTTGTGGAACTCTTTGGCTTCTGTCATCCAATTACCTGTCCTTCTCCTTTCAGGACTAGATCTCATCAAACCGTCTCTCATTGAACCGGCTCTCCTATGGATTATTTGGGGTCTTGCTGGAATCATCTATCCTATGGTCAAATCGGATATAATTAAATGCCAGTTCTTATTAAGTGCCTTAGTTATTTTTATATGTTTGTTGCTATATGTGGTGATTAGCCTGACCATATTCTCTGGTTCAAGTTTTTTCTTTTGTTGTCCAAACAAGATCTTTTCTTGAGCAATATTGATCATTCTTGTGTTGTATCCTCTTTGTAAAAACCTTAGTGTCATATCTTTCTGACAGGCCATTATGTGTTGTGGCAAACTACAATTTCTTTTGGCGCACATTAATTCTCCATAAGGGACACTTGCTATCAAATGTCGAGGGTAAAAGCTAGATGCATGTAGAAGTGAGTTGCCTGCTGTGCTTTTTCTATAAAGTTGGGTTTCAAGTTTGGCATATTTTACAAATATTTCCAAATCCAAAAGGTGTATCACATTTTTAATGACTTCACCTGAAAAGTGCAAATTCAAATTGTTTACATTTATGCGTTCTCATCATGAGGATATATGCTTGTTATCAAATAGGAAATAATTGTTATATAGGCATTCTCAAATCATCTTTATTAGCATAGTTGTGTGTTGATGTAATTGTAAGGGTCTATTTATGAGATAATGTTCAATCGCTCTTAGTCCATCGCTATGTTGAATACTGGTATATAGTGAAGTAATGTCCAAGGACATCAAGATTAAATCATCTTCCCGTAGCATATCATTGATAACTTTAAAAAATCTGCCTGTATCTTTTACATAGGAGGGTAATTTTTGCACATATGGATGCAAAAAATAGTCAAAATATTTTGACATATTCTCGTGTAATCCCCCTATGGCTGAGATTATAGACCTTAATGGTGGTTTGATGGGATCCTTGTGGATTTTTGGGACAATGTACATTACTGGCATCCTAGGATGATAGTTGCATAGGAAATTGTATTCCTCCTGCGTTAACAGACCATCATTTTGCCATTCCATGAGCTGTTCCTTGATGTCAGTTTTTAAATATATATATATTTTTTTGTTTTTTTGTTACTGAAAAAACACGTTACAGGGATGTTATAGTTAGGCTCAGATTTCTCTCGTCCAAAACCACTGCTTACGACCTCGCATATTACATCACTTATGACATCTCAAGTGACATCACTGATGACATCACTGACCTAGTGAATGTGCATATTTTCTCAGAGTTTGTGGTTGTTAAACATATATAATAACCTACTACAAAAGTTAAATTAGTATACTAGGTGCACTACTACGGAGTAATACTACTTCTAACATATATTTTGTGAGTGGCTAGGTGACTCTTTGTATCCTTGTGTGTATTGGTGCTTTAGTGGCTGTATGGGTGTATAAGTGAGTGTGTGAGTAGCTGTATGGGTGAGTGAGAGTTGTATGAGTGGCTTTATTGGTGGGTAAATGGGTATGTAGTGACTGTATGAGTGAGTGAGGGGGGTGTCTGAATGGCTGAATAAGTGAGTGACTGGGTGTGTCTGGCTGTATGGGTGAGTGAGTGGTTTTTAAGTGAGTTGGTGTGTGAGTGGCTGTATTGGAGAGTGAGTGTCTGTATTAATGGCTGTATGGGTGAGTGAGCGGATGTGTGAGTGCTTGTATGGATGTGTAAATCGGTATGTAAGTGGTTGTGTGGGTATGTGAATGAGTGTATGGGTGGGGGGCATGGCTAAGATGGCTGCCGCGACGGACGTGTCCTGCTGAGGCTCCGTGACTGGGCTTTCCACTCGCCCGGTCCAGATGAGCCTGGCGAGTCCTGATCTGCGCTAGACGACTCCCTGAGACGTCGAGAGTCTGCCACCCGAGCACTTGCAGCGGCGGGAGCCCCGGGAGGTCCGAAATCCGGGGGCCGCAGCGGAGAGGAGGCGCTGAGTACAAAATGGCACCCGCTCCTTTCACAGATCCCCGCACCAAGTACTGACACGGAGGAAGAACGGCGACTCCCGGCCCCGCGACACCAGAGAGGTGGACTGTCGTGAGACGCGCCTGGAAGCTGACCGACAGTGGTGGCTGCCGGGGACAAGATTGAGGGTGGCAGGGACTCGGCGCACGCCTGGACCGGTACCGGCGCTGCAGGGGGCGTCGAGCGGCGCTGAAACGGGGGACCCGGAGGCAGAGGGCCCCAGCCTACACAGTGAGGGCTCCTGACCTGCGGTACACGGACACCTGTGGGCCGTTCCGGAGGGGCGGAGCGACGCGAGATGCCTTGCTGACACGACCTCCCCATCTGCCTTCTGCGGACGGGCTGTGCCCTAAGCCCTGGCCGGTGCACGACCGGGCGTGCGGCCGCCATGCTGACTGCACCGCTGGGACTCCTGGAGTGGCTGCGGTGTTCACCCTGCGACAGGAGATGGAGCTCCTGTGGATGCGTGGCTGGAGCCACTTTGTGTTGTGCTAATCGCCCCACTGGACTGCGGGGGAGATCTGCCGGCGGTGCATGGACCGGCGCTGTGGAGAGCAGATTCCGTGGCCTAGCGGCGACATGAATGCGCGCACTGCCGGGGGGCCGTCCCTAGGCGCCGGCTGCCGAGTTGGGTGAGGCCTGGATCCGACACTGGTCCCTATGAGGGGGTCACGGACCCCAGGACTGCGGCTGGAAACTGTGAGTTCTGTCCACGACCTCCCTGACATTTGCCATTGTCCCGGGCTGAGGTGCCTCTCCTCCCCCACTCTGAATCTCTACCTGCGGCCTACGGACTGTCTGCACGTGAAGACCGCGGGCACACAGGCTGGGAAGGACGTGGGGCGTTCTCCGGGTGGCCCGGAGGTGGGGACATTGCTGGATCCCTGGACGATCACCGGACCACAGGTGGGCTTCGATATCAGCGAGGGGGACTGGAAGGGGTGCCGGGGAGGTGACCTGCACGGGAGGAGGCTCCTGGTAGCCGCACGGAGGCCTGCCTGACCTTAAGATGGCGGCTGGCTGAGCTCCGCTTCAACGGGCAGTGCAGGTGAATGGGGGACCTCGAGGAGCAGCACCGGGAGGATCCTGAAGCTCACCTTCAAGGAGATGGGTCCCAGGAAGCTATGGAGGATGAGGATGGCCGGAGTGGACGTTTGAGAGGCCAACCTTGATCTGGCCTGGCTGAGGTGATATCGCCGGGCTAGGCAGGAACAAATACCCCGCGCGTGGAGTGAGAGGCGGAAAGGCCGCTGCCGCTCTGGGAGGGGTGAGGCGTCGTCAACCTCCACCGCCGGAGCGGACACGGTGCCTCCTACATCCCCGCCCACCACACAAGCGGCCATTCCCGGCGGTTGCGCCTGCCAGTACTACAGCGGAGCACAGGGCCAGAAGGCCAGTCGGAGGTCACAAACACATCCTTCAGGTGACCTGTGTCACGATAACAGGGGGCCCCCAGGGGACACAATGGGCAAATCTAGAATAGCGGCTCCGGCTCCGGGGACAGCGTCGGTGGCCCCTGCCAACCAGCCCGGAGGGGACTCCGGAGTTGCTGGATCGTCGGGGAAGCCCTCTCTATCGGACAAGCTCAACAAGGTACTGGCGGCGATAGAACAGTTGCGACTTTCCCTGGAACATCAGTTGGGCACCCTCACTACGGACGTCAACCTCCTCCGCGACGATCACTGTAAATTGTCGGATAAAGTCTCAGACAACGAGAAGGCGGTGGCCGACATCCAACCGGCGGTGCGGGCGCACCAGACCTCGCTGCATACCCTCATGGGTCGCGTGGCCACCATGGAAGAACCCATCGATGATCTGGAGGGTAGGTCGAGGCGCTGCAACATTCGTGTCCTTGGGCTGCCGGAGGGAATTGAACGATCAGACGCAGTGGAGTATATAGAGACCTGGACTAAATCATTCACCCCCAGCGATGACCGCACGGCGTACTTCTTCATTGAGAGGGCGCACCGTGTCCCGGCGCATCGCCCGCAGCCGGGGGCCCCGCCGCGTCCCATGTTGGCCAAATTCCTACACTTCAGAGACCGGGATGTGGTGCTCCGGGCGGCCCGACAGTCGGGATCGCCCGAGTCGAGAACAGGACAGTCATGATCTTTCCAGACTACTCACGAGCGGACCAGTGCCAAAGGGCGTCCTTTCTTGAGGTGAAGAGACGCCTGCGGGCGGAGAAAATACAATACTCCCTGCTCTTCCCGGCACGCCTGAAAATCATACACAAGGGCGCTACCCATTTCTTTGCAGTGCTGGAGGAGGCGCACGACTGGGCGGACCAACATTGCACTGGGGGTCATCGGGCGGAACGCGCCCAGGAGAACCGCATGAAATCGGATGGCCCCAGGAGACAGCGCTCGCGACGACAACATCGTCCGGGTGCCCCTGCGCCGCGTCCGCATACTCTGGGATCCCCGGACCTGGAACAAATAGTGCAGGAGCGGGGACAGGACCTCAAGGCGGTGGCGGGCCTCTGTCCAGCCTCCCCAGCAACGGACATTGAACGTGCCCCCCATCTATTCACGTCAGAGGAGGAGGGGGACAGTGAGGCGACGCAGTCTGGAGTGGACTCGGTTGCTTTGCCCTCAGTCACCCCACGAACAGCGGACGACCTGATATGATTGGACTTTTGCAGAAAGTTGAGCAGTTGCGACGGGGGGAGGTGTCCTCAGCTCACAAAATTGCTGAGCCTGGCGCTGCGTGCATCCCCTTAGTGCCTTAGACCGGGATGTTCCCGTGCGCGGATCTATGGGCCCAGAGCTAGTCATAGATAACGCGCATAGCCCAGGCGTTGAGTCCCCGGCGGACACGAGTCGTCACCCCCTTAAATATGTTGAGGCTCTCGTATCATTTGAGAGTAGGTTTGGACGTATCGCCTTTGACGATAGGTCACCCGCATTGGGGCAAGTTATGTTCGTCCCAACCCAGTTTTCCCTCCCCTCTATCCAAACATTTTATGCACCATGTCCTCATCCACAAGTCGCTGAGCAGCCGGGTTGACACACAAGAGGCGCGAGAGGGGGAGGTGGGGATCAGAACCGGGTATATCCTGGGGAGCCTGCCAACCCGTCCTACACTATACGCTAGACATACGCATTGATGGCACACACGGGAAAATTCACAATCATTACATTGAATGTGCGCGGCATGCATACCGCACGTAAGAGATATTTCATATATGCATACCTTAAACACCATCATGCACAAATTGCGTTTCTACAGGAGACACACCTCACAGCGGGGGAGGTGGCGAAACTACGCAGGCGTTGGCGGGGAACCATAAGTGCCACATCTTATTCGGCCTTTGCCCGAGGAACCCTTATATGGGTACGTCCTGGGGTCCCTTTTCAGGAACAGTCTCATATAACAGACCCAGACGGCCGATACCCACTAATGCTGGGCCGGCTGGACGGTCAGTCAGTACTACTGGGCAGCATATATGGGCCTAATGCCGAACAGAATACATTTTGGAAGCGCTGTCTACTCCCTTAAACACATATACATGCAGATACCCTGGTCCTGGGGGGAGATTACAATTGCGTGCAATACATAGCACTAGATAGGTCCCACCCACCCCATCCAGCATCCCCCATAGTGACACAGGCAAAACGATTTGCAGCATGGGCACAGCACTGGTCCCTAGCGGATGTTTGGCGAACCCGGAACCCTACCACCAAACTCTATTCGTTTCACTCCAGACCACATGACCTTAGAGTGTGCCTGGATAGCTTCCTCTGTTCCCCCACTATCCTCCCTATTGTTACAGACACTGATTATTTAGGTAGAACCATATCAGACCACGACGCCCATACGATAACGCTTCGGTGGCGCCCGCCGCATCCCCCTGTCCCCACCTGGCGTCTCCCTAGGGATAGCCTTGACGACCCAGTGTTTAAACAAACTTTAGGGGATCACATCGGCCACTACTTTCAGGAGAATACAGGCACGGCCACCACATGGGCGCAGGAGTGGAATGCATTTAAGGTTGTAATGCGGGGCGCCTGCATTCACCACATCACAGGGGTCCAACGGGTTCTGGAGCGTGATATCCAAAAGGCGGAGCAAAAGCTGGCCGAGCTTACCAAACAGACTAATCTGGCTATAACCGTTCCGGCCCAGATAGCCAGCGCTGAGACTGCTTACGCTGAGGCGTTGGCCACTATGCGCCGGTTTAATTTCGCGGCATATGCAGCGCGGGCTCACGGGGAAGGCGACCGGACGGGCACGCTATTGGCGTGGCTTGTTAAACAAGACTCGAGCCTTCCACCCATCACGGCCATTCACAATGCTCAAGGCATTCTAGTATATTCACAAGACCTAATCCTTGAAGCGTTTCGAGAACATTATGCATTATTATATGACAGCCCTCACCCCGACATCGGATGATATCATTTCTGGATTCCTGGACCGCATAGGGTTACACCGCATAGATCATGACACACGTCAAGATCTTGACGGACCTATCAAGGCGACCGAGATTAGGCGCGCGATGAAGGCACTGGTGACCCGCAGGGCTCCTGGACTGGATGGCCTCCCACTAGAATTTTATCACGCCTTCGCGTCCCAATTAGTCTGCAACTGGTGGCTCAATTCCAGGCCGCCCTAGACGGGGGGGGCCCTGCCCCAATCTATGTGCGAATCAGTCATAGTGTCCCTTCTTAAGCCGAATAGAGACCCACTCCAATTGGGATCTTACCGACCCATAGCTCTATTGCCGACAGATTACAAAATTTACGGGAAGGTCCTGGCAGACAGGTATGCTACAATCCTTCCGCAGTTAATCCATCCGGAACAGAACGGGTTCGTCCCAGGAAGGCACACCTCTTATAAAATCCGGCGGCTATTTCATGTACAGGACCAGGTGCGTGAGCAGTTTCCACGGGCGGCGTGTCTGGTGTTGGACCTCGAGAAAGTGTTTGACACTCTTTCGTGGGCCTACTTGTTTCAAGTCCTGCAACGTATGGGCATAGGACATAGACTGCAAGCCTATACTCGGCTCGGCTATTCTGCGCCCAGTTCCAGAGCGCGGATAGGTCCCATAGTCTCGGACTCTTTTCCGGTCCGTCGCGGCACCAGACAAGGATGCCCACTTTCCCCCTTGCTCTTCGCTATGGCCATGGAACCGCTGGCAGCCGCGCTCCGTGTAGCGGGTGAGGAGTGGGACATCCCAATAGGAGATTCCACCCACTCAGTATCACTATACGCTGATGATGTACTCATATATGTCCGGGATGTCACAGCCGACTTAGCTCCAATATCACGTATCCTACATGACTTTGCGAGGGTGGCGGGCCTTAGGGTCAATTGGTCTAGATCCACGGTCTATCCCCTAACACAGGACATGGCCCCATGCCGAGTACGAATGGGGAGTGTGGACCTTTCCTGGAGCCCCCAAGCGGTACGCTATTTAGGAGTTCGACTGTACCATACACCGAAAGATATATATGAGGGGAACTACCGAAAAGTGATGGGTGGCATTCGCTCTTCTGTTCACTTTTGGCAAGATTTACCATTGGCGGTCACAGGGAAGATAGCGGTCGCGAAAATGATCCTGGTTCCGCGTCTGTTGTATCTCTTCTCCAACCTCCCGGTGGTTCCCCCACGATCCTTTTTTCGCGAGCTGGATACTCTGATGGGGTCCCTTATCTGGGGCACTGGTCGCCGACATATTGCTTTGGCAAAATTGCAGCTGCCCCTCGACCAGGGCGGGCTAGCGGCCCCGTCATTCGAGGCGTATTTCCTGGCCGCCCAGCTGCAATGGGTGTCACGCTGGACAGCAGACCGGGCACGGGACGAGCTGATCACCACAACAGGGCGTATTCAAACCCCCACTGTTCACCGCATGTTACTACCAGGTGCAGGGCCGAACCCGGCTGGGCCCCTACAAGTCAATACGGCGCGCGCCTGCCTGGCTCGCATCCATCGTATGGACTGGGATGCACCCCCGTACTCTCCACTCCTGCCACTGATAGGGTTCCCCAGGGGCCGAGTACATTACACGGAGAGCATGCTGCAAGCATGGACAGACCACGCCGTGACAGAGGTGGGGATGTTAGTTTTCGAAGGGCGCCTACAGACATTTGACGCGCTGGTTGACGATTTCGAGCTTCCCAGGGGACAGTTCTTAAGACATAGACAGCTTCTCACGGACTGTCGCAAACAGTGGCGTGTGATTGATACGGAACCCCCAACACACCCGGTTATCCACGCGATTTTGCAGATGGGGCCAGGACGGCACCTAGTCACTTGGATACACAGGGCCATACGGACCCTGAGGCAACCCACACTTGTACCCCTCAGGGAACACTGGGAAAATGACTTTCGCAGGCCGCTCCACGACAGGGAATGGATCAGGGCCCTTGTGTATACCAAAAAAGTGTCCCTAAATTACCGCTTCAAGAATATACAGTTACACATCCTGCATAGGGCGTACCTCACTCCTGAAAAACTACAGAAATACTTTCCTGATAAAATGTTTGCCTGTCCTAGGTGTTTAGAGCCGGCTGCCTCATTCATACACATGCTTTGGGATTGTCTTACACTTCACAGTTATTGGAGTGCGATACACACCGCCCTTCGAACAGTCACGGGGTTGCAAGACCTATACACATGGGAGACCAGCGCCTTGGGCATTCATGGGCGGCACAAGAATAAGAAGGTGGAGAGGCGTTTTGCTTTCCTGGGGCTTATCCTGGCCAAACGATGCATTACCATGCACTGGAAGACACCAGAGGGACCTCCCTTGGCGGCATGGGTGGGGGCAGTTAAGAAGTGGGGGAAGGCGGAGGAAACGCTACTTAGAACGGAGGAAGCCCGGGGACATCGCAAACACCCGATCTCCCTGCCCTGGGCGATGCTAATGCACTCCTTCGCACAGGAAACATTACCGGCGGTGGGCCCACGAACGGGGGCCTCCGCGACTCAGGAGCCCACTCAGGGTGGCACGCAGGAGTACCGGGCACCCGGCGGATCCTAAACTACGGACTGCAACTGTTCCCTCATTAAGCCCACGCACAGAAAAGGATCATTAAGCCTGCCTCCAACCCCCCCTCCCCCGACCCTTCTCCGCGCCTGCGAAACCCCTAACATTAGGGTAGGCAATGGCACTGCTCTCCGACGCTAGACTCACACTGCTTATATTCCAAGGTATGGTGCACTCCCCAGTTTACATGCCCCCAGTTCGTTAATAGTAACCAGGTGGCTGTACTTCCATGACCTATGTGATACTCCACACAGGGGATATAGATATTAATAGCCCCCGTAGGGTGCGGCGCCCACAGTGCACACTAGTGGGCTGGGCCCAGGCACATTTATAGCTCAGAGATAATGTGGGGACCATAACACCCTAGGCCTGCGAGGTCTGCTGACCGCAAGAGCAGCATCTGTATATTTCTGTTCCTGGGCTCATACTTACTGCATTTCCAGATGTGAAAATGTATGCAATGCAATGTTTTTATTACAAATGCCAATAAAAAGAGTTTACAAAAAAAAATGTGAATGAGTGTATGGGTGCTTGTATGGGTAAGTGAGTGGCTGTGTTGAGAGGCTGTATAGGGGCGTGAGTGGGTGTGTGAGTGACTGTGTAAGTAAATATGTGGGTGTGTGAGTAGCTACATAGTTGAGTGTATGGCTATCTAACTGGCTATACGGGTGAATGACTGGTTGTATGAGTGGGTGTATGGGTGACTGAAAGGTTGGGTGAGTGGCTGTACGAGTGAGTGTGGGCATATGAATAGCTCCATGGAGGAGTGAGTGTTTGAGTACTGGTATGGGTCTGTAAATGGGTATGTGAGTGGTTGTGTGAGTGTGTAAGTGGGCATACGAGAGGTTGTATGGGATAGGAGTGGGTGTGTGAGTGGTTCTGTGGATTCTGTCATCAGTGATGTGATCAGTGATATCATTTGAGATGTCATCAATGATGTCACTGACAATGTCTTGAGTGATATAATAGGTATGGTCATTGCATTGCAGGGGCATAAGTTAAAGTTAGCTTAGGTAACTGCTGAATTTGACTGGTTTTGTACGAGTAAAATCTGAGCCTAATAATAACATCCATGAAACCTTTGTTTTTTTTCAGTGAATGTCTTAGTTTTTTTTAATTCTTTTCCCTAACTATAAAGCATCTCTAACCTATGGTCTTTTAAGTTAATTTCTATGGTTTTTTAACTAATACATGCATTTACAGAGTGTTGGAGAAAGGGGGCAGGGGCTCCAAACCAGCTCACAGCAATTCTGCTGTGTGGGAATTACTGGAAGAAACAGGAGGGATTCTTGATCCCCCAAGGACCTTCAGCATCCTAGGGGACTTCATCCCCCAACCAGCAGTGCATCACTTACTCTTAGCGAATCACTTACCTTTTCCTGGATCCTTCCATCGGCTTCCCGATTCCAAGACGGCAGCGTGTTCTTTCCAAACGCAGCATCTTTCTGATTTGCAGATAAGCGGTGAGTCTTTCATGAGCATCATCTGATGATTTATTCATCAGAGTCCAGAAGAATTCTCCGGCTCACCGCTTCGACCCTGGTTCTTCCCTCGACAACTTCAGGCTCACGCTCCTGTGAAAAGAAAAAGACAAGAAGTTATATTTCAACAGACAACCAGCAGCAACTAAACAGCTTCTTCCAAAAAACACAGAAAAGCGGTAAGATAATCATCGCTTTGAGTTTAATAATCGCGCAAGACCTTTTAAAGAAAGTATTTTTTGAACGGAACTCGAACTGTCGTTTAATCTTTGTTTGAACTAAAACAAGACTTCAATTTGACGAAAACTTGTGTTTAATGTAAATCCAGACTGCCCAATTCTGCGGAAAACTTCTGAAAGCCAATTATGAACATTTAAGAAGTTATATTCAGACAGAGTGTCAAAGATATTAACGAACTGTGAATTATTGTGAAAGTCTAAGAATATATTCTCAGAGTGTATATTGTGAAGTTTTGGATATTTATGAGAAGGCTCTGTAATTGATCATACAATATAAATCAGGGTGTAGCCAGTATTTGGTGCTGTCTTTCTTTTGTTTACATTTTTTTTTTACTTATAGAATCCTTGGGAGCAACATTGCAAGGAATACAAGGTATGTTAGCACATCTTAAAAGCTAACGGCGCCGCAACTAACACTCTAACAACTAATAGAGTAATGTATAAAACGGAATGTCATTTCATGATGTAAATATTTCTTAAAGGGGGAGACACCTTGAATTCTGACAGCAGTGGTCTTCCGTTCTATGAAGCGAATCAATGAACCTGTCTTTGATGGTATGTTTTCGGTATAGGTTATAGTAGTGTTAATATTTAATGCACGGTAGGAATAGCTGTCTGATCAATCTTATTAATATTTTCTAGATGCACATTCCTTGGGTTCAGTGACGCTTCTATGTGAGAAAAAGCAGAACTTCCCAGACGATCAGCTGAAGAACCTACTCAGCTTCTCTTGTTTTTTCTCATTCCCAATCCCCTTTCCCTTGGAGGTTTTTCAGAGCGATTGGCATATTTCCTTCCGTCCTGTTTAGCCTAGAAGGGATTTGGGAACAATCGTCATCAAAGAAGAAACAATCCGGAGAACAGGTGGGTGACTTCGTAACAGTGAACGCGAAGCCAAAAAAAAAAAAAGAACCACTTTCCCTTCCCTTGTTTCTTCTTTGATTACGAACTCATGGATCTAGAACAGGAAAGATTAGACGCCTCACAATTAATGCAATTGGTTTGTAAATTAAACGAGGAAATGCAGGAGGTGCGGCAGGAAAATTTGGCCCTTAGACAAGAATTGGATAGGACTAGGTCCGGGTTCACGTCTTGGAGGGAATCTCAAGCCAATATGACTAAACCCATTATAGCTCCTTCTAAATTTAACCGTACCACATTTTCCTCTCAGCATTCCACAGGAGCTACTTCAGATCAATCCTTACAAGTTACCGTGGTTACCCCAACCTCTGTTCCCCTAGCAAATCCAGAAAGGTTCACAGGAGACAGTAATAGTTTCACTACATTCATGAGCCAGTGTCATTTACACGTTTTGTGTAAACCACAGGTATTTACATCCGACACTGCTAAAGTAGCTTTCATTATTTAATATCTAGGAGGGGTAGCTGCCAATTGGGCCATGCCCTTGGTAGACGCTAATGATCCTTTGCTACACGATTTACCATATTTTAAGACAGCAATGTCTAGTTTATTTGCTAAACATGTCTTTATCCAGGCTTCTGATAATGAGCTACTGAGTTTACGTCAAGGATCTAAGGATCTACTAACTTATCTAACCACCTTTAATAGATTACTGGCGGAAACACGTTGGCCAGAAGACAAGAGAGTTTCATTATTTTATAAAGGTCTTCAGGATGAGTTAAAAGATTCCTTAGCATATATTGTGAACTTACCGGATGATTACAGCAAATTTGTAGATTTGGTAATCAAATTGGATCATAGGTTAGGAGAGCGAAAAAGTGAAAGACCCAGAGGGGACATTAGGAATTTACATTTTAAGTTTGAAAAAAAAGATGAAAAGAATTCACACGTGGAACCAATGCAAATTGGTGGTTTAAAGGGACCACTTTCACTGGAAGAGAAAGAGCATAGGCGGAAGAGTAATTTGTGTCTTTACTGTGGCAAACCTGGACATATTGCTAAAGATTGCCTGGTAAAATCCACTAAAAAGAAAACGATAGCTGCAATAGATGGCTCAGCGAAAGAGTCGGAAAACTAAAAGTCTCGGGGAAAAAAGAGATAGTTTTCTCGAGATTAGAATCTACTGAGATCTCTCAATACGCTACAAATGTTATTAACAACGTTCCTAAACATTTCACGATACGGATGACATTTGTTCTATCCACACAACAAAGACATTGCTTACCTGTTTTAATAGATTCAGGGGCTACTGGTAATTTTTTTGATTTGACTTTGGCTCACAAATTACAGATAACACAGATATTAAAACCTGAATCGGAAATTAAAAAAGCGGTCGATGGATCAGTGTTGTCTTCTGGTCTAATCAGGCATCATACTCCACCTTTGACCATAGTTTGTGAAAATGGTCATACTGAGGAAACTAAATTTGACCTTATCGATACACCAACTTTTGGAATCATATTGGGAGTACCATGGCTTAAATTGCATAATCTGAAAATAGATTGGGTTAAGAGAACTGTTACCTTAGATTCCTCACATTGCAAGATTCATTGTTATCTAGAAACACAAGATCCTGTTACACCCCTTTTTTGTGCCACTTTAAATCAGGAATCTCTTTCTATACCTGTTGAGTTCCAAGATTATGCAGATGTATTTGACCCCATTCAAGCTACTAAATTACCACCACACAGAATTTATGACTGTAGGATCGATCTCATCCCTGGGGCAATCCTACCTTGTAGTAGGATTTATGCGCTAACAGAACCAGAGAATCAATACTTGAGAAAATATCTTGATGAACTACTAGACATTGGTTTCATAAGACATTCGACCTCTCCAGTCTCTTCGCCACTCTTTTTTGCAGCGAAAAAATCTGGCGATCTGAGAGCATGTATTGATTATCGCGCAATCAATAAAGCAACCATAAAAAATCGTTATCCATTGCCTTTAATTCCAGTACTACTCAACCAAGTTAAGGGGTCCAGTATTTACACCAAGTTGGACTTACGAGGGGCATACCACCTTGTCCGTATTAAAGAAGGTGATGAATGGAAAACTGCCTTCCATACAAAATTCGGTTTGTTTGAATATACTGTAATGCCTTTCAGCCTTTGCAACGCCCCGGCGGCATTTCAGTATTTCATAAATGAGGTTTTACACGATCTTCTTGATGTATGTGTCATAGTTTATATCGATGACATATTGATTTATTCAAAAAACCAAGATGAGCATGCTGAACACGTTCGTGCAGTTTTGAAAAGATTACGTGGCAATTCACTTTTTGTGAAACTTGAGAAATGTGTGTTTAACCTACCAAGGTTGAATTTTTGGGTTATTGGTTGTCACCTGAAGGAATAACCATGGATCCCAAAAAGGTGGAGGCAATTTTGAATTGGCCATCCCCTTCCTCCACAAAAGATTTACAAAGAATCCTAGGGTTCGCGAATTTCTATAGACGATTCATATCAAGGTTTTCCGAAATAGTCACACCCATCACTCAGTTGCTTAAGAAGGGACAGAAATTCCAATGGACCCCTGAAGCAGAATCAGCATTCATAAAATTAAAAAAAGCATTCACCTCAGCCCCAATTTTGATCCATCCTGACCCAGATAAACCACTCTTTGTGGAAGCAGATGCTTCTCAAACGGCCTTGGGGGGAGTCCTAATGCAAAAAGATTCTGACACAGGATACTTGCATCCTATAGCCTTTTATTCGCATAAATTACTGGCTGACAAACAGAATTACACTATAGCTGAGCGCGAATTATTAGCTATAAAAGCAGTATTTCAGGAATGGAGACATCACTTATTAGGAGCAAAACACAACATCGCAATATTTTCTGATCACAAAAATCTTCAATTCTTTTCCACAGTCAAGGCACTTACGCCCAGACAAATGCGCTGGCTGCTTTTTTTTTTTTGTGAATTTGACTTCCTCATTATGTATCGCCCGGGCCAAAAACAGCTCTTGTCCGACACTTTGTCTCGACTAGTTTGCGAAAAAGAAAATGACATGATCACAAACCCTCAGAGTATTATTCCACCAGAAAAAATCACTGATCCTCAAGACATTATTCCATCCGAAAAACTCATGGCGACTACTCAGTCTGAAACCTTTTTGACCCAAGTTAAGAAAGAAGTTCAAAAATTAAATCAACAAGAATGGGTAGCACAGAAACAAAATTCGGTTCACGATGGGTTCCTTTTTCATTAAAATAAGTTGTATATTCCCCACAGAGAATTACAATTACAGGTTTTAAAATGGAACCATGATTCTAGTACAGCAGGACATCCGGGGGTCACTAAAACTCTAGAGTTATGTCAACGACATTTTTGGTGGAACAAGCTTAAAGAGGATGTTCAACTATATGTTAAGGCTTGTCCAGTTTGTGCATGACAGAAATCGTCTCATTTGCCTCCTATGGGATTACTACAACCTTTACCAGTACCTCCCCTTCCTTGGCACACCATTAGTTTAGATTTTGTCACAGATTTACCTAAATCACATGATTATACCACAATCTTAGTAGTAGTCAATTTATTATCTAAAATGGGACATTTTATTCCTTTATGTAAATTACCATCAGCAACAGAATTCAGTGACATTTTTTTGAATAATATTGTGAAACTCCATGGTTTGCCCAGTAAGATAATTTCGGACAGGGATTCCCAGTTCGTTTCAAAATTCTGGAAACAGTTGTGTCAACAGTTATAGAAATAGCACTCTCCTCAGCTTACCACCCACAAACCGATGGCCAGACTGAAAAAGTAAATCAGTATTTGGAACAGAGTTTATGGTGTTTGACCTCACCAGTTTCATCTCAATGGGATGAGGTTTTGCCTTCGGCAGAATTCTCATATAATAACAGTCATCATGCAGCTTTGGGCTGTTCACCTTTCTTTTTTTTAACTGGTTGGCATCCACAATCTGTTCCAGTACTGATTCCTGAAGCAGATACTAACATGCCTGCAGTTACTGCGAGGATTAAAAAACTACAGGAATTTCAGGAACAAGTACGAAAACATTTAGTCAAGAATAAACAAAATACCAAAACTTTTGTTGATAGACATCGCCTTCCAACACCACCATACCAACCAGGGAATTTAGTTTGGCTGTCAACCCGAAACATTCAGATAGAAGGCCCTAAGAAATTGAAACCACGATTCATTGGCCCTTTCCCTATTGAAAAAATTATTAATCCAGTTTCCATAAGACTCACCTTGCCCAAGGAGTATGCTATTCATTCGGTGTTTCATGTCTCTCTGATTAAGCCATATAATTCCAGCACTCGACCAGACAGTCCACCTCCGCCTATAATATTAGGCAATCATCTAGAGTATGAAGTACATCGAATCTTAGACTCTAGGCGAATAAGGGGGTGTCTACATTATCTGATCGACTGGAAAGGTTATGATGCGTCAGAGAGGTCTTGGGAGCCTGAATCTCATGTACACGCCCCTAGATTAATTAGATCGTTTCACGCTCGTCATCCTGAAAAACCTAGACCTGTGAGACGACCTTTGGGGGGAGGAACTTTTACGAGAAAAACACAGTCAGCAGCAACGTCTAATAAACAGTATTGCTTTCTCCAGTATAGTAAACAGTAAATCAGCTCATGTGTTTCCTGAAATTCATGTGGTTAATGAATGTTTGAGGGTTAATGGCGCTTATCCAAATTGTAGATAACTGCGCAGGTTATTTGTTGTATCAATGACCGTTCAATAGTAACTATTGCTTGTTTCAATGGTTGTTTATCGAATCTGAAGCACAGTTTCCACCCGTGTACACCGTTATTAGGAAAGCACCTGTAAACAAATGATTCACATGTCTGTGCATGCTTCACGTGTCTGGACCGCAAATGCAAGAGACATGTGCAATGCTTATGCTGAGACACGTGCGGTTCCTTGCCATGAGACACGCCCTGTTCCTGTTAGCTTAAAAACCCCACCCATCTTCTCCCCGGCGCTTCGCTTACTCATAGCGAATCACTTACCTGTTCCTGGATCCTTCCATCGGCTTCCCGATTCCAAGACGGCAGCGCGTTCTTCCCAAACGCAGCATCTTCCTGATTTGCAGATAAGCAGTGAGTCTTTCATGAACATCATCTGATGATTTATTCCTCCGAGTCCAGAAGACTTCTCCGGATCACCGCTTCAACTCTGGGTCTTCCCTCGACAACTTCAGGCTCACGCTCCTGTGAAAAGAAAAAGACAAGAAGTGATTTTTCAACAGACAACCAGCATCAATTAAACAGCTTGTTCCAAAAAACACAGAAAAGCGGTAAGATAATCATCGCTTTGAGTTTAATAATCGCGCAAGACCTTTTAAAGAAAGTATTTTTTGAACGGAACTCGAACTGTCATTTAATCTTTGTTTGGACTAAAACAAGACTTCAATTTTACGAAAACTTGTGTTTAATGTAAATCCAGACTGCCCAATTCAGCGGAAAACTTCTGAAAGGCCAATTATGAACATTTAAGAAGTTATATTCAGACAGAGTGTCAAAGATATTAACGAACTGTGAATTATTGTGAAAGTCTAAGAATATATTCTGAGAGTGTATATTGTGAAGTTTTGGATATTTATGACAACGCTCTGTAATTGATCGTACAATATTAATCAGGGCGTAGCCAGTATTTGGTGCTGTCTTTCTTTTGTTTACATTTTTTTTAGTTATAGAATCCTTGGGAGCAACATTGCAAGGAATACAAGGTATGTTAGCACATCTTAAAAGCTAACGGCGCCGCAACTAACACTCTAACAACTAATAGAGTAATGTATAAAACGGAATGTCATTTCATGATGTAAATATTTCTTAAAGGGGGAGACACCTTGAATTCTGACAGCAGTGGTCGTCCGTTCTATGAAGCGAATCAATGAACCTGTCTTTGATGGTATGTTTTCGGTATAGGTTATAGGAGTGTTAATATTTAATGCACGGTAGGAACAGCTGTCTGATCAATGTTAACAATATTTTCTAGATACACATTCCTTGGGTTCAGTGATGCTTCTATGTGAGAAAAAGCAGAACTTCCCAGACGATCAGCTGAAGAACCTACTCAGCTTCTCTTGTTTTTTCTCATTCCCAATCCCCTTTCCCTTGGAGGTTTTTCAGAGCGATTGGTATATTTCCTTCCGCCCTGTTTAGCCTAGAAGGGATTTGGGAACAATTGTCATCAAAGAAGAAACAAACCGGAGAACAGGTGGATGACTTCGTAACAGTGAAAGCGAAGCCAAAAAAACAAAACAAAAAAAACACTTTCCCTTCCCTTGTTTCTTCTTTGATTACGAGCTCATGGATCTAGAACAGGAAAGATTAGACGCCTCAAAATTAATGCAATTGGTTTGTAAATTAAACGAGGAAATGCAGGAGGTGTGGCAGGAAAATTTGGCCCTTAGACAAGAATTGGATAGGACTAGGTCCGGGTTCACATCTTGGGGGGAATCTCAAGCCAATATGACTAAACCCATTATAGCTCCTTCTAAATTTAACCCTACCACATTTTCCTCTCAGCATTCCACAGGAGCTACTTCAGATCAATCCTTACAAGTTACCGTGGTTACCCCAACCTCTGTTCCCCTAGCAAATCCAGAAAGGTTCACAGGAGACAGTAATAGTTTCACTACATTCATGAGCCAGTGTCGGTTACATTTTTGGTGTAAACCACAGGTATTTACATCCGACACTGATAAAGTAGCTTTCATTATTTCATATCTAGGAGGGGTAGCTGCCAATTGGGCCATGCCCTTGGTAGACGCTAATGATCCTTTGCTACACGATTTACCATCTTTTAAGACAGCAATGTCTAGTTTATTTGCTAAGCATTTCTTTATCCAGGCTTCTGATACTGAGTTTACGTCAAGGATCTAAGGATCTAATAACTTATGTAACCACCTTTAATAGATTACTGGCGGAAACACGTTGGCCAGAAGACAAGAGAGTTTAATTATTTTATAAAGGTCTTCGGGATGAGTTAAAAGATTCCTTAGCACATATTGTGAACTTACCGGATGATTACAGCGAATTTGTAGATTTGGTAATCAAATTGGATCATAGGTTAGGAGAGCGAAAAAGTGAAAGACCCAGAGGGGACATTAGGAATTTACATTTTAAGTTGGAAAAAAAGGATGAAAAGAATTCATACGTGGAACCAATGCAAATTGGTGGTCTAAAGGGACCACTTTCACTGGAAGAGAAAGAGCGTAGGCAGAAGAGTAATTTGTGTCTTTACTGTGGCAAACCTGGACATTTTGCTAAAGATTGCCCGGTAAAATCCACTAAAAAGAAAACGATAGCTGCAATAGATGGCTCAGCGAAAGAGTCGGAAAACTAAAAGTCTCGGGGAAAAAAGAGATAGTTTTCTCGAGATTAGAATCTACTGAGATCTCTCAATACGCTACAAATGTTATTAACAACGTTCCTAAACATTTCACGATACGGTTGACATTTGTTATATCCACACAACAAAGACATTGCTTACCTGTTTTAATAGATTCAGGGGCTACTGGTAATTTTTTTGATTTGACTTTGGCTCACAAATTACAGATAACACAGATATTAAAACCTGAACCGGAAATTGTAAAAGCGGTTGATGGATCAGTGTTGTCTTCTGGTCTAATCAGGCATCATACTCCACCTTTGACCATAGTTTGTGAAAATGGTCATACTGAAGAAACTAAATTTGACCTTATAGAAACACCAACTTTTGGAATCATATTGGGAGTACCATGGCTTCAATTGCATAATCCGAAAATAGATTGGGTTAAGAGAACTGTTACCTTAGATTCCTCACATTGCAAGATTCATTGTTATCTAGAAACACAAGATCCTGTTACACCCCTTTTTTGTGCCACTTTAAATCAGGAATCTCTTTCTATACCTGTTGAGTTCCAAGATTATGCTGATGTATTTGACCCCATTCAAGCTACTAAATTACCACCTCACAGAATTTATGACTGTAGGATCGATCTCATCCCTGGGGCAATCCTACCTTGTAGTAGGATTTACGCGCTAACAGAACCAGAGAATCAATACTTGAGAAAATATCTTGATGAACTACTAGACATTGGTTTCATAAGACATTCAACCTCTCCAGTCTCTTCGCCACTCTTTTTTGTGGCGAAAAAAATCTGGCGATCTGAGAGCATGTATTGATTATCGCGCAATCAATAAAGCAACCATAAAAAATCGTTATTCATTGCCTTAAATTCCAGTACTACTCAACCAAGTTAAGGGGTCCAGTATTTACACCAAGTTGTACGTACGAGGGGCATACCACCTTGTCCATATTAAAGAAGGTGATGAATGGAAAACTGCCTTCCGTATAAAATTCGGTTTGTTCGAATATGCTGTAATGCCTTTCGGTCTTTGCAGCGCCCTGGCGGCATTTCAGTATTTCATAAATGAGGTTTTACACGATCTTCTTGATGTATGTGTCATAGTTTATATCGATGACATATTGATTTATTCAAAAAACCAAGATGAGCATGCTGAACACGTTCGTGCAGTTTTGAAAAGATTACGTAACATTCACTTTTTGTGAAACTTGAGAAATGTTTGTTTAACACAACTAAGGCTGAATTTTTGGGTAATTGGTTGTCACCTGAAGGAATAACCATGGATCCCAAAAAGGTGGAGGCAATTTTGAATTGGCCATCCCCTTCCTCCACAAAAGATATACAAAGAATCCTAGGGTTCGCGAATTTCTATAGACGATTCATATCAAGGTTTTCCGAAATAGTCACACCCATCACTCAGTTGCTTAAGAAGGGACAGAAATTCCAATGGACCCCTGAAGCAGAATCAGCATTCATAAAATTAATAAAAGCATTCACCTCAGCTCCAATTTTGATCCATCCTGACCCAGATAAACCATTCTTTGTGGTAGCAGATGCTTCTCAAACGGCCTTGGGGGGAGTCCTAATGCAAAAAGATTCTGACACAGGATACTTGCATCCTATAGCCTTTTATTCGCGTAAATTACTGGCTGCCGAACAGAATTACACTATAGCTGAGCGCGAATTATTAGCTATAAAAGCAGTATTTCAGGAATGGAGACATCACTTATTAGGAGCAAAACACAACATCACAATATTTTCTGATCACAAAAATCTTCAATTCTTTTCCACAGTCAAGGCACTTACGCCCAGACAAATGCGCTGGCTGCTTTTTTTTTGTGAATTTGACTTCCTAATTACGTATCGTCCGGGCCAAAAACAGCTCTTGTCCGACACTTTGTCTCGACTAGTTTGCGAAAAGGAAAATGACATGATCACAAACCCTCAGAGTATTATTCCACCAGAAAAAATCACTGATCCTCAAGACATTATTCCATCCGAAAAACTCATGGCGACTACTAAGTCTGAAACCTTTTTGACCGAAGTTAAGAAAGAAGTTCAAAAATTAAATCAACAAGAATGGGTAGCACAGAAACAAAATTCGGTTCACGATGGGTTCCTTTTTCATAAAAGTAAGTTGTATATTCCCCACAGAGAATTACAATTACAGGTTTTAAAATGGAACCATGATGCTAGTACAGCAGGACATCCGGGGGTCACTAAAACTCTAGATTTATGTCAACGACAGTTTTGGTGGAACAAGCTTAAAGAGGATGTTCAACTATATGTTAAGGCTTGTCCAGTTTGTGCACAACAGAAATCGTCTCATTTGCCTCCTATGGGATTACTACAACCTTTACCAGTACCTCCCCTTCCTTGGCACACCATTAGTTTAGATTTTGGCACAGATTTACCTAAATCACATAATTATACCACAATCTTAGTAGTAGTCGATTCATTGTCTAAAATGGGACATTGTATTCCTTTATGTAAATTACCATCAGCAACAGAATTCAGTGACAGTTTTTTTTATAATATTGTGAAACTCCATGGTTGGCCCAGTAAGATAATTTCGGACAGGGGTCCCCAGTTCGTTTAAAAATTCTGGAAACAGTTGTGTCAACAGTTAGTAATAGAAATAGCACTCTCCTCAGCTTACCACCCACAAACCGATGGCCAGACTGAAAAAGTAAATCAGTATTTGGAACAGAGTTTACGGTGTTTGACCTCATCAGTTTCATCTCAATGGGATGAGGTTTTGCCTTTGGCAGAATTCTCATATAATAACAGTGTTGAAGATTGCATTAATCTCTTAGCATGAGCTGAAAGCCATTTTGTACTTGGCAGCCATTTTAGTTAGCTATGTGCTGACATTTGCTGTTTCCCTCTCCCAGAGTCTTGCACATGCGCAGATGTGCTTAGCTAGTAGAGTGCACCTGTTCCTAGTATAGAACTGTCAGGCTGTTCAATCTGATGTCACCAACTTATTACTCCTCCTACTTGTTGACTGTGCAGTTTCTGTATGACCATCTATGTGCATAACTCTTCTCATGTGTACTTGTACCGCCTTTTTCAGCCCCTGTCTGGGTATAAAAGGACCATGCTTCTTCTGTTCAGTGTGCTACTTCACTCAACACCGAAGGGTGCTGTGTGAATGTAGTTCCACCTCATGAGGTTTATTAAACTTTGTATTTTCTATTCCAGTTTCTGTGCCAACTTCTTCCTATTGGTCTGAGGACTCTGTGCAGAGAAGGGCGAACCCCTTGCACTGGTAGGCGTAGCTGAGGTCACCATCAACAAATTGGCGCCCAAATACTGGGGCTCATCGGTGACTCGGATGCCCAAAGGATTGGTAGCGACGAAGGATTGGAATCTCGCACTGGACGCGATCGCTGCCCGATGAGACCCGAGTCTTGGCAACCACGGCGTTTTTCCTTTCTTTCTGATCTGACCATCCAGGTGGTGCCGGTCCTCGACTGAGATCTCTTCTGTTGTTTCGCCGTGCAGTGACCATTTGGTCGATTTTAGAACTTGGCAGTTGGAACCTATACACCAAGTGATTGGTAAGTGTCCTTCTGTGGCGCTTGCTGTTGGTTTTGATGCCTGGGATTGGTAAGGTAGTTTAGTAACACTTACTGTGGCTTTTGGATTTTGGAATTGGTGTTGGCCAACTTGGTTTGTTATGAGATTTATATATGGATTGCAATCTATATAGCAAAAACCAAATGAAATGATGGACGGAGTGTTGAACATTGCAAGCACTCACCCTCAGTCAACTGATCTGTGTTTAATCCATCACCATTCTTTAGCCCACTCTGCCACCCCAGTTCAGACATGACCATATGCAAATCAGTCTGACCCTGTGCCTCATGGGAACAGTCCAGCCCGAACTGCCAAGCCATGTCTTCCCTGGACCGGAAACAAGCTTCGTAGGACCGGTTTCTGGCATTTCAGCCGTCTTCAGCCAGGCTTGCTTGAATCCAGTGGCAAAGTGAGCAGGGACTCACGTCTGAGCATACCCTGCCAACTTATGGCGAACAAAGCAAAAACCAAAGGAAATGATGGACGGAGTGTTGAACATTGCAAGCACTCACCCCCAGTCAACTGATCTGGGTTTAATCAATCACCGTTCTTTAGCCCACTCTGCCACTCCAGTTCAGACATGACCATATGCAAATCAGTCTGACCCTGTGCCTCATGGGAACAGTCCAGCCCGAACTGCCAAGCCATGTCTTCCCTGGACCGGAAACAAGCTTCGTAGGACCGGTTTCTGGCATTTCAGCCGTCTTCAGCCAGGCTTGCTTGAATCCAGTGGCAAAGTGAGCAAGGGACTCACGTCTGAGCATACCCTGCCAACTTATGGCGAACAAAGCAAAAACCAAAGGAAATGATGGACGGAGTGTTGAACATTGCAAGCACTCACCCCCAGTCAACTGATCTGGGTTTAATCCATCACCGTTCTTTAGCCCACTCTGCCACCCCAGTTCAGACATGACCATATGCAAATGAGTCTGACCCTGTGCCTCATGGGAACAGTCCAGCCCGAACTGCCAAGCCATCTCTTCCCTGGACCAGAACCAAGCTTCGTAGGACCGGTTTCTGGCATTTCAGCCGTCTTCAGCCAGGCTTGCTTGAATCCAGTGGCAAAGTGAGCAGGGACTCATGTCTGAGCATACCCTGCCAACTTATGGCGAACAAAGCAAAAACCAAAGGAAATGATGGACGGAGTGTTGAACATTGCAAGCACTCACCCCCAGTCAACTGATCTGGGTTTAATCCATCACCGTTCTTTAGCCCACTCTGCCACCCCAGTTCAGACATGACCATATGCAAATGAGTCTGACCCTGTGCCTCATGGGAACAGTCTAGCCCGAACTGCCAAGCCATGTCTTCCCTGGACCTGAAACAAGCTTCGTAGGACCGGTTTCTGGCATTTCAGCCGTCTTCAGCCAGGCTTGCTTGAATCCAGTGGCAAAGTGAGCAAGGGACTCACGTCTGAGCATACCCTGCCAACTTATGGCGAACAAAGCAAAAACCAAAGGAAATGATGGACGGAGTGTTGAACATTGCAAGCACTCACCCCCAGTCAACTGATCTGGGTTTAATCCATCACCGTTCTTTAGCCCACTCTGCCACCCCAGTTCAGACATGACCATATGCAAATGAGTCTGACCCTGTGCCTCATGGGAACAGTCCAGCCCGAACTGCCAAGCCATGTCTTCCCTGGACCGGAAACAAGCTTCGTAGGACCGGTTTCTGCCATTTCAGCCGTCTTCAGCCAGGCTTGCTTGAATCCAGTGGCAAAGTGAGCAAGGGACTCACGTCTGAGCATACCCTGCCAACTTATGGCGAACAAAGCAAAAACCAAAGGAAATGATGGACGGAGTGTTGAACATTGCAAGCACTCACCGCGAGTCAACTGATCTGGGTTTAATCCATCACCGTTCTTTAGGCCACTCTGCCACCCCAGTTCAGACATGACCATATGCAAATGAGTCTGACCCTGTGCCTCATGGGAACAGTCCAGCCCGAACTGCCAAGCCATGTCTTCCCTGGACCGGAAACAAGCTTCGTAGGACCGGTTTCTGGCATTTCAGCCGTCTTCAGCCAGGCTTGCTTGAATCCAGTGGCAAAGTGAGCAAGGGACTCACGTCTGAGCATACCCTGCCAACTTATGGCGAACAAAGCAAAAACCAAAGGAAATGATAGACGGAGTGTTGAACATTGCAAGCACTCACCCCCAGTCAACTGATCTGGGTTTAATCCATCACCGTTCTTTAGCCCACTCTGCCACCCCAGTTCAGACATGACCATATGCAAATCAGTCTGACCCTGTGCCTCATGGGAACAGTCCAGCCCGAACTGCCAAGCCATGTCTTCCCTGGACCGAAAACAAGCTTCGTAGGACCGGTTTCTGGCATTTCAGCCGTCTTCAGCCAGGCTTGCTTGAATCCAGTGGCAAAGTGAGCAAGGGACTCACGTCTGAGCATACCCTGCCAACCTATGGCGAACAAAGCAAAAACCAAAGGAAATGATGGACGGAGTGTTGAACATTGCAAGCACTCACCCCCAGTCAACTGATCTGGGTTTAATCCATCACCGTTCTTTAGCCCACTCTGCCACCCCAGTTCAGACATGACCATATGCAAATCAGTCTGACTCTGTGCCTCATGGGAACAGTCCAGCCTGAACTGCCAAGCCATGTCTTCCCTGGACCGGAAACAAGCTTCGTAGGACCGGTTTCTGGCATTTCAGCCGTCTTCAGCCAGGCTTGCTTGAATCCAGTGGCAAAGTGAGCAAGGGACTCACGTCTGAGCATACCCTGCCAACTTATGGTGAACAAAGCAAAAACCAAAGGAAATGATGGACGGAGTGTTGAACATTGCAAGCACTCACCCCCAGTCAACTGATCTGTGTTTAATCCATCACCGTTCTTTAGCCCACTCTGCCACCCCAGTTCAGACATGACCATATGCAAATCAGTCTGACCCTGTGCCTCATGGGACCAGTCCAGCCCGAACTGCCAAGCCAGTTGACTGGGGGTGAGTGCTTGCAATGTTCAACACTCCGTCCATCATTTCCTTTGGTTTTGCTTTGTTCGCCATAAATTGGCAGGGTATGCTCAGACGTGAGTCCCTTGTTCACTTTGCCACTGGATTCAAGCAAGCCTGGCTGAAGACAGCTGAAATGCCAGAAACCGGTCCTAGGAAGCTTGTTTCCGGTCCAGGGAAGACATGGCTTGGCAGTTCGGGCTGGACTGTTCCCATGAGGCACAGGGTCAGACTGATTTGCATATGGCCATGTCTGAACTGGGGTGGCGGAGTGGGCTAAAGAACGTGGTGGATTAAACCCAGATCAGTTGACTGGGGGTCAGTGCTTGCAATGTTCAACACTCCGTCCATCATTTCCTTTGGTTTTGCTTTGTTCGCCATAAATTGGCAGCGTATGCTCAGATGTGAGTCCCTTGTTCACTTTGCCACTGGATTCAAGCAAGCCTGGCTGAAGACGGCTGAAATGCCAGAAACCGGTCCTAGGAAGCTTGTTTCCGGTCCAGGGAAGACATGGCTTGGCAGTTCGGGCTGGACTGTTCCCATGAGGCACAGGGTCAGACTCATTTGCATATGGTCATGTCTGAACTGGGGTGGCAGAGTGCGCTAAAGAACGGTGATGGATTAAACCCAGATCAGTTGACTGGGGGTGAGTGCTTGCAATGTTCAACACTCCGTCCATCATTTCCTTTGGTTTTTGCTTTGTTCGCCATAAGTTGGCAGGGTATGCTCAGACGTGAGTCCCTTGCTCACTTTGCCACTGGATTCAAGCAAGCCTGGCTGAAGACGGCTGAAATGCCAGAAACCGGTCCTAGGAAGCTTGTTTCCGGTCCAGGGAAGACATGGCTTGGCAGTTCGGGCTGGACTGTTCCCATGAGGCACAGGGTCAGACTGATTTGCATATGGCCATGTCTGAACTGGGGTGGCAGAGTGGGCTAAAGAACGTGGTGGATTAAACCCAGATCAGTTGACTGGGGGTGAGTGCTTGCAATGTTCAAAACTCCGTCCATCATTTCCTTTGGTTTTGCTTTGCAATCTATATAGGCAGGTAATGAGGAGAATTTTCTCTATTTGAATTGATTTGAACGGCACATCGTACTAAAGGTACCTTAAGTGCTACTTTGATTATAATACTGCATATTCTGCCCAATTTTTGGTATGCCTGTTTTTAGCACACTTCATAGGATGTGTTGCTTTTGTAGTGGTACCAATTTGAGACTAGATGAAGCACAACCGGCCCCCCGGAGGGGACGCCTGATAGGGATATGTATATTAAGTATGGTCTTTCTTCTATAATGTACAGCGCATTATGGAATAAATACACTCGTCAGGATCCTGAGTTGCGTTGGCCTATGTATGGGTCATTTGATTTACGAAAGATTGAGTATGTGGAACAATGTATGTTTAAGCAAAAGACTAAGCAAAAGATGTTTGATTGTGTACGAATGTGGGAGAAAGAAGTGCGTGAACGAATGAAGCGTGAGCAAGCCTTGATTGAAAAAGAACAGCGAAAGAACATTTATGTGAAAGCATTAGAGCTGAAGAACAAAGCAGTTAATTGTAAGCAAATGCGTGATGGTCTTTTTGTTTTCCCCCAGGTGAATTTATGAATGTGTTGCTTTCTTGGATGTACCATTTTTAAACTTGTATATAATTAGCCGGCTCCCCTAGAGGGGATACTTAACTAGGTTTAGGTATAAAAAAGTATTTCTTCTTTGGTGACTAGTACCCCGAGGGACTAAATATGTACATACAAAGGATCCTGGTCTGTGCACTTAGCAACATTCATAAGTGGTGATATGCAGAGCATTTTTTTTCGTGGTGTTCTGCCAGCCAAATCTAGTGAATATGACTTACAACTAGTATTTACAAATGGTTTGGTTTAAGTACAGTCTGTGGACTGTCTTTTGTTTCTGTCCTAAGTGTTGATCTGTGGGTTAAATGTGTGTTTAAATGTCTGTGGTTTGTCATTAGTGGTACTTGTAAGTAGCAATTGCGCTCTTGGTGCAAGTATGGCTAGCCTTAAGTACCCTGTATTGTGTGTATGACACCGTTTTGAAAATGTCTGGAATGAGCTCAATGTTTTATTTTGTCATCATTCTGTTATGCCAAATATCATTAAAATAAAATACATTTTAAAAGAATCCAGCAATGAATTATATAATATATGCTACATAGCTGCACGCTATCATTAAATTGACAGAGTAAGGCACTATACATGTGTTCAAATTGCCACAAAGTTAAAGATAAAATTAGAATCCACATTTAATAGGAATAAAAAAAGCTTCAAAAAACGAAATTGTGTGTTTTGCAATAGATAAATTAAGATACAAAATGTCACAGCATATATCCTTCTGTATTAGGTATTAACAGGCATTCACATTATCTGAGTGAGTTGATTGTTGCAGACCTGAATACATTACAGAACGACAGATTTGTGGAAAGGCTGACTTGAAAGGCGTGTGAATTCGACGCCTTTACGTGTCAAGCAGCTGTGTCAGCACGTGGGTATTTCTGACTCCGGCCACAGAGAACAGCTGAAGTCAAACACGGTGTAAAATCCTGCATTTCAGACTGCTGTTTTAAAAGTTAGAAATATAGTTTCATTATTTTTGATAAACAGAGGACAGATTGACAGTAGGGATTTATTTTCTTAATGCCTTTTTAAATAAGGATAAGAGTGGTTTTTGATGTTAAATAATAATGACTGTCCTTCATTTAAAAGTGGTGCAGACTTTCAAGTTCGGTTTCTGTTCTTAGGGCTATGAATGAATGCGTTTAAATATGATAGGCAAGGGATGCAGCTTGCTTTTCATATGTGGACTCATCAAAATGATTGGATTTATTTAAAAAAAAATATTATTTTGATTATATAAAAAATGTTATTTAAAATAGGTGCATTAAATTCGTGTTTTAATATTTATAATGCCTAATAATGATGCTGTGACCTCCTAGCATCCAAATTGAATTTAAGCCATGCTATACAGCAATAGGGGGTCACTTACATGTGAAATGTCACTTTACCCAGGCGTACAAAACTCATTTTTATAAGGGTATACATTATACATTTCTGATGCCACATCTCTTGGATATGTAGGGGACATTCTGGGGATGACTATTATGCAAAAACATTGTAGGATATTCATTTTTAAGTGCCCCAAACATCAAAGTCGAAATTGAGTAAAATTCACTATTTAAATGAGGTTATTCCAATCAGAGCAGCTTTTAAACTGCCTCAGGCTACAGTAAATGCACATATGTAAGCATAGAATGAATAGCTGACATCTATACTGCTAGACAAGCACTCGGCACACTGCTTACAAATATAAATATGTACAAAAAAAAACTGGCAGAAGTTATTAAGCTTACCTCTGAATTGCTGGTAGACAGGAATGGAGTGGGTTTTGCTGTTGAGCTCTCAGTCTCCAGGGTCACTTTGAATTTGTAAAACGGCATGAAAACCTTGCACTCAAGATGGAACAGCTGCGAATAGGTTAAAGGTCGAAGATCTACATTTAGAAGCAGGGCTCAGCGCAACATTTGCTTTGACATTTCGACATTTGAAAGACAAAATGGCAGGGCAGGGACAGAAAGAGGTTTTGCTTGCTTTTTTTTGCTAAAGCAAGTTTTTGTTCACTCATATGAACAGATTGAATAATAATGGTATATGTCAGCTTTTATTAAGACAATGGCTCTGTCATATGTATAAAAAGCTTGAACAGAAGGTGCGCACTCCACGTTTTTCCAGGTCAATGATTTAAGCAGTTGTTAGTTGGTGCAAACGAATAAATCCCCCTGAGTAGGGAATTCAAATGTAGAAACAGTTAGCACGTTCCTGAATAGGAAAATGTCCTTCGTATTGCACTCGGTCTCAGAGATATAATCTCTTTTATGAAATTAAACTCAGGTAAATCGAGGTTGATTCAAGCATAACTTCAGGTTTATTAAACCGTTGTTCCAACTTAATAAAGTCAAAGAATTGTATTCTCCGACACGATTCTCCCGGCTTTAGGAGAATCTGTACACCATCATTACTAACCAGTACCGCCCCTGAAGAAGGGCTTAAAAAGCCCGAAATGCATTGGGCAGTTGGACAAATGATGTATTGAAAAAGAATGAATACAATTCTTTGACTTTATTAAGTTGGAACAACGGTTTAATAAACCTGAAGTTTAGCTCCTCTGAGTTTGTTTATGCCCAGTTGCTACAAATTGGGGTTGATAGTGTTACAGGTTTCCTACTGTCAAAAATGGGGGGAGGAGGCTAGCTCCTCTACAAATTAAGGGTGGCAAATTTATGTTTTCTCTCTCTTTTTCCTAATTTCTTTTGAGCCTGTCTAAACTGTCTGTGAAATAGCCATGAGACATTTAATTGGCTATTCAGTAATACTGTTTTAAACATTATTAGCATTAATAAAATGAATAAATAAATTTGCTATGTTACTGCCCATCCTGTCTGATGAAATTATGAAAGGATGAGTAGTCTAGATTGTGGTTTCCTTATTTGATCTTTAAGGGGAACTAGCTGTGGGTAGTTTTTGTTCTAAAATTCTCAGGTGATAACACCACTATTGTTTGTTATTCTCATGCTACATACAGTTGTGCAAGGGCATTGCTAGTTTATATTAGCTAGTCTGTGTAAATAAACTGACAGTCCTTACTAGAGCTGATGTTGCATAGTTTGGATTGTGAAAAATTGAATGCAGAGAAGATGCCCATGTGATCCTTAGCAAACATTTTTGAGGAAAATATTGTTTTATCGGAGTCTGTTTGTCACAAGATGTTCTGCTGGAGAAAATGTACCCATTATGTTGAAGTTTTTAGTTCTTTATGTGATAGGAATCCCTGTTAAAGTAGCAGTTTTAGATTTTCCTGTTGCTCCTATAACATGAGAGCATGGTCCTAAGCATACAATGTAGGTGCTTTTATTAAGAGAAATCATTTTAGAAGTGTCTGCAGTCCTGTACAAATAATGCAAAGTCTATGAGTAAAAGTGTAGAACATTTCATTTTTTCTTGAGGGTCTTTAGATGATTAAGATAGGAATATACAGATGTAAGGATTTGGAGTATGTCTGTATTGTTTTTCTCTTTTCCTCAGAATTTAGTAAATGAACACAGACTTCCTTGGCTGCTTGGGATTGGGTGACGTATTACTCTTGTCAGTTCACCAAAGAGTTCCTTTTATACTTGCCAATAGGTCGAGGCTGTTGTTTTTTTTACTCTCACATAGATGAAAGTGGTTCTTGGGTGCCTTGCTAATATATGGGGCGTCCCTAGACTAGGAAGTATTCTGAGACTATCCTCTCTGTTGATAGATTATTTCTGTGCCTTGTCTAAAGACCTTTTGTTCTGTCCACCAATAGATATTTGCTGCCTGACAACCATTGCCAGAGGGGCGCGGACATCAGATCCAGCTTGGAGAGTCAGCACCAGTCCAGCTTGAAGTCAAAGTGAAGGTAACCAGCACAGGCATTGCTGGCAACCAGGACATCAGTGAAGGTAGAAGGCCGGAAGCACTGGGATGTGAAGTGTGTACCCCTGCCACTGTCTTGGGCGAAAGACGGGGTAACAAATCAGAAAGGAGAAATCGTGGATCAAGTTTTTGATGCCCAGCCGAGAGTCACAGACCGACCAGGAAGGCGAGAAAGTTTTTGCTTGAGGTAACCCCCTTTGAAACAAGGGTTGCTTCAGAGATCCTAGCATCAGGCTTCTGAATCCTGGTCCCAAAGTGGCTGTAAAGTTTTCACCTTTGTTGGTCAAGAGATACCTGGGCACACTGAATGCAATCTATGGCCCCAACGAAAGAGCAGTGTGCCAGCAGAGCAATACACGAGTTAGGGAAGGACTTGAGTTCAAGGTACAGGTGCTGTGTCTCTGGTGCCTGTTAGATTGAAATGAAGAAAACTGGTGCACTGCCTGAGACACTGGACAGGATCGCTGAGAGCATTTGCCCTGGTGGGTGATTGCCCTATCCTGAAAGAAGAAACTTTTCCCTTGAAACTAGGCCGTGATTCCTGAGTTGTGAGTTGTGCAGCTCCACCGTGGGAACAACAAGAGCCTGCCTGTGAGGCTCAAACGGACACAGGGAGAAGACTCCCCTCTGGTTGGTTGTACAGCGGCTTTAATTTCCCAAGGACTTCTTTTTCTTTTTTGTTGAAAATGTACCCCATTGGTTGTCTCATTTTTGAGGAGGAGCAACCCTTTGCAGCTCTTCGTCCTAATTCTCATGGTCCTGTGTGGTCCTCCTGGTCCTCTGGATCCAGGATCATTTTTGTAATAATATGTCTGACTGCTTTCATAATTGTATTAGGAATAATGTTTATTCTGCGAGAGAAAAGTTCATCTGAGCAATTGACAAATGTTACTTTACCCTTTCCTTGATGGATACTCTAGCCCTCATAAAGGAAACACTGGAAAAGTCTAGTGAAAATGTTTTTATTAGATATGTGCTGTTGGCTATTTTGAAGTTGAAATTGATGGTCACTGAAATGCTTAGGAGTCTTGAAAATGTTTTTACTGGATGGTTCTAGGATTTGCTTAGGACTAGAAAGCTAATAGTTCTGTTTCTGATAATAGTAATTACTCTCTCCTGCTATCTGTATGACCCAATGCTCTGTTCCCTTTGTACTCCTGCTTATACCTTCTACATACCAGCTTAACATTATTTAGAATGAGAAATGCCCACCAAGCAATGAATTAGGATATTGATTTGATAAATTTATGAAAAAAAAATAATATGCATATTTCCCACTGGATTACGGGAAAATCTTTAGCTCATTCTAAAAGGACCATCTGTTGAAGATTGCATTAATCTCTTAGCATGAGCTGAAAGCCATTTTGTACTTGGCAGCCATTTTAGTTAGCTATGTGCTGGACATTTGCTGTTGCCCTCTCCCAGAGTCTTGCACATGCGCAGATATGCTTAGCTAGTAGAGTGCACCTGTTCCTAGTATAGAACTGTCAGGCTGTTCTAACTGATGTCAGCAACTTATTACTCCTCCTACTTGTTGACTGTGCAGTTTCTGTATGACCATCTATGTGCATAACTCTTCTCATGTGTACTTGTACCGCCTTTTTCAGCCCCTGTCTGGGTATAAAAGGACCATGCTTCTTCTGTTCAGTGTGCTACTTCACTCAACACTGAAGGGTGCTGTGTGAATGTAGTTCCACCTCATGAGGTTTATTAAACTTTGTATTTTCTATTCCAGTTTCTGTGCCAACTTCTTCCTATTGGTCTGAGGACTCTGTGCAGAGAAGGGCGAACCCCTTGCACTGGTAGGCCTAGCTGAGGTAACCATCAACAACAGTCATCATGCAGCTTTGGGCTGTTCACCTTTCTTTTTTTTAACTGGTTGGCATCCACAATCTGTTCCAGTACTGATTCCTGAAGCAGATACTAACATGCCTGCAGTTACTGCGAGGATTAAAAAACTACAGGAATTTCAGGAACAAGTGCGAAAACATTTAGTCAAGAATAAACAAAACACCAACATTTTTGTTGATAGACATTGCCTTCCAACACCACCATACAAACCAGGGAATTTAGTTTGGCTGTTAACCCGAAACATTCAGATAGAAGGCCCTAAGAAATTGAAACCACGATTCAATGGCCCTTTCCCTTTTGAAAAAATTATTAATCCAGTTTCCATAAGACTCAGCTTGCCCAAGGAGTATGCTATTCATCCGGTGTTTCATGTCTCTCTGATTAAGCCATATGATTCCAGCACTCGACCAGACAGTCCACCTCCGCCTATAATATTGGCAATCATCTAGAGTATGAAGTACATCGAATCTTAGACTCTAGGCGAATAAGGGGGCGTCTACATTATCTGATCGACTGGAAAGGGTACGATGCGTCAGAGAGGTCTTGGGAGCCTGAATCTCATGTACACGCCCCTAGATTAATTAGATCGTTTCACGCTCGTCAGCCTGAAAAACCTAGACCTGTGAGACGACCTTTGGGGGGGAGGAACTGTTACGAGAAAAACACAGTCAGCAGCAACGTATAATAAACAGTATTGCTTTCTCCAGTATAGTAAACAGTAAATCAGCTCATGTGTTTCCTGAAATTCATGTGGTTAATGAATGTTTGAGGGTTAATGGCGCTTATCCAAATTGTAGATAACTGCGCAGGTTATTTGTTGTATCAATGACTGTTCAATAGTAACTATTGCTTGTTTCAATGGCTGTTTATCAAATCTGAAACACAGTTTCCACCCGTGTAGCCCGTTATTAGGAAAGCACCTGTAAACAAATGATTCACGTGTCTGTGCATGCTTCACGTGTCTGGACCGCAAATGCAAGAGACATGTGCAATGCCTATGCTGAGACACGTGCGGTTCCTTGCCATGAGACACGCCCTGTTCCTGTTAGCTTAAAACCCCACCCATCTTCTCCCCGGCGCTTCGCTTACTCTCAGCGAATCACTTACCTGTTCCTGGATCCTTCCATCGGCTTCCCGATTCCAAGACGCCAGCGCGTTCTTTCCAAACACAGCGTCTTCCTGATTTGCAGATAAGCGGTGAGTCTTTTATTTGCATCATCTGATGATTTATTCCTCCGAGTCCAGAAGACTTCTCCGGATCACCGTTTCGACCCTGGGTCTTCCCTCGACAACTTCAGGCTCACGCTCCTGTGAAAAGAAAAAGACAAGAAGTGATTTTTCAACAGACAACCAGCAGCAATTAAACAGCTTGTTCCAAAAAACACAGAAAAGCGGTAAAATAATCATCGCTTTGAGTTTAATAATCGCGCAAGACCTGTTAAAGAAAGTATTTTTTGAACGGAACTCGAACTGTCATTTAATCTTTGTTTGAACTAAAACAAGACTTCAATTTTACGAAAACTTGTGTTTAATGTAAATCCAGACTGCCCAATTCAGCGGAAAACTTCTGAAAGGCCAATTATGAACATTTAAGAAGTTATATTCAGACAGAGTGTCAAAGATATTAACGAACTGCGAATTATTGTGAAAGTCTAAGAATATATTCTGAGAGTGTATATTGTGAAGTTTTGGATATTTATGAGAACGCTCTGTAATTGATCGTACAATATTAATCAGGGCGTAGCCAGTATTTGGTGCTGTCTTTCTTTTGTTTACATTTTTTTAGTTATAGAATCCTTGGGAGCAACATTGCAAGGAATACAAGGTATGTTAGCACATCTTAAAAACTAACGGCGCCGCAACTAACACTCTAACAACTAATAGAGTAATGTATAAAACGGAATGTCATTTCATGATGTAAATATTTCTTAAAGGGGGAGACACCTTGAATTCTGACAGCAGTGGTCGTCCGTTCTATGAAGCGAATCAATGAACCTGTCTTTGATGGGATGTTTTCGGTATAGGTTATAGGAGTGTTAATATTTAATGCACGGTAGGAATAGCTGTCTGATCAATGTTATTAATATTTTCTAGATACACATTCCTTGGGTTCAGTGACACTTCTATGTGAGAAAAAGCAGAACTTCCCAGAAGATCAGCTGACGAACCTACTCAGCTTCTCTTGTTTTTTCTCATTCCCAATCCCCCTTCCCTTGGAAGTTTTTCAGAGCGATTGGTATATTTCCTTCCGCCCTGTTTAGCCTAGAACAGATTTGGGAACAATCGTCATCAAAGAAGAAACAATCCGGAGAACAGGTGGGTGACTTCGTAACAGCACCCCACAGGCATCGTGCCATTTCCTAGAAAACAGAGAAGAGGTGATTTTAGTTTAAAAAGCTATTTTTGGTTTGAACTATTTTTGGTTTGAACAATTTCTCCCCCCCCCCCCCCCCCCTCCCGGATGTACCTTCCTCCCACCTTAGACCATATTTGCTCACACTCATCCTTAACTGTCCAGTCAATCTCGTCTTTATAATCGGAGTCTACCTAGGGTGGTCCCAAGGATGCTGCCCTACACAACACGTAGGTGGGATCGTTCCATTTGCCATTGACATAGATCTGTGCCTGTAGGGATAACACAGTCCTGTTTTGGCATGGGGGTGGGTTGTCGTGGGGTATTTGATGGTCACATACTCTTGTAGGTGAGGATACTGTTATAAAGCCAAGCTTCCTAGTGAGAGGTGCCAGAACCCATATGCCAGGATGTCTAATTTTATGCAGTCTATTTAGCAGATCCTCAATGTCGGCTGTGTTGGAGAGGACCCAGAATGTTATGGGGGTAGGGTCCCATGTTGTGGCGTTCATGTCAAGATGGAAAATATCAGCCCTTATTATTTGTACTTATCCTTGAATGCGACAAAGGAACAGGTGTAGAAGGCACTTGGCAGTATTTGTTGGTAATTCCCTAGGGAAATTCAGTCTATCTGCATCTGCTGCATGGGGGATGTATGAGCACATATAACAAGTTTCATTAGTCTTCTGTCTCCCTATGGTGGCCATCTCCCTGTACCACATGTTGTCGTGAAGGGAGTCATGAGCAGCATGCTGTCTACCTGCTGGGGCATCCCTACGATGATGAGACAATTGTGGGGGACATAGTGTGATATCAATGGTACCGTTCCATTCAGTATTATTTTCAATGGGGCGGGAGATCAGGACACGGGGTGCACATAGGTATTTGGGGTGCTGACGTTCCCGGTAGAGGAAATTTAACTACGGTGGCCACTACACTCAGTACGTGTTTCAGCAGGTGGAAGGGGAAGTGATATGGGGTGCATAGTTGCATGTGCATCTTCAATAGTTTGAGCAACACAAGCCTTTTTGTAGGAGAGTGGCATCAACTGCATAGTTGCCCCCAACTTTTTGATGATGTTTTGACTGTTTTTTTACTCTAGCCAGGCTGTGGCCCTGCTATCCAGGACCCCAGCCTATCTGCTTCCTCTCTAAACTGATGTGAGTACTATAGGTACATACCAATTGGATACTGAGGACACCCTCTGAGCCCTTGTAGATGGTACCCTAGGTACCCAGGGCATGGGTCCCTCAGAGGCCTACCAGGGGCTGCAGCACTTATTGTGCCACCCCTGGGACAGCCATACAAACTTACACCACCAAACCACTACTGTAGTCTGGGTAAGGTGGTGCTTGCACCCCTTACAGGGATACAGGTGTCCTGTATCCCACTTAATTACAACACATATATCCTCATAGGTCACCCCTAAGGCAGGCCTTGCTAATCCTACAAGGCAGGGTGCTGAGATATGTGTGAGGGGGAACCCCTACCTGAGTAGGGCCCCTCTGCAACCTTCGTTAAAACTAGTGCGAGGTTGTTTGTAGTGCAGCCATACCATATACTCTTAACCGCATTATAAGTAATCGCGATAGCGTGATAACTTGAGAGTGGCTGCACAGAACCATGTCATAATTGGTGTCAAACATCGTGGAATCATACCCCCAATTCAGCCTTGAGAGTGAGGGCATGATTCCCCTCTGCTAGAGGGGTGATATGGTAAAAGCGGCAGATTTTAGACACCAATTTAAAAGAGCACACGTAGTTGGCTGCCTGTTGCTGGGCAGAACTCCAGCCACAGCAGCTGGACAATAGGGATCTTGTTGCAGGGAGGTGTCCCCACCTCCCCAGACAGACTATGTGGATTGGAACTGGGTGGGTGCACCTTAGGATGTCTTTCAAACTTGCACGTAGGCTTCTCCAGTGCCTACTTCTGCATACACCGGCTCAGACCGGTTCAGGGGCATCCTGTCCCCTGCCCCGGTGGGAAACACACAAAGGGGAGAAGGTGTAGCCACCCTTGCCCGCCTGAACTCCCATTGGTGGGCTCTGATTCAGACACTCCCCTAATCCCTGGATAAAGGTGGGTGCAGGGTCCCCAGAGCCTCAGATTAATCTTGGACTAGAACTTTGCTTCAAAGACTTGAAACTTCGACGAGCTGCCACTCAGCTGAATGAAGAAATCTCCCTTGGGGTAAAAGAGTTACCCCCCTGCTTGGCAGGCACCTGAAACACTGCAAGTGACCCGGTTGGAATTCCGCTGCTCCTACAGACAACAAAGACTTCTGCCTACCCTGCGGTGGGTTCCCAAGCATCCCAGAGGCCAGTGAGTGTGCACTGCAAAGCTTACCACCGTGGACCCTGTGGGTGCCGAGATACCCAATACCCCAGGACACCGGCCACCTCTTGCACAGCACACGAATCCGACCAGTGGGGAAGTTGTTCTTTGGCCCATCATTGAGCCAACCTCTCAGCATCACCTGTGTCAAAGGACGACACCCCAGCCCACTCCGGCGACCCGTGGGCACATCTGTACGCACTCCAAATTGCTGCCTCCCGCGGTCCCTTGCCTCTCGACTAATGGGCCCTAGCAGAGATCAAACTTTACTTTAAAGGGCTCCCCTGCTTGCTCCAGGCCTGCTCTACAGTCTCCTTGCTGAAGACCTCGCTCAGACCTCGTGGGTCTGCACCGTAGCTGTTTCTTGATTCATGCGTGGTTTGCGGTTGCCAAGGCTTAGTGGATCCAATCCGGACATTAACACTGCAGCTGCCTTCATCCTTTGTTGTACAGTCGCCCTCCAGCAGCTGGCCTTCCTTGAAGCCTCCTGGACCCCCTGGCTGCTGATCCAAGCTACCCGTCTTCAACCTGAAAACACCCGACATTGCAGGGCTCTTTCTCCAAAGGCCCCTGGTCACTGGCTAGTGACCCAGACTCTGTCCCCTCTGCTTTCAGGTCCTTACCTTCAAGATCTACATCTTCAATCTGCACGACATCGACAACGCTTCACGCCAGCAGCAGTTCTTCACGTTTTTCCATTGAAAACGAGACATCGACCCGAAATCGAATACGACCTATGCACCCAGCTTCCCTGGGGCAGGTAACAGTGGTACCTCTGTACTATCGTGGGTGTGGGCCCTCCAAGAGCTTAACTCTAAACTCCTGAACTTGAACTCCTGCTAAAAGTGTCCAGATTCTTGCAATTTCCAACCGCGACATTTCCCATAGGGTTTAATAGGGATCCCGACTGTAGTTTAAACACTGCACACGCTTCCCGTGGGTCCCCTTCCTCACTACCTTGGGTGGTTTCGTAAGGGGCCAGCGATCCTAAGTGCCCTAGGCACTGTCTGCAGAACTGTTGTGGTTCCTATATCACTTTTTTAATATATGGTTTGGTCCCCCTCGGGGCCCTGTGATTCCAGTGCTATTTATTGTTGTTATAAATGCTTTATTGAATTGTATCTTTACCTCCAGCCTCACCAGAGACTAGTGGGATTTGTTCTTAGAATAAATACATATATTTTGAATATATACCTGTGTGGACTACTTTTTCATTTGGTCATTCAAGAGGTTATCCATGGTAAAACAAGAAGCTTAACACTCCTTCAAGACTTAGCCTGAAGGCTGCTCTCCACCGCTACCACTAGGATAGCTTTCTTTAATGGTTGTCTTTTAACCTATCACCATAAGAGTCGAATTGGACTGGTGCAAGGTGTCCCCTATAACTAGTGGACAGCATATGCCAGGCCAACTTCTCACATTGGTGTGCAACGGTTGGATTCAAGCTTGCCATTGTTTTACCAGATAACAAATTGAATTTCTAAATTGAAAGCCACTTTGGTACTGAAGGTACATATAAATTCAGCATAGAATACAATAAGTTCTACTGAACTTAGGAGTTGTGTGTAGAGGGCTTAGCAGACCTTGACTACAACTCAAGAAAGGGTTCAATAGGCCACACCTAGTGTAGGTAGATGCAACAATCCACTACACTAGAAATGTCTTCAGGATCAGGAGCCCATAAGGCCCTGGAAGGACCCCAAAAGGTCCCAGTCGACAGGTATGACAATCTCACTTTTGCTGAGCTTAGGGAGATGTGCACTGCTAGACATTTGAAGACAACCAAAAGTGCCAACACACAACGTCTCAGAGAAATTCTGCTCATTGCAGACTTCAAGCAGACTCTAGTGTCTGATGGGGTAGACAGGTTGGGTGGGCATCCCACAGAAGAGGACACCCAGGTGGTGGACTCTGATGAGGACCAGGAAGAGGACAATGAACTCGACCTGGAAGAACAAGACCACTCACAACATGGAGGTGGGGACCCAAGGGGTACCCCCTCCATCCCTAATGGGAGAGTGGTGGATCCATACAGGAGGAACAGATCACCCTCAAGGGGGTCTGCCCATTCTGGGTGATCCAACAGGACCTCTGCCTCTTCTCAGAGAAGAGAGTCCTCTGAAGAGAGGAAATGCAGACTGATCCGGTTTGAGCAAGCCAAGCTTCAGCTCAGGAGAGAACAGCTAGCATTAGACAGGGAGTCCCTGGAGCTTCAGAAAGCTTCAAAGTGGGGTCTAGAGACCCCTGGTGGCAGTAATAATACCCCTAGAGTTAGAGAGAGAGCTCCTGACAATAGGAACCTGCATAAGATTGTGCCCCCCTATCAGACAGGGGATGACATCCATAAGTGGATCACTGCACTTGAAAGGGCCTGTAAGGTTCAGAGGGTCCCAGTAGAGCAGTGGGCAGCAATCCTATGGCTCTCCTTTGCTGACAAAGGAAGAGACACGCTCCTCTCTGTTAGAGAAGAGGATGCTGATGATTATTATATCTTGAGAAGTGCTTTAATAGATGGGTTTGGTCTAACCACTGATCAATAGAGGTTAATGTTCAGAGATACCCATAAAGCACAGAATCAAGATTGGGTAGACTTTGTAGATTGTGCTACCAAGGCTCTGGAGGGTTGGTTAAATGGCAGTAAAGTAAATGATTATCAAGGATTGTACAATCTCATCATGAGGGATCAGATCCTTCAGAACTGTCAGAATCAGCTATTGCATCAGCACCTGGTGGACTCAGATCTGACCTCTCCCCAAGAATTGGGAAAGAAGGCAGACAAATGGGTCAGAACTAGGATCAAGCAAAAGGTCCAGCCCTTGGGGGGTGCATCTAAAAAGGAAGATGCCAAAAACTCTGAGAAGGGTGGGGAAAAGGGAAAAGACCAGCAGTCTTCAACAGGCCCCCAAAAAGCAGCATCTGAAAATTCCCAATCTAACAAAGCTAAACAGCCAAGCAAGCCATGGTGTAAAAATTGTAAGCAGAAAACCCATTGGACTTCAGACTGAAACAAGGCCAAAGACTCCACAACTACCACTCCACCTGCCCCTAAGGCATCTGTTCCCCCTAGTTCAGCTATAGGTGGTGGTACATAGAATAAGGGTATAGTAGGGTTGACCCTGGTATCTGGAGAGGACTCTGGCCTAGTCAGAACACCTACTCAGGCTGTGCTAGTTTGTGATGGGGACTTGTCCCTATTTGTGAGTCCCAGTGGTCTGGGCAAATACAAACAACAGCCTAGGATAAATGGAAGGGAGTCTCTAGCATACAGGGACACAGGGGCTAGTGTCACCATGGTGACTAAGGACCTTGTGGACCCTAGCCAAATCATACTTGGGGAAACTTACCAAGTGACCAATGCGAGCAATGTCAGTACTAACCATGCTCTGGCAGTTGTGAACTTGTCTTGGGGAGGGATAACTGGCCTAAAGAAGGTTGTGGTAAGTGCAGACCTACCTGTAGAATGTTTGCTAGGAAATGATTTGGAGACCTCAGCATGGGCTGAGCTGGAGCTAACTACTCATGCAGCAATGCTGGGTATCCCTGCAGAAGTGTTTGCCCTGACAAGGTCAAAAGCTAAGCTGACAGAAACTGAACAGGCCTTGGATCCTGGAAAAATGGACCAAGGACCTCCCAAGAGGAGGAGTAGCAGGGGTAAGGCAGTGTCTTCCACCCAGGATCAGTCTGAAGAGACTCTTGTAGCAGAAGAGGATCTGACCCCTGAAGAAGGAACTGTCTCAGAGGAACTTGAGCCTGATCAGGTTGAGTTCTTGGGGACAGGGGGACCGTCTAGGGCAGACTTGAGCCTGGAACAGCAAAGCTGCCCCACTCTTGAACCCCGCAGACAGCAGGCTGCTGCTGAGGCTGCTGGGAATGCTGGTGGAACCCATAAGGTATATTGGGATGATGGACTCCTTTACTCTGAGGGTCGAGACCCCAAGCCTGGTGCAGCCAGGAGGTTGGTCATACCTCAGAAGTTTAGGGGTTTCCTGCTCACACTGGCCCATGATATTTCCTTAGCAGGACACCTAGGCCAAAATAAGACTTGGGACAGAATTGTCCCTCACTTTCATTGGCCTCAAATGAGTGAGGACTGCAAGAGTTTTTGTAGCTCTTGTATTACCTGCCAGGCCAGTGGCAAGGCAGGTAAGTCCACAAAGGCCCCCCTGATACCACTACCTATGGTGGGGGTCCCTTTGAACGGGTAGGGATTGACATTGTTGGTCCCCTTGACCCACCAACAGCATCTGGGCACAGGTTTATACTGGTGGTAGTGGATCATGCCACCAGGTACCCAGAAGCTATTCCCCTTAGAACCATCACAGCACCTGTGGTGGCAAGAGCCCTCCTGGGAATCTTTTCCAGGGTAGGGTTCCCTAAGGAGGTATTGTCTGACAGAGGTCCAAAATGTATGAGTAGTTACCTCAAGGCAATGTGGAAGGAGTGTGGTGTTAACTACAGGTTCACCACCCCTTATCATCCTCAATGCAATGGGCTTGTTGAAAGATTTAACAAGACCTTCAAGGGTATGATCAAAGGACTCCCAGAAAAGCTCAGGCGAAAATGGGATGTTCTTCTGCCCTGCCCTCTCTTTGCATACAGGGAGGTGCCACAGAAGGGGGTTGGTTACAGCCCTTTTGAACTTTTGTTTAGCCACCCTGTCGGAGGGCCACTCTGTCTAGTGAAGGAAGGATGGGAGTTACCTCTCAAACCCCCTAAACACGATATTGTGGACTATGTACTTGGTCTCCGCTCCCGGATGGCCGAGTACATGAAGAAGGCAACAAAAAAACCTTGAGGCAAGCCAGGAATTACAAAAAGCCTGGCATGACCAAAAGACTGTACTGGTGGTGTACCAGCCAGGACAGAAGGTATGGGTGTTGGAGCCAGTGGCCCCAGCAGCCCTCCAAGACAAATGGAGTGGACCCCATACCATATTGGAACAGAAGGGAGAGGTCACCTACTTGGTGGACCTTGGCACTCCCAGAAGTCCCCACAGGGTACTTCACGTAAACAGACTGAAACCATATGTGGACAGGGCTGACATGGGCTTGCTCATGGCAACTGATGAGTGACAGGAGGAGGAGAGTGACCCTCTCCCAGACCTGCTCTCTCACAACCCTGATTATGGGTCAGTAGATGGTGTAGCCTTGGCAGGCAGCCTCACTGCACAGCAACAGTCTGACTGCAGACAAGTTCTCCAGTCATTCAGACATATGTTTTCACTGACTCCAAGTCAGACCACCTGGTGCACTCATGAAGTGGACACTGGGGACAGTCTGCCTGTGAAGAATAAGATCTACAGGCAACCTGATCATGTCAGGGACTGCATAAGGACAGAAGTCCAAAAGATGTTGGAATTGGGAGTTATTGAGCCCTCAGATAGCCCTTGGGCTAGCCCAGTAGTCCTGGTACCCAAACCCCACACCCAGGGTGGCAAGAAAGAGATGAGGTTCTGTGTAGACTACAGGGGACTCAATGCAGTCACTAGGACTGATGCACATCCCATTCCCAGAGCAGATGAGCTCATAGATAAGTTGGCCTCAGCCAAATATCTGAGCACATTTGATCTGACAGCTGGCTACTGGCAGATAAGGTTAGCTGAATCTGAGAAAGCCAAAACAGCATTTTCAACCCCTGGTGGGCACTATCAATTTATTGTAATGCCCTTTGGTTTGAAAGATGCACCTGCCACCTTTCAAAGGTTGGTGAACCAAGTCCTCACAGGCCTGGATGACTTTAGTGCAGCATATCTAGATGATATTGCTGTCTTCAGCTCCACCTGGGAGGATCACCTGATCCACCTGAGGAAAGTTTTGGAAGCCCTGCAAAAAGCAGACTCACCATCAAGGCTACCAAGTGCCAGATAGGGCAGAGTCAGGTTGTGTACGTGGGCCACCTTGTAGGTGGAGTCCAGGTTCAACCACTACAGAGCAAAATCCAGACCATCATGGACTGGGTTGCTCCAACCACCCAGACTCGGGTCCGAGCTTTCTTAGGCCTGACTGCATACTACAGAAGATTTGTAAAGGGATAGGGATCCATTGGGACCCCCTTAAATGACTTAACCTCTAAGAGGATGCCCATAAAGGTTCAGTGGAATGTCAGCTGTCAGAAAGCTTTTGATGACCTAAAACAGGCCATGGGCTCTGCTCCACTGCTCCAAAGCCCCAACTACTAGTTCAAACTGATGCATCTGAGGTGGGGGTCGGTGCTGTATTGTCACAACTGAATGAAGAGGGCCAGGATCAACCAGTAGCTTTTATTAGCAGAAGGTTGACCCCCAGAGAGAAACGTTGGTCAGCTATAGAGAGGAAGGCCTTTGCTGTGGTCTGAGCCTTGAAGAAGCTGAGGCCATACTTGTTTGGCACTCACTTCATTGTTCAAACCGACCATAAGCCCCTCCTATGGCTAAAACAGATGAAGGGTGAAAACCCCAAAGTACTCAGGTGGTCCATTTCCCTACAGGGGATGGACTATACAGTGGAACATAGACCTGGGAGCAACCATATCAATGCAGATGGCCTCTCCAGATATTTCCACTTAGAACATGAAGACTCAACTGGTCATGGTTAGTTTAATGTCCCTGCGTTTGGGAGGGGGGGTATGTAGGAGAGTGGCATCGACTGCATAGTTGCCCCCAACTTTTTGCTGATGTTTTGACTGTTTTTTTACTCTAGCCAGGCTGTGGCCCTGCTATCCAGGACCCCAGCCTATCTGCTTCCTCTCTAAACTGATGTGAGTACTATAGGTACATACCAATTGAATACTGAGGACACCCTGTGAGCCCTTGTAGATGGTACCAAGGGCATGGGTCCCTCAGAGGCCTACCAGGGGCTGCAGCACTTATTGTGCCACCCCTGGGACAGCCATACAAACTGACACCACCAGACCACTACTGTAGTCTGGGTAAGGTGGTGCTTGCACCCCTTACAGGGATACAGGTGTCCTGTATCCCACTTAATTACAACACATATATCCTCATAGGTCACCCCTAAGGCAGGCCTTGCTAATCCTACAAGGCAGGGTGCTGAGATATGTGTGAGGGGGAACCCCTACCTGAGTAGGGCCCCTCTGCAACCTTCGTTAAAACTATTGCGAGGTTGTTTGTAGTGCAGCCATACCATATACTCTTAACCACATTATAAGTAATCGCGATAGCGTGATAACTTGAGAGTGGCTGCACAGAACCATGTCATGTTTGGTGTCAAACATCGTGGAATCATACCCCCAATCTAGCCATGGGAGTGAGGGCATGATTCCCTCCTGCTAGAGGGGTGATATGGTAAAAGCGGCAGATTTTAGACACCAATTTAGAGCACACGTAGTACAAAATGGATGCTACCCGCCACCCACACGAGTCTGGCTGCCTGTTGCTGGGCAGAACTCCAGCCACGGCAACTGGACAATAGGGATCTTGTTGCAGGGAGGTGTCCCCACCTCCCCAGATAGACTATGTGGATTGGAACTGGGTGGGTGCACCTTAGGATGTCTTTCAAACTTGCACGTAGGCTTCTCCAGTGCCTACTTCTGCATACACCGGCTCAGACCGGTTCAGGGGCATCCTGTCCCCTGCCCCGGCGGGAAACACACAAAGGGGAGAGGGTGTAGCCACCCTTTTCCGCCTGAACTCCCATTGGTGGGCTCTGATTCTGACACTCCCCTAATCCCTGGATAAAGGTGGGTGCAGGGTCCCCAGAGCCTCAGATTAATCTTGGACGAGAACTTTGCTTCAAAGACTTGAAACTTCGACGAGCTGCCGCTCAGATGAATGAAGAAATCTCCCTTGGGGTAAAGGAGTTACCCCCCTGCTTGGCAGGCACCTGAAACACTGCAAGTGACCAGGTTGGAACTCCACTGCTCCTACGGACAACAAAGACTTCTGCCTACCCTGAGGTGGGTTCCCAAGCATCCCCGAAGCCAGTGAGTGTGCACAGCAAAGCTTAGCACCGTGGACCCCGTGGGTGCTGAGATACCCAATACCCCAGGACACCAGCTACCTCTTGCACAGCACATGAACCCGACCAGTGGGGAAGTTGTGCTTTGGCCCATCATTGAGCCAACCTCTCAGCATCACCTGTGCCAAAGGACGATGCCCCAGCCCACTCCGGCGACCCGTGGGCACATCTTTACACACTCCAAAGTACTACCTCCCACGGTCCCTTGTCTCTCAACTGGTGGGCCTTAGCGGAGGTAAAACTTTACTTTAAAGGGCTCCCCTGGTTGCTCCAGGCCTGCTCTACAGTCTCCTTGCTGGAGACCTCGCTCAGACCTCGTGGGTCTGCACCGTAGCTGTTTCATGATTCTTGCATGGGTTGCGGTTGCCATGGCTTAGTGGATCCAATCCGGACACTAACACCACAGTGGCCTTCATCTTTCGTGGGACAGTCGCCCTCCAGCAGCTGGCCTTCCTCGAAGCCTCCTGGACCCCGTGGCTGCTGATCCAAGCTACCCGCCTTCAACCTGAAAACACCCGACATTGCAGGGCTCTTTCTCCAAAGGCTCCTGGTCACTGGCTAGTGACCCAGACTCTGTCCCCTCTGCTTTCAGATCCTTACCTTCAAGATCTACATCTTCAATCTGCACGACATCGACGACGCTTCACGCCAGCAGCAGTTCTTCACGTTTTTCCATTGAAAACGAGACATCGACCCGACACCGAAAACGACCTATGCACCCGGCTTCCCTGGGGCAGGTAACAGTGGTACCTCAGTACGATCGTGGGTGTGGGACCTGCAAGAGCTTAACTCTAAACTCCTGAACTTGAACTCCTGCTAGAAGTGTCCAGATTCTTGCAATTTCCAACCGCGACATTTCCCATAGGGTTTAATAGGGATCCCGACTGTAGTTTAAACACTGCACATGCTTCCTGTGGGTCCTCTTCCTCACTACCTTGGGTGGTTTCGTAAGGGGCCAGCGATCCTAAGTGCCCTAGGCACCGTCTGCGGAACTGTTGTGGTTCTTATACCACTTTTTTAATATATGGTTTGGTCCCCCCCTGGGGCCCTGTGATTCCAGTGCTATTTATTGTTGTTATAAATGCTTTATTGAATTGTATCATTACCTCCAGCCTCACCAGAGACTAGTGGGATTTGTTCTTAGAATAAATACATATATTTTGAATATATACCTGTGTGGACTACTCTTTCATTTGGTCATTCAAGAGGTTATCCATGGTAAAACAATAAACTTAACACTCCTTCAAGACTTAGCCTGAAGGCTGCTCTCCACAGCTACCACTAGGATAGCTTTCTTTAAAGGTTTTCTTTTAACCTATCACCTTAAGAGTCGAATTGGACTGGTGCAAGGTGTCCCCTCTAACTAGTGGACAGCATATGCCAGGCCAACTTCTCACACTTTTTATCAACACAATGAGAAATAACAGCGTGCCAGTTAAACATCGCTAGCGCCACTTACAATAATATAGAATAATCAAATACAAGTACATAATTTCGCATAAGACACTTCTGAGGTGTGGGTGTTGCGGCGGCTGCCGAATGCATAGACCACCAAGCGATCACCGTCTTCTTCTTCTTGGATAGTCAATAGGAAAAGTTGCCCTCCTCTTGGTTATCATTTAGTGCTGAATCCATACTTTCCTCTGTGCAAACCTGGACAGCTGTGGGTGAGGAGTCAATGACTTTAAAAGGTCTTTCAAACTTTGGAACTTTCCAGCTTCGGACAGCTTTCTGCACAAAGCTCTGTGTTCCAGGACAAATTGGTGGGAGCTCAGGATCGATGGGGCCCTTCTCCTTCCGCTTGGATACCTGAGCAGAAAGGAACTGCGCAGCGCGAGTTCATTCAAGCAGATACTCATACATTTCAGCTTTCACAATTTTAGAAGAACTTACAGTGTCAGTTTTAGGTCTAGTTGATGGAATTGATATATTTATGGATCTTCCAGTGACATGCTGATGGGGCATTAAGTGGTGGTCGGAACTTGGGAGAATTTCTTAGTGAAAATAGGGCAATTGGTAGGCAATAGAGCGAATTCTTTCCGATTGTGGCACTTATCTTGCTTATTTTATTTTTTAGCAGGCCATTAAGGCGTTCACAGATGCCATTGCTTTGTGGGTGGTACGCTGATGTCAATTTATGTTTAATCTCTAACATGGTCGTTAGAAAATAAAAAAATGGTGTTCGAAAACTAGATGCTGCTGTCAGACTGGATCACCTCTGGCAAACCCCAGCATGAAAAAACCTCTCGGAGCAGGAAATTAGCTGCTGCTTTTGCATGACAGTGGACACATGGTCCAGCTTTGATCCATGATTTTGACATCTATCAATCATGTCGACATAGTCAATGTGGAATTCTTTAAAGGGGCCTTTTGATTTTGGAATTGTGGAGGCAACTGATTTCATAGTGGGGTTTGGTGAGTACTGTTGACAAATGAGGCATTTGTTAACAAAGAGTTGTATTAATTCCTGGTCATTGGGACGAACCAGTCAGTTTGTATGGTAGTGGACATATTATCTCGTGAATCATGTGTGGAGAGGTGTAGCTGGCCTAGTGCCACTTGCAATAACGCCTGTGGCATTACAGGTTTTCCTGTTATTGTTTGTCTGTAGATAAAATCTTGAGTGGTCTTGTTGTACCCCCTTCTTCTTCGATAGCTCTTTCTCTTGATCTGGTGCACTTTCCTGTATTTCTCTCAGGTGTAATCGTGCAGTGTGATCATATGGCTCTGTATCATCAATAGTGTGGATGTGGATAATCGGGCGTGTCTTCCTCCTCATTTTTTTCACTGTGTTGTTATATTGTGGGTATATTCCGGGCGAGAAGGATGGGGTCATGCTGACAATCTGGCAGTGCCACAGGCAGAGGGCCCCCTGGAAGTGGCTTTAGCTGCCCAGTCTGCCAGAGCATTACCTCTAGAGACAAAATCTTGGCCATTTGTGTGGGCTGAACATTTTACTAGGGCTACCTCAGCTGGTAAGGCCAGCGCATCAATTAGGTCCTCAAGTAAGTGCCTGTGCATGAAAGGTGTGCCATCTGATTTGAGAAAGCTGTGCCTCTTCCAGGGTAGGATGCTGGAATGTGTTGCTGTTGTGACCTATGCAGAGTCTGAATAAACAGTGATGCGTTTGTCTGCCCCGATCTTCAAGGCGGCAATCAACACCACTAGTTCTGCTGCTTGAGCTGAGTAGTGTGAAGGTAATGTAATCTGCTGCACAATGTCTAGGGAATCAGAGGAGTCATTTTGACATGCTCTAACTACTGTATCTCCTGATAACCTTATCCCTGTTTCTTGATCTATGGTAGAAGATCCATCAACAAAGTATATAGTACTGTCTGGCAATGGATCTTCTTTTGCTGCTCCGGACTCATCTGGTGTGTATATGACGCAGTCATGAGGGTTCGCTACAGGAGACAGTGGTCCCTGAGAAATAAAGAATATTTAAATACAATGAATATAGCCTCAATCAGTGCTATATTTGTGCCAGTGTCCAGCCGGACAGGGCATCTTTAATAAATGATATTTCAGCAATAATACATCGGATGTAAGTCAAATATCAGTGGGATACAAGCCTGTATCCAAGGACTTACATATCAAATAAACAGTGAAGTACAAAAAGGCTCAGGCAGTTCAACGGTTGTTTCTATTAGTAGATACTTTGATAGCGATACAACTGGTATACAAGGGGTCACCTTCACAGAAAATTATATACAATAAATAATTTGTGTAAGGCTGACAACTGTGTCGACGGCGTTTTGATCCTTATCAAGAGGATATCGGATCATCATAAGGACAAACAAATTATATTGCCCGAATAAAATTACCTTATAAAACATACACAAAGAGCAACATAAATAAACAAAAGGGGATAAGATGGGGAAGAGAGAAGAGAACCATATATAAGGAATTAGTATAAAAGTAAAAAACACACAAACAATGCAACGTGATTGTTTTAAGTAAATACTCAGGTGAGTAATAGAATAAAGAGGTAGAAGGAAAAAGAATGAGGTGTGGGTCAGATACGCATGTAGTTACACGAAATAGTGACCTGTTGGGTTTTACAAGATAGGAAACAAAATGAGTATTTGAAAACAGTTTTGCTGTGAATGCCGAAAATAGCAGAGTCACACAGTGACGAAGTAGCTAGCAGTGCATCCAAGACAATTCGAAATGATAAGCGGAGAAAGAGTATCGCCGAAGAGAGAAAAGAAAACACATGTATATACGGAATAAAGACAATTCAAATCTGTCCGGTAATCTACATTGTGGAGAGACAGTGCAACGAGCAGAATATACAAAAGTTTAACATGAAAATGGAGACATTTCTAAATCTATACGATAATCTACAATTTGGGTAATAGAAGAGATTTAAGTCGTAATTACCAGAATTAGTGAAGTTGCACAATTCTAGTCAGGGCCGACAATGCAACAATCGCGGTTCGGAACGTTAGGTGAAGGGATAGTGAAAGTAGCAGGAAGATACAGCAGAAGATGAATACGGCATGGAAGCTCCGTGAATGTGCGGGTCAGAATGGCATGCGAGCTAAGGGTTGTGATGCGGAAGTAGTGAAACCGCGCCGTAGTAAAATAATTACCTCAGATAACGTGTTGTTCGGAAAACGAACAAGGAACCTCGCGGTGACAATTAAAATTGGGATGGTGCGTGGCACCATGGATTGGTGGTTGCCGAAGGATATCGGTCATGTACCTGTGGGGAGAGGAGAGCGGGATTGGAGAGGGAGTAGAGGGTGAGGAAGTGAATGATAAGCCGAGCGATGGTGGCTCTTACCTTACGAATGGGAAACGGGTAGATCGGGAATCGATCTTTCCAATTGGGAGACAGTGCTGTAAATCCAAGGGGAAACAGAGAGTCAAGGCAAGGGGGTGTGGACGAAGGATAGCGTTGGAATCAGGCGGGGGGTTAGGACGCTTACCTCATGTGATGGGAGGCGTGAGGTTCGGCAACTCTGTACAATGGAGTGGGATGAAAGTGAAAGTGATGATGGGTGGGGCGTGTTATGGTCATGGGAGAAGAGTCAGGAGACCAAGTGGGTGGAGTGTAGGTTGCTGAGTGCGGCGGCCATTTTGGAGTGGTTAAACCCATGCAATGTTGGTTGTTCAATACGGCGACCATATTGGAGTGGCTAAAACCGTGCAGTGAACCCTATTGGGGGAAATTGAGAGAGTTCAAAAAGAGTTATAAGAGCATAATGATTCAGTGAAGCGAATGTATCAATAGAATGATAAATTGATACCAAAAAAGGGGAACATAACAGTGTCACAAAGATTCAAGGGTGTAACATAGTCTTGGCACAGCATTACATTAGGAGCATTACAATGATAATGATTCAAAGGTGGAATGTAAATCCTATGAGTCCAAAATATCAGTTACAACAGCGTTGTCCAGTTTTCAAGATGGTTTAGCCCTGTGTGGATACTGCCCGTTTTAAGGATCCATTTCAGTTCCTCTTTGTTTAGTAGTTGTGCGATGTCCACTCCTCTTGGTGGCAATTTGACAACGCTTATCACTGTCCAGCGGATGTCATCTTCAGTGTGACCATAAGTTTCAAAGTGTTCAACCAGTGGGGCATTTGCTGTTTTGCAGCGCAGTCTGCTCCTATGTTGGCAGATTCTGATCCGAACCTTTTGTGTTGTTTGACCTATGTAGATCTTCTCACATGGACATACAATCGCATAGATGACGTTGCTGGTGTTACAATTAGAAAACTCTCTATGTACATGTTTTATAGTGGCAAAAACAAATTCTTTACAATCAGAAGTAAATCTACAGGCCGTACAGTTGCCGCACTTTGTGTGGCCGGTTAAGCGTGGTAACCCCCAGTGGTCATGGCGAGTGCCAGTGTGGAACAGAACTGGGAGTGCAGCCCGGACCAGATGGTCTTTTATGTTTTTGCTCCTTTTGAAAGCAAAAAGAGGTTTGTCAAGATTAAGTGCGCCAGCATTGAGGACATTCCAATGCTTCAATACGCTCTTGCGTAGTTTGTTAGAGGATGGAGAGAAGGTTGTGACACATACAATGCGGTTTTGTGTTTTCTTGGGTTTGGGAACCAGAAGGCAATCTCTTGGGCAGTACCATGCTCTTTTAAGGGCATTGCGTATCAATCTTTTTGGATACCCTCTCACTGTAAGTTTAGTGCTTAATGTTTTTGCCTCTGTGAAGTAATCTTCTTTTAGAGTGCAATTGCGTCGTATACGAAGAAATTGGGAGTAGGGTAGAGAGTCCCTCAGAGCTCTAGGGTGGTTGCTATTGTATTTAAGCAGAGTGTTGCGTTCTGTGGGTTTTCTAAACAGGCTCGTAATTAGCTGTCCTTCTTTATGTATGATGTTAAGGTCTAGAAAAGCAATCAATGTCTTGTTACGTGAAAGGGTGAAGTTGAGTCCTCCACAGCTATCGTTCAGCCAATGTAGGAACTGGTCGAGTAGAGCTTCGGTGTCATGCCAGATCATAAAAATATCATCAATGTAGCGTTTCCACATTGAGATTGCACCTCTAAAAGGATTCTCTTGTGTAAGGATATGGTTGGTTTCAAGGGCATTCATGTACAGTATATATGCAGTCATGAGGGGTATCATCTGTGGTGGCAATGGGGTGGGTGAAAAATGTTGCTGGGTTTACTGTGTGACATTTGACAACCTTCAGCGATGGCAATGATCGTATGACTTCATAGCCTAATACTCTTTGTGTGGTAAGAGTGGTCTTAGCTTTCTGTATTATTGCAAACACAGCATTTTCAGTGTACAGTGTTAGCAAGGAACACATGACTATAGGGGTGCTTTCCTCAACAGCGAATGCTGCATTTGCCAGTGCTTGTTCGCAAAGGTAGTCTCATTTTATTACAGAGTCTAGCATACCACTGAAGTAGACAATGGGCTTGTGGACCATGGGGTATTTTGGGGTAAGGACTGCTATCATGACTTGGCTGTCGCAGTGAGTGAGCAGGTAAAACTCTTTACTGTAGTCAAGGGACACTAACACTGGTGCATTTGTGATCTGTGATTTGTGATCTGCATTTGTAAAGACTGTCCTCATCTCAGGTGTCCTCTCTAACTTATCATGTCTGTCCTTGGCCATTTTCACATCTTTTAGCAGTGGGGCAGTGATAGTAGAAAAATCCAAGACCTATTGACGGACATAGGGCCAGATGTACAACCATTTACTTTTGCGACTTGCAAATTGCGAAATATTGTGAGTCGCAAAAGCAAATGTACAACAGTGTCAGAGACACTGGTAGTGATTCCCAATGGGGTTGCAAAAAACGAGGCTCATGATGAGCCTCTCGCAATTTGCGACCCCATTGGCAATGGCTGGCCCTCCCAGGGATGGTGGCCTGCTGGGCTCAGCAGACTTCCATGGCTGGGACTGCTTTTAAATAAAACAGTTTTTTTAATGCAGCCCATTTTCCCTAAAGGAAAACGGTATGCATTGAAAAAAAAGAAATAAATGAAACTTTTTCATTTAATTTTTTAAGGGCAGGCAGTGATCCCTGGGACCACTGCCTTCCGTTAAAAAATATTTTCTCATGCATTTCCAAAGGAGAAGGGGTCCCCTGGGGACCCCATCCCATTTGCAAATGCTTTACCACCTACTTGAAGTAGGTGGTAAATTACGACTGTTTTGCGACCGTAATTGCGGTCACAAAACAGTCATACATAGGACTCAGACTCCCTATTAGGAAGGGATGCCTTTGAAATGCCCCTTCCTAATAGTGAGTTGCATATCCAAATTAGCGAGTCGCAAATAAATTGCAACTCCTAATTAGGGTTTGTACATGGCCCTTAGGTATTTTTGCATGCCCAGACAGGTGGCAACATCCGTTGGGGCATGCAAAAATACTTCATACATCTGGCCCATAGTGAACTAAATCTAGAAATTTCTGCATCTATTTTGCTGTCTGTGATTCATGGGTGCGCTTTATTGCCTCAATTCTATCTGGGGTGACTCTCCTTCCTGATGCTGACAGCAATTGGCCAAGGTAGTGTACTTCTTTCTGACAGTACTGGAGCTTCCCTTTGTCTACTTTGTATCCTCTCTGTGCCAGAGTGGTCAATAGGGCAATTGTGTCTTTTCTGCATTTTTGTTCTGTGGGGCCACAGACCAGAATGTCGGCGACATATTGCAGCAGGGTGCTGTCACATTTTGCAAATTGGACAAATCAGCTTTTACAAATCTGTTAAAAACGCTAGGGGACTCACAATACCCTTTTGGTAACCTGGAGTAATTCATTTGAGTGCACGAAATATGAAACTGGTCTGATAGTGGCTATCCGGATGTAGTGGGACGCTCAAAAAGGCATTTTTCAAGTCAATGACTACTACTCTGTGTTTCGGGAGAAATATTCGTGAGAATCACTGATGGATCTTGGACGATCGGAAATTCTGGTATCATGATCCAAATGCCATTGATTGGTCTTAGCCTTGCACGTGGGAAACAGACAGGTGTTGCATGGAGATGTGCAGGGGTATATGACTCCCTGATCCAGTAACGCTTGTATGGTGGGGGCAATGCCCTCCTCTGCTTCCTTGGACAAGGGCTACTGGCGCACTCTTGGTAGTATGGCACCCTGTTTAAGTGTTATTCTGAATGAGGCAGCAGAGTGAATGAGGCCTACATCATTTGAGCCAGTGGTCCAAAGGTTGCGAGGTACTTGGGCTAAATCAGCATCACGCATGGAGTCAAATTGTTTGGCAGGAGTTTGTGTTCTTATTTCTACTGTCACAGAGAGGGGGACTGCATTGTCGTAGACAATGACGCTTTTTGAGTAATGCTCAGGAGGCCCAAACAATTGGTCATCTAAAATATCCCTCACTAGCCCTCCTGGTTGAATGAAAATGACGTAGGCCCAGGTGTGGGCACTGTCATCGAATGCTTGGAAGGCTTCATCTATAGGTGTTATTTCAAGACAGTGTATGTCTAAGATCATGTGTTTGTCTGGCATTTGGGAATCCTGCGACTCTGGCCGAAAGAGGAACTCTTTTGGAAGTTGCACAGTACGGCCTTTTAGTTCTGGTGCTGTGGCAACAATGATGTGCACTGCAGCTGAGAATGCTTGTTCATCTACCGGGCGGGCCCTTATTTGATCGTTCAAGGAGGAGTCCATCACCGCCATCATCCTGACCCAAGGTGTGCCTGGAATGGAGCAGGTCATGGTACCATCTTCATCAAAGTGAATTGTCATGTTGAGTGTAGCCATGAGGTCACGTCCCAGGAGATTCACTGGAGACCGTGCTGAGTAGAGCAGACTTTGCTCCACAGAGTGACCTCCTATCTCTATTGGTACTGGCTCAGTGAAAGGGACCCTAGATATTGCCATAGAGAATCCCTGTATGTCCACTATCTGATCTGAAATGGGCAGTGTTCCTCCTGTAATACAGGAGTCAGTAGCACCTGTGTCAATGAGAAAGCTGTAAGTCTTATTTTTTATTGTGACAAAGACAATGGGGTCCTCCTCAACATTGGTTGTATATGACAAAACTGGGCACACAAGAGTAGTCTGTGGGCTGCCCTAACAACTATACACTCCTGCCTGGTACTGCTGGATGTTGCCCTGCGTGAATGTGTTGCTGCGAGGAATCACCGTGCCCCCCAGAGGTGCAAGTTGCTGTGATGTCATCTGTAGTGTTGGTGCTTGGGGCATCATCTGGTACACGGGTGACTGTTGCTGCTGCACCGGTGACTGCATCTGCGAAATGGGTGTTCGTAATTGGGCTACTACGGGTGCCTGGAGGTGTGTTGCTTGTTGCTGCATGGTCTGCTGTTGTATTGGTAGTAGGTGGGAGTAAATTATTTGGGGCTGTATTGGCTGCGGCTGAACTGGCTCTGGCTGGGGGAACTGGGTGGGGGTCCGTTGTGAAGGCCATGTGACCACTGCCCGTCTCTCATTCCGCATTTTAGTGTGACAGACTCTTTGAATGTGGCCAACCTTCTAACAATAAACACATATGGGGGTCCCGTCTGCTCTCTGGCCCTTTGTTGTTCAAGCCCTCATCCTCTGCCCTGCATTCCTGTGTTCCTAGCCTTGTTTTGCTGGTTATCATAGCATAGCTGTTGTTGTTCATTGTTATAAGTGAGCTGTGTCTGCATGTATGGTGTAACTTCCTGCTTGTTGCCTTGTAAGGCATTCATAGCATTCTGGGGAAATCCTGTAACAGCAGTCATCTGGTTAACTGGTGTTGCTAGCATGACTGTGTCCAGTGTGTCTTTTCTTCTCATTAAGCTTCTGTTGTACTAATTTGGCAGCTGCATTTTCAATTGCAAGCTGTATGTTGCTGTCCTGTTCTTGCTTCTTCTACAGAAGTGAATGATGCGGTCCTGTATTTCAGGCCACGGTTTGCATTCCATGGCTACTATTCCATCTAACTTCTCCTGTACATCGGTGGGAATCCTTTCTTCACTGTGTGATAGAAGGACCTACAGTTCCCTCCTGTTTGATTCATTTTCCCCCCAATATCTGATGCCATTTTCCTTTAGTTGTGAAATGTACTGCGCTGGGTCTTCATTGTACTGCATTTGTGACATTAGGGATCCAATGTCTGGAACATCAGGAAATTTGCGGCGCAACTGGGACAATACGTTGGCTCCTATTTTGTTGAAGGGGACACCATCATGCTCTGTTTCAGTGAGCGTAATTTCTTTGTTGATATTTCTTAGTATATCTTCAGCTTCTTCTCCAATCAAGGAGATGAGCAGACTCTTGATGTCACCTATAGCAAGGTTGACACCAGCAGTGTGTTTTTCTAGGGCTGTTATCTATTTACCCGAGCCCTCTATCAGTGGAGGTAGTTGTTTTTTTCAAATTGTCTTTGCACATTTGTGGCCATGGGACATACAGAGGGGGGTCATGTGTGTTTTTTTTTAACAGTAGCGGCATCTGGTGTGTCACTCTGTTATTTGCTGCTGTGGGTCGTGTGTGGTCAAACTCACGTGCATACTTCTGCCAAACCTTTAAACTTGCCCTCATGTAACCGTAGTCCCAGTCTTCATCTCCCTCTCCGTGTAGGATGCAGTCTTCTGCTGGTGCCATATTCTGTGGATCGGAGGACCCAACTCGTCGCCACAGGATCATTTGTGGTGCAAGACTTTCTGTCCAACATGCCAAATTGTTAGTGAAGGGACTGACGTAGAAGTCGGAATACTCCCCGAGTGTAACTATTTCATTGGGCTTTAAGTTGTTGCTGTGTGAGGCAGTATTTTTACTGAGCATCATGCTATAGTGATTTTCTCCACCTAGTGGAATGTATTAGGGCTGTTCCTGAGACATCGTAGGACATTTCATTGGTCGCCCATGTGTTCCGGGCACCCCCAGTGGCTCTACCTCAGTCCTTCTCTTTCTCTTAACTTTTTGTTCATCCTCGTCTGGATGTTCCCTCTCTAGCGCGGTGTGTATGAAGGCTCATGTGGACTCAGGTGGTGGGCCAATGACGTGTGTCATAGTTAATGGTGATGTTTGCAACAGTACTTATTGGGCTTAAGCAGGGACGTTGTCAGGAATAGTTGCAATGGTTGCCAGGGGCATGCGAGAGACAGTGGCCTAATTATTCTGTGGAATTCCAGCACCCTACCTTGCATCAGGGATATGTGGTTGCAGTGCCTCTTGTAGTGGGGTGTCTGTCCTTGTATCTGCTTTCTGTGGTAGGAGGCCTACGTTACTGAACATTTCACTTAGTGTCTCGTGCATTTGCTCTACTTTCATTGACAGGCATCGGATAGACGCAATTTCGCCCCTGGGGCTGGGAGACTGTGTTTTTTGTAGCAAGTCAGTGTGGAAGTCTTCGGGTGCCATGCTATCCATGCTTTTACTTAATTCAAATCTGTGTCTGCATTTGTAATCTAAGAGAGCGGTCTTAGCAGAGAGGCCAATCCCTCCAGACATCCTACTTTGCACACCTGTCATGCAAGAGAGGAGACTCAGTGGATAGGCCTGTCCCTCTACACCAACTATTATGCACAGCTGTCATCAGGGACAAAGTTCTGTGTGGAGAGGCCAGTTTCTCCCCACACCATGCTACACATGTCATATAAGGGATGCTTCTCAGGGGATAGCATGCTCCATCTCATATACTATTTCCCTACAATTTTGTTGAAATCCCACAAGATTCTCATGAGGTTCGGTAAAATTCATAGTTGTAATGAGGTATTTGGGTGTTCCCGTGCTAACAAAGACTTGCAAGATCATATACAAAAAAAGAAAGCAGTGGGGTACAGAAATTCTGTCCCTAGAGAGAGGTGTCAGTGCAGAGTGTTGTGTGTGTGAGCAGACTTTAGTACTAAAACTCTATTATGCACAGCTCTTATCCATAAAATATATGTTAAATGTTTGAGCTCACAGGCCTCATGCGAGAGTCAGGCAAATACATGAGTGGAAGAAGGCGTTTGAGTGTTCATGCTCTCACAAGACTCTCACAGGTGCCAGTTATTTTAAAGATGTGGGCATTGTACCATGAAAGTATCACATTATTTAAGAATAGGGTGGCTCTGACAAGAGCCCTTTGGTTTATAGTGTGGAATGTGGAATGTTGAGCTACACATAGAACTGGAAGAATTCCTTGGTGTTATTGAGAAAGATCCTATTCCTTTCTGAACTGAAGTGCACTCTATCTCTTCTATAGACACCTGGCATAATATACTGCATGTTGTTGTGATTAATAGAGCCCATGCCATGGTCACAAAGAAACACGGAAATTGTTTTATTGACATGTTTCCGGGACTTCTCAATCTTAGGACAAGACTCTTTTGACCATTGCCATTTCTGCCTTTGACATATATTGAAATATGTAAAGGCAGTTTGAGAAAGAGTGAAATCAATTGAGAAAAGGTCTCTTCCTTTTGATTTCAAGCACAACACCTGAACTGTTATTGTGCCCAGGTCATTCCCACTACAGTGCACTATCATCAGGTCTAGGTACTCCTAATCCAAAATGCTTTCAACTATTGGTAACAATTGATGCCACTTCATACCTCAATGGTCAATCCAAGTTATATCCAAGTTTAAGAAATCAAATATTCTTGTCAATTCCACAGTTAACGGCAATATTCTCTAGCCCAGTGGATGACGCTGTGTTCCAAATCCAGAGGCGAACCACGGTGCAGTATGGATATCTCACTCATAAGAGTGCTCAGCAGAGAGAGTAAGCTTCAGGAGCAGTGTAGAGTTATATGAAGACCGAAAAATGAAAGGGTGGCAAAATGATGACTGTAATTGGTAGATTTTTGGTAGTTCCAAAAGTAGATTAGGTTGTGGTCAACTGCTGTTTGTATGGTGCACAGTTACTTGATAAACAGTATGAACTTTTCCTTTGAGTGATTTTCAAATTTTGTTATGACCCGGCAAGTGTCTCGCAAGAGTAGCATGGAAATATGCCGAGTGACCCTGCCATGTGGTCTTTCCATGCTCTTGTGAGAGCCTTGCTAGCCAGGTTGTACAGGAAGAGAAAAGAGCATGTATTACTAGAGTACAAGTGCTAATAACTGGTTAAAAAAACCATAGAGCAACACAAATGAAGCAGATGGTGTGACTATTAATAATTAAGCTAAAATAAAAGCTATAGAAAGACCATTAAAGAGAATTATGGTACATGTAATCATCTTTTATTCACTACTCTATTATAGATTTGCATTAAATAATAACTCAAAACATGATCAAGCACCATATAAAATAGACGACAATGAAATTTAGAACTTCACGATCTTGCGAGTGTCCTGTGAGCAGCTTGCAATCCTCGTAATTATGACCAAAAGACAGGTACCCAAAAATGACATTTCAATTTCAGTTGCTTTCCATTTTTCCCAAATGCACTGTTCCCAGTTTATAACCTGTGAACACCCCAAACACATCAAACCCCCAAATATGTCTAGTGCCAGCAAGTTTAGCACACCTATGACGAAAACAAAAGACTTACCAAGAGTATGTTTCTGAGTGAGGTAGACAGTAGGAAATTTGTATTTTATGGGAAAAATGATAACCCTTTGACAAACATCATGTTCAGCATGGGATACTGACCAGCGAGTCAAAGCAAAAGTGGTCTGACTTGCACCAATAGGTTCTTTAGGAAATATAGAATCAGAACATATCTAGTATGTATACTTTCCAGATAATTAGAAGAGTGATATCTATCAACAAATGAGCAGTGCACCTTAAACAGTAATTTTGCCACAATTTAGTGATCTGCACTAATATAAGATAATTGTTTGTGCATGCTAGACTCCCTTGGAAAAACCCACACACAGTTGGCTATGACAGAATTCAGGGCAACATTTCTTTGGTAGCCTCGCAGGGTTTAAGTTTGTCAATTTGAGAAATACAACAAAATATTGTGCACATTTCTTTTAAAAAAATGAAACTATTCCTACATTTTTCATTACATCTTGAGGATGCAATACGATATTATATATATAAATATATATCATGCCAAAAGGTTCCCCAGATACGAGGCCGCACTCCAAAGGCAGGTGGGAAACATCCTTTATTTTTCCAAAGCAGGCAGCTTCTCATCCCTTCATTTCTTTCGTGTCCCCCAGCCTGACGCGTTTCAGGGAATGCTTTCCCTTTCTTCAGAGGCCAAGTTGAGCAGCTTAAGGATTGCGTGTACTGCACTGTCCCACGCACAAGAATTAACTGCCTCCGGTGTGCTGCTTCCGGTGTGCACGTTAAATATCCCCTGTTTGGAGGTGCATGCTGGGACCTGCAGTAGATTTCTGCTGATGACATATGTGTCTTTATGAAAAAAAATATTTGTAATATATGTATAGCTAAAATTTAATGGAAGAAGACATGGGCAAATAATCGTCTAAATACAGTATTAGCATCAGCAGAGGATTGCGGTCGCGTGGGTTATAGTTGCCTGCACTAACTATAACGGGGGAATTTCATTGGTTTTTTATCAGTAAAATGTCCAGCTAACTATAACATGTGTGAAACCTATGGTTTTTTCACTGAATTTGCAAGGTTTTTTAAATGCTAATTCCTAACTATAACGTGTGTGAAACCTATGGTTTTTTCAGTGAATTTGTACGGTTTTTTAAATGCTAAGTTACTTTACGCCATTCGTGGCGTGCGCGCCCACTTAACGCAGATCGTTCCGTGCGGCGCATCGCGCGCCCACTTTACGCAGTTAGTGCCGTGCACGCACGGTGGGCACGCGGTGCGCTACGCGCACCGCGTGCCCACGTTACGCTGGATGGGCCATGTACGCACGATGCGCTTCGTGCGCCGTGCGCACATGGAGGACATATTATGCGCTTCCTTGTGAAAGGTAATGTTTGATTTTTTAAAAGTATAAGGATGCCATGCACAAAAGGTGCCCTTCGGGCACCATTATCACACGGGGTGTGGAGTGTGTGGATAATTTTTTTTTTTTTTAAATTTTTTTAACGTACGCGTACGGTAAGCGTAATCGCCGATTTTTCAAAAAAATTTAAATTTGAATTTTTTGCCTTGGGGGTTCTTAGGGGATACCTTCATCAAGGCTAGGTGGTTGGTAGCAGTCTAAACATCCCCTTTACACGTTTTTTGCCTTTGTTTTTCCTCCTCCCCCTCAGAGTGCGAGATAGAAAATGGCGGCCGCCGCTTCCTGGTTTCGACCGATTCGAATGTTTACTAAGATCAAACAGCCAATCAGAATCGCTCTCGCGCACGGCACCGTACGCGTACGGTAAGCTTATCGTAAGCGCACGGTAAGCGCACCGTAAGCTGCCACAGATATATATATTGATTTAAAGGCTATTTTCTCAGGATCTACTGAACAGATTTACACCAAACCTACAAAAGGCACTTCCTTGACCTGTAGACTACCTCTCTGCCAAATTTCAAGGAACTCTGTTCAGCCGTTCGGGCTGTAGCTGTGTCTAAAGGTCCTATGGAAAAATGCATGGGAAAAGCGCGTTTTGGGACCCCCCTTTTTTCTCAGCCCCCGCTTGACGAATCCCCCCGAGACTTTCAGGGTAGGAGCGGAGCATAGAGCCCCACCTATTTTGAAAATTTCGCGAGGATTCGTCGACCGGCGCCAAAGTTATTCCAAATAGAATGTTGCGGATTTCCTATGGAAACGTGGTCCTAACTATAACTATCTACTGGCAACCGCCAGTAGATAATATATATATATATATATGAGGAATTGCACTGATACATAGCACTGAATGGAATGAAAAAAATGCATAGTTTATATGCATGTACAAAGAGATGAAAGAGGTACATGCATGTAAACTACTAAACACAGACTTTCAAATTGTTTCAAATAAAAGCTCCAACACAGAAGTGTACAAACTCCTGACAGTGGAAGGGTTAATGTACATGGGGGTAAGTACAAGTATAAAAACAGAAAGTCTGAGAGCTAGCAATAAGTTTGTTAGAGCAGAGAGTTCAACACAACTCCAACGAGGGACACATGCTAAAAGAGGCATTTACCAACTGTCAAAATGTAATCAATATGTAGCAATAATCAGTAACAGTATGGGGTCTCAATTATGAAGAATGTGTAAAACTGTAAGGTTTTATAAATGAATTACCCCTTATCGCCCCACTTACACCTACACAAAAGCCAAACAAACAAAAAGAGACAACATAACCCAACTTGACAAAGAATAAACACTAGACAAAATCACCTCAGTGGAATCATGAACAGGAACTTTTGAGGAAAACTGTTGACAATAACAAAATAACTAAGATGAAACAAAGTCATCTGAGTACATTACCTTGAATTCAAATCTGGAATTCTCTCAGAATTTTTTTAATATGCCAAGTTATCTTGATATTTTGCAAAACTTTAAAAAAAATGCCATGTGACATTATTTAACAAAATGGAAGATATGCCAATATACATCCCTGGAAGGTTTCAAAAATGTGGAATATCCTTTTTTCACATGTTCAGATTATTTAACTTTGGCACATCTCCTTCTTTAATTCTTTTTCTGGATTGACTTTAAATTTTTTGCTGGTCATTTACAACCTCTTTAGACTGCGTTATTTAAACATTTAACTTGGTCCAGTTATACATCTTGTGCAATTCAAGAACATAGAAGTTCTTGTTCACTCACAACAGGTTAAGTTCTGTATGTGCCTTTCTACCTCATTCAAGCTGAAAAAAGGTATCCTCTGTGGTGTTATGAGGCAAACAATGATATGACAAGAGTTTTTGTTTACTATCTTCCATGACATTTTACCTTGCCACCACAGCTAGTTGCACAGCATCAATAATCACATTTTTAAACCTCTCAACTAGACCATTCTCGTGGGGTGAGTATAAAGCAACTCTTTTGAGTTGAATTCTCTTCTTCCCAAAACTGCCCCATCCGGAGTGAGGTAAACTGTACCCTATGGTCAGTTGTATCAACAACACACATATGTGACACATAATAAAATTAATATGGGCCCAAAAAGCCACTGAAAGATTTTGCCATTAGGAAAATCTCATGCATGTAGAGCAGAATTGTATACATTTAAGGTTTTATCAGCATTTTTACATGGTACATAAGCCTGAACACATTTCACCATTTGATCATCCATGTGTGACCACAGAACTTGCTTTTGAGCTGTTTCTCTCAAATTCACCTCTTGGGCTACATTAATGATGATCTCTCTAAAATTTCAAGGAGAAATAAAACTGTGCCCTTTAATTATAACGTCTCCTTCAACACTCAGGTGCCGATTACGATCCTGTAAAAAAATTCCCCGTACGACTCGTATCCGGTCTTTTTACCGTACGAATCGTACAAGTGCCGTACAAACTGCCAATTACGATTCGCATGGGAAAAAGACCATACAAATCGCATTGGGAATCATTCCCCACACGTCCTCGGGTCGGAAAATGTGTCCGACACGTCCCCGGACGATTTACCGTACAAATGTGAAAAGTGAAGTCCGACTGCGGAATCACGATCCATCCCGTGCGTCCGATGTTACAACCGTATGGAAAAAACACCGTCCGCACCGGACACCCATAGCAACCATGGAGACATGTGCCCGCATACGCGCCGACCCCCCCAGCCCCGTACGTTCGAGTCGTACCCCCCTGTGTTTGTACACCCCCACCCGTGTATGTACACCCGTGTACGTTCGAGTCGTACCCCCACCCATGTATGTACACCCGTGTACGTTCGAGTCGTACCCCCACCCGTGTATGTACACCCGTGTACGTGTCGTACCCCCGTGTATGTACACCCGTGTACGTGTCGTACCCCCCCCGTGTATGTACACCCGTGTACGTTCGAGTCGTACCCCCGGTGTATGTACACCCCCACCCGTGTATGTACGCCCGTGTACGTTCGAGTCGTACCCCCACCCGTGTATGTACACCCGTGTACGTTCGAGTCGTACCCCCACCCGTGTATGTACACCTGTGTACGTGTCGTACCCCCCCGTGTATGTACACCCGTGTACGTTCGAGTCGTACCCCCACCCGTGTATGTACACCCGTGTACGTGTCGTACCCCCCGTGTATGTACACCTGTGTACATTTGAGTCGTACCCCCACCCGTGTATGTACACCCGTGTATGTGTCGTACCCCCCGTGTATGTACACCCGTGTATGTACGACCCGTACCCTCACCCGCGTACGTATGGAGCGTACCCCCCACCCCAACAGTGTAAGTACGACCCGTACCCTCACCCGCGTACGTATGGAGCATACCCCCCACCCCAGCAGTGTAAGTACGACCCGTACCCCCACCCGCGTACGTATGGAGCGTACCCCCCACCTCCAACAGTGTATGTACGACCCGTACACTCACCCGCGTATGTATGGAGCGTACCTCCACCCCAACCGTGTATGTACGACCCGTACCCTCACCCGCGTATGTATGAAGCGTACCCCCACCCCAACCGTGTATGTACGGACCGTACCCCCACCCCAACCTTGTATGTACGACGCGTACCCCCACCCGCGTATGCATGGAGCGTACCCCCACCCCAACATGCTAAGTACGGAGCGCACCCCAGGCCCCAACATCACCACCTTCACACAACATCGCGCATGTACGAGTCGTACCAAGCCAGACACAAGGACAGCACTGTACAACAAAATGGCCCATGTACACACCGTACACACGCTAAAAACGCACGTACACAACCAGGACAAAGCAAAACAACACAAGAATACACCATTCGAATGGCACAAAGCCACAAAACATGTCCAACAAGCACTAAAACAACACATTCACTGACCTGCAACTGCCAAAAACCAAAACAGAGGCCCAAAACACAACCACTCCTTATAACACACCCACCCAAACTTCAAACACAGCCACACCCACCAATGGACCAATAAAAAGGGCCCACACACACAAACCATGAGCCTTTGCAACAGACTCACTGCTGCCAGACCCCACAGACAAACTACAGCACCATACTAGAACCTTTACTACACCTTACACTTGCACACCTTCACACACACACCTTCACAAACACCCCCTCATCACATTCACACACACACCTGCACAACCACACCCACACACCCACAACCATCCACACACCCCCCCACCATCCACACCCACACCCCTCACCATGCCCACCAACAAGAATCCAAAGTTCACTAGCCGAGAGTTGGAGGTCCTTGTCGATGAAATCCTCAGAGTCGAGCCACACCTCTTTGGAACATTGGTCAGACAGACCAGCATTTCAGCAAAAACAGCTATGTGGCAGACGATCGTCGATGCTGTGAATGCTGTTGCGGACACCAGAAGGACCAAGCAGGAATGCCAAGCCAGGTGGTACGATCTGCGGAGGAGGGTCCGAGCCAAAATGACCGACGACCACAACCAGGCCAACGTCACTGGAGGAGGGCCGCCCCGCAGACCCGTACACTACCATCCCTGGGAGGAGAGGGTGATGGCCATACTGCCGGTGGTGTCAGTGGACGGATTAGAAGGACTCCGAGACCCGGGTGAGTACACAAACAACTCACCTCACATGGGGGGAACGTCATCCACAACCAAACTCACAAACAGGAATGCAACCACCCCAAGCTATCGCATGACTCAACCACACTCCATGAACACGCACATGCCACTGGCGCCACCATGCCCCATGCACCCAGCTGGACAATGTAAAGTCACAGGCCACAGAAAACACCAACACATGACACGGTAAGCTGGATGGCGGGAGGGTGTGCCCAAAAAATCACATAGTGCAAATCAGAAGCAGACAACAATGCCCCCTGCCCATATGGCCTAGGTCACAGCCAGACAAACAGTGTGTCCCAACACAGGAATGACTTGCCAGCAAATGGCGGACGCCTTGCATCAACACATGGGGGTGACGGCACGTTCTTGCAGATGACAGCAGCTAATGAACAGCCAACACTGTGAAAGAGTGGCAGCACACACCACCACAGCAGCAGTGCAGACACAGACACTACACCCAATGGGTGCCTGGAGATCAGAAACACACTCACATCAACAAGCCAAGGGCCATTCAAAGATCTGCTAACAGTGTGTGCCCAGGAAGCTGGGCTGAGGTGACAGAGGGTGACACACAGAGGGATGGAGAGGGGGAGAGAGAGGGAGGGAGACACAGGGAGACGGACAGAGGGAGGAGGCTGACACACAGAGGGAGGGAGAGGGGGACAGAGAGGGAGGGAGACACAGGGAGACACAGGGAGACAGACAGAGGGAGGAGGCTGACACACAGAGGGAGGGAGGTGGGGACAGAGAGGGAGGGAGACACAGGGAGACGGACAGAGGGAGGAGGCTGACACAGAGGGAGGGAGAGGGGGACAGAGAGGGAGGGAGACACAGGGAGACGGACAGAGGGAGGAGGCTGACACACAGAGGGAGGGAGAGGGGGACAGAGAGGGAGGGAGACACAGGGAGACGGACAAAGGGAGGAGGCTGACACACAGAGGGAGGGAGAGGGGGACAGAGAGGGAGCGAGAAAGGGACACACAGGGAGAGCAAATCAGCCTTGTGGTGTGTGGGAATGTCTGCTCATCAGCAGGTGGACTGCGTGCATGTAGACAAGGGTGGCCAGTGCCAGAACCCCCCCTCTTCTCCATGGCAAAACACAGGGCCATGTCACAACCTGTGCATGAGCACAACGACAGCTACCTGCATCATATAAGTGTGTGGAACAACTCCATGTGCCCACGTACAGTGCTACACAGAAGGCGCCAATGCATGGCTCGCCACACCTGCTCACTCCACTGCTGACTGCAGTCACAATTGACGCAGCAAGTAAGACTGTGCCACACATAGGTAAAGTCGCAAAAGCTGTGCCCAAGGGACATACCCATGCACAAGTGCACTGTGAGTGGAATGCAAGACATATCCAAATTCCCAGAGGAAATGTGCCAACTTTGAAACCAATGAAACATGGATGTTGCATGGAACAAAATTAACATTGTCTCTCTCACACACAGGTCAACGTCGTGGATCACCCCCCAACACTGGGGGGGAAGACTCACAGGACCTGGCTCGGCGGGATGACGGAGCCACCGGCAGCGACGACTCTCACCACTCTGTGGACGAACCCGACCCCGACCAACCTGGCCCCTCTGGTGTCCAACGACCTGCAGCACCTGCGTCAGGTACATCTGGGCCAACCACCACCCCCACTCCTGCCACATCCCAGGAGACACCCAGGATCCCTGCCCCACCACCACAATGCAGCCAGGCTGGCCAGGAGGGACACGGTGTCCCGGGCACCCAGGAGGAGGCAGGCGACAACGCCAATGCCACCCCTCAGGGGTCCCGGAGACCCGATGTGCCCACAAGGGCAGGCCAGGTGCAAGTGGGCAGGGGTGGTGGGAGTGGAGGACGGCGGAGGCGCGAGCCTGACCGGTTGGCTGGGGAACCGGTATATTCCCATGTCCGAAACATCCTGGACACATACCAGCAGGACACCACGGGCATGGCCCAGGTTGTGTCCATCCTCGAGGAGATCAAGACCCAGCAGGCCCAGCAACATGCGGAGCAACATGCCTGCCTACTGCAACACCTACGGCGGATGGAGGACAGACAGGCTGAGCTCGAGACGGTGTTCACGGGAATTCACAGTACACTCCCTCGGATGGCCGACAACATGGGCAACCCTGCCTGTGCCATCAGGCGTAGAACATCACCACCCACAGGGAGGGATCAGGAGGAGGAGGAGGAGACATCCGATGGAGCATCCCAAACATCGTCACGGCCTGCTGCTGAGGGTCCCCGCAGGAGGGCGGGTCGTCCACAGAAAAGACCGTGAGGGTCGGCGCAACAGCACCATCTCCCAGGACACCTGGCCTGGCACCTGGCCCACTGGAGCAACAGCAGCACAGCAGCAAAAGACATTCTCTGCCACATGGACTTGCTGGTCACTGTCTGACCAATGTTGACAAAGACTGTGGCATGGACTCTGAGGATTTCAAATGGCAAGGACCCCAACTCCCCTAGTGAACTTTGGATTCCACACACCCGGAAAGCCCCTCATGTCAAACCCCCCCCCCACACCAACCAAAATAAAAAGTCACACCATGAAGAGAAGATGCCCACTGATTGCAGTATTAACTTACATGTGTCTTGTAAAGTCTAACCATGCCTGAGTTCTCATTTGACTTCAACCATCCACACCATGGGGCCTGAGTCTGGCACAGGACTCACATGGGTCACATTGTATTAGGCAAGACAGACATGGAGCACCATACACACCCGTGATGGGCCCAACCAGCTGAGGGGGTGGCCGCACAACCGTGCCGACAGACATATTGAGTACAGCGACAGCCATGCGCAGAGGTCAGGGATCATGTGGAGTGTCCTGGGGGGCACCCAGGTATGTGTGGACAGGTGGCAGAACCATGTCCTGCAAGCTTGAGTCAGGTGGATGCAGAGAATGGTGGCCTGGCCAACGTTGGATGCATGGGGATGGCACATGTCACAATACCCACACAGTCATGGACATCATGCACAATACACAGTCTAATCCCACACAAACAGCTTGCATCTTGCTACTCTACACATAGACACATAGCCACTATCACGGAAAACCATGCCAGACATGCCGGATGCACCGTGGCAACACACCAGCATTGACAGAGAAGAGGCACCTTGGAGGCATAGGGACACCTTTATTAGTCATGTATTCGGGATTGCAGAGGCAACTCGGAGTACACATGAACGGGTCATGTGGAGTAACATGTGGGTCCAACACTGGCACCCCCCTTCTGCAGCACAAATGCGTGATAGCCATGGAACTGGCACACAAGTGTCGGCTAACAGCTAAACACCCCCTGCTGCTCACGGAGAGCCTGCCATACACCATTGATCCGCTGATGTGGAAGTCCCACACCATGTCAAGCCAATGCAAACCGTATGTGTCCGAGGGCAGTGTAACACACATTGATGCCATCATCACATTCCACAATCCCATCACTGATGACTGTCAACAAATCTGACCATCTATTCAGGTGTACCCAGCTGCATGTCATGTGTACCATGGTGATGCGACATGTCTGCAGAGAAACCAAACATCGACAGGGGCAGTGTGCATACATCGTAAACAACTGCCACACCCAATACACCCCTGATGCATCCCTTACCCTAAGGAGACTTCCAAACTTGTCCGTGCGTGTTACGCTGAGTCAGCACACGATGACGTGTCCATGAGGAATAGCAGTGCCACAACAATGCAACCAGCAGACGGCATGCGCAAGTACCTGGGGATGAGAGACACACAAGAAGTCAGCCACAAAAAGCACAGCCACTTGCATGTGCATGTACTCGACACATGTAAGGATGACAACATGCCAGGTCACAATTATGACTGGGGAAATACACTCATCACTGGCACCATCACTCCAGTGACACATCCACACACACCTCTGACTCACGTGCCATACATGCAGATGGACACACACATCTTCCACACATGCCACACGGGGACCAATGCGTGCACACACAGACACTGGTACTCACCACTAAGCAAAGAAGTCGCGTATGAGCCGACTCCGGATGTCCTCTTGCGGCTCCACATCCTCCACATCACTAGCCCCATTGCCAAGACCTTCGTCCTCCACGGGTGGATGGTCCTGATCATCTTGATCCAGGATGACTGGCACAGCTTTCTCAACTGCCATGTTGTGCAGCATGCAGCAGACCATGAAGATTTTTCAGACCTTTGCCGGCGCATATGGGAGGGCGCCGCCGGTCTTGTGGAGGCACCGGAATCGGCTCTTCAGGAGGCCAAATGTCCTCTCGATCACTTGCCTTGTCCGGCCATGGGCGGTGTTGTAGCAGAGCTGGGCCGGCGTGATGGGGTTGCGGAGAGGTGTGATCAGCCATGGCATGTTGGGATAGCCAGCGTCCCCTACATGGAAAGCACATGGACATAAGTAGGACAGGAGAAGCGGTCGTGCTGGAAGTCTACGCAAAATACAGGACAGACAGAGTGTACCCACCAACAACACATGCTAGTTCGTTGCGCAGCTGCATCATCATTTCAGGCACCCTGCTACGCCTCATGATGTAGGCATCATGTGCTGATCCTGGAAAACGAGCACAGACATGTGAAATCACCATGTTGGACAGACACACCACAAGGGCATTGATGGAGTGGTAGTGCTTGCGATTCCTGTACGCTACCTCCTGTGCCTGTGGTGGTACCAAAGCCACATGTGTCCCATCTATGGACCCAATGACATGGGGCATCCCTCCCAGGGCATAGAATCCACGCTTGACACCAGTCAACATTTCAGGGGTTGGGAAATGGATGAATTCATCCAGGTGAATCAACATGGCCTCTAAGAAATCATGCAGCACACGGCAGAACATGCTCTGGGACATGCCACCAACATGAGCTATGGTATTTTGAAAGGTACCCGTGGCAAGAAAATGTAGGGCTGCCATTACCTTCAGCTTGGGTGTCAGTGCCGTAGGATACCTGTGCAGCGGTTGCAGGTGTGGTGCCAGCCTCGTCGTCAACTCCAGAATCAACTGTTGGGGGAAGCGGTAGCACCGGATACAGTCATTCTCCCGCATGGCAGCCAAGTCCGGAATTGGTCGGGGAAGAGGCGGCGCTCTGCAGTAATTTGGAAGTGACAAGGAAGAGTGAGTGCACTACAACAACAATTTTTTGGTGCTGAGCACATGTTAATCTGTCAATACACATATGCGACATACGGAGTCAGGTATGTGCCACATGCCCTGGACACGTATGGCTGCCAGGTGACACTCCTACCAAGACCCAGCTACACACGGAGATTGTGAACCTCCACATGCCATGGCATGGGATTAGCTGTGTCCCAGTGTAAGTGAACAGCCAGACGCAACACAGAAGTGACATACATCCACACATCAGCAAAAGTAGGATGTCGATTGCAGAGACTGGTAGCGGAACACTAGAGCCACATGTCACATGACATTACACTAGGACAGCCTACACACCTTGCCATGAAGGTGTACATGTGATGACTCACCACACATTCATAGAGTGGATGCAGACATGTCCTTGTTACGCTACTCCGTGTCCCATGCATACATACGCACCTCACATCCGATACCACATGTGGCCTGGTGTGCGTAACAGTGTGCCATGTCCATCTACATACAGACACATGTTGGTTGCTGCAACAGCTGATGCTTTTGAGGGAGCTCCAACATCAACCTAATGGGAACCCCCCACACATACATGACATAGTCACATCGTGCACCGTGGGTAGTGACATGTCTGGTGTGGTAACCCCTGTACCGGGCATCAGGGGACACTTGCGTGTGTTGTTGACCGTGCCATGCCAGTGACGCTCATCCCAAGTGTGCAGTACGATATGCACACATGTCAAGGGAGTTAAGGGCATGCCTGGCACACATTGCACCGTCACACATAACATCTGTACACATCTCATCATACATCTGGTGCCTTCTCCACTCAGGAGTAATGTGCCACATCACAGCCTTACACACCTGTGCCCCACACATGTGGTACTGCCCAGACAATGCCTTGATGTCCATCCATGGACAAGTATGTCAGCCCTATTCCTTCCTGTGTGCTGCCTGTCACCACTGTGATGTGTGAAAGGCACCATACATTCGCTAAGAGGGCCTGTGTACGTTCCCTATCACTATGGGAGTGCTGCCGTATGCGTACTCATAGTGATAGTGAGCGTACAGGCGTGTGTACGGTCCGTCTCACTATGGGTGTGCTCGCGTATGCGTACTCATAGTGATAGTGAGCGTACAGGCGTGTGTACGGTCTGTACCACTATGAGTACGCATACGCGAGAACACCCATAGTGATAGTGAGCGTACAGGCGTGTGTACGGTCCGTACCACTATGAGTACGCATACGCGACAACACCCATAGTGATAGTGAGCGTACAGGCGTGTGTACGGTCCGTCTCACTATGGGTGTGCTCGCGTATGCGTACTCATAGTGATAGTGAGCGTACAGGCGTGTGTACGGTCCGTACCACTATGAGTACGCATACGCGAGAACACCCATAGTGATAGTGAGTGTACAGGCGTGTGTACGGTCCGTACCATTATGAGTACGCATACGCGACAACACCCATAGTGATAGTGAGCGTACAGGCGTGTGTACGGTCCGTCTCACTATGGGTGTGCTCGCGTATGCGTACTCATAGTGATAGTGAGCGTACAGGCGTGTGTACGGTCCGTACCACTATGAGTACGCATACGCGAGCACACCCATAGTGAGACGGACCGTACATACGCCTGTACGCTCACTATCACTATGGGTGTTCTCGCGTATGCGTACTCATAGTGGTACGGACCGTACACACGCCTGTACGCTCACTATCACTATCAGTACGCATACGCGAGCACACCCATAGTGAGACGGACCGTACACATGCCTGTACGGGCCGTTGATATGCATTTGGTGTGCCCTAGGGCCCCGGGACGCACCGTACCTGTGTGTGAAGCTCCAAATTACATAGGGGACACATGAGGGACAAGTATAAAGGCCTACATGCATGCTGGTTGTCATGGAGACCCAGTTTTAAATTTGAATTTGTTTAAGCAGGTGCACAGCAGTAGTCAGTTTGAATGAATCTACTTTGTTGCGATGTGCTTCTGGAGTTGACATCATGCTGAAGAAAAAAACACAATAAGAACCCACTGACTGTGCTAGGTTTGAAGGGATTGGAGGAAACATAGGATGCAAATGTGAGTGACCAATCACTCTGTTCTCCTGTGCATGAAACAGGCCAGCAAGGCAGATATAAGGCAGCCAGGTCCCATGAGGGAGCACTTGCCTGCACATCTTTGTATTCGACGACCCAGCTGCTGCTACTGATTCCCTGGAACCATGTCAAGGTCTGTGGAGAGGTCACAGCCTTTCACCCTGGAGGAGAACCTGGCTTTGCTGGATGTGATCCTCCCACAGTACCCCCTGCTGTATGGGCGACCAGGGTATCAGGTGAGTGCATAGTCCACTAGCACAGACTGTGTCCCTTTTTTGTGAGTGTGACTTTTGGCATTGTGTCCAGGTGTGACACACATGCTATGTACTGTAGGGGGGGTCCCAGGGGGGGGAATGCCTGATGTCTCCCAGCCAGAGCATGCTGTGGTGCATGTCTGCCGTCCTCACTAGCATTGTGTTTACTGTGACAATCACTGCATGGTGCATGCCACATTCTGCCTGTCTTGTCCTCCTGGGAATGTAGCCTCTACAGTCCTCATGTGATTATGTGGTCAGCCCAGTGTGACAGGTGACTGTACCCACAGATGTGTGTTAGTTCTGTGTACCTGTGCTGAGAGTGTCCACATGATGTGTTCGTACCCTGGACATCGGTGTGTGTGTAAGTCCCCTGTCATGTGGGTGGGTGCATATGTGGAGTGTAGCACCTGGGCTGCATGAGGGATGGATATACCCTGCCCATCTGATGTGAGCAGGGAGCAGTGCTGTGTGTCTGATGTGCAGAGCCAGCCCCACACCTGTGAGCCCCCCCCCCGTCTAGTGGCACATGTGCAGAGTGAGGTTTCTCGCTGCATTTGGCAATGGCAGGTGAATGTCCTGTGCCTGTGTGTCTCTGTGTACTCTGCTGCGGTAGCGTCAGTGACCTGTGGCATGTGACTGCTTAGAGGTGCTGCACATTATCCTGGTGTAGCTTGTGATGCACAGTGTGAGCCTGGATCATTGATTGTGTAGTTGCCCTCATCCACCTGTGCACTTTCAATGGCACGTACTGCTCTTGCCCTTCCCCAGAGGATCATGTCCCTATGACAAAGGTGCAATGCGTTGGATGCATACTATGCCTTGTTGTAAACAGCAAATTTGTTCTAATATGTGTCTCTGTGACATGTGCCTGGTGTATTGATGTAGTGTCACTTGTTCATCCTCACAGGTAGGCGCCTCTGCCAAGAAGCAGATATGGCTGACCGCCGTCAGTGCCGTGAGGAGTGCGGATGGTCGCACGCGGCGCCTGGCCCAGGTGAGGAAACGCTGGCAGGATATCCGGTGCTGGACGCGGAGGATCGCACGGGTCCTGCTGGGGGACTCACCTGAGACCCATAGGAACCGAGGGCGCCGCCGTCTGACCCACATCCACAAGCGTGTGCTGGCGGTGGTATTTCCAGACTTGGAGAGGCGCTTACAGGAGAAACAGCAGCAGGAAGGGGGTAGGTACATGTGTGTTTGTTGTGTGTCACCAGCATTTGTAAGTGCACAGTTGCATGGATACACTGCCAGGGTTTAAAGGTGCTGTGCAGATCCAGTTACCCACAATATAGCTGTGCTCTCCTGCCTCCCTTCCCCTCCTTGCAATGTGTTCCCTGGTCTGTGTGTAGTCACTCCTTCACAAGGTAATGTGGGCTGGCGCTTTCTCCACGTGAACTATGCCTGTAGCATCATGTGTGGGGGTGGTGTGTAACAGGTTTGGGGACCTTGCCTGTGCCCTGTCCAGTTCAGTACATGTGGGTTCCATGTCAGTTGGCACTGATGCTGAGTCCAGACATGGGAGTTAGTCTCTCAAGTGTCATGCCTCACAGCGCGCATGTCCTATGTTGTGCTCTGTGCCATTGTCCCCTGGCACCATGTATATTGACGTGAAATGTAGTACAAGTGTCCACTGTACAGCCTGACCTGATTTTTCTTGTTCATAGTCACAGTGGCCAGTGCCTGTGTGTCTTGTTACAATCATCTGATGATGGCCATTTGTACATGATTATTTGGACAGGCGCACCTTGGGTATTTGGCGTCCAATCTTGCATTTATGCAGCCCCTGTGTATTTCACCCAGACTAAGAGATGTAAGTGCCACCTGTGTCTCAACAAATTGTCTCATGTAGGGGGTGGTTGGTGCGGGCCAAGCCTACATGTCAAAACCAGAATTCTCCTTGCTAGGTCTGGCCAGTGTGTGATGTTTGTCTGGACATACACTCAAGGTGCAGTGAGCCATTCATGGTGGGCATGTTTTCAGTATTACCTATGCAGCATGTGCCTCAAGTTCATGGATATGGTCCCTCCTCATCCCTATTTTCGGCAACGCTGTGTGGTGCAGATGCAGTGCTGGAATGTCCCCAGGGCCTGGCTCCTCTGTCAAACTCCATTTCATGTCATTTGCTATTGTGTCATGCTCTCCATGGATTTTCATTGGCATGGTGGGTCAACCAACTGTGTGTTGCATGCTCTACATCTGTACCTTGTTTTGTAGATGTTCCTGATGTTTCTTTGCAGGCTATGCACTGTAACCTATGTAGATTGGACTCATGTGACATATGTATACAGGTGTGTGATTAATTGCTGTCTCTTCACCTTGCCCACAGCATAGTCGGGGGACACGGAGGGAGACATGAGCACAGACGGAGCGGAGGGACCGAGCACCAGTGCCAGCGTTGACATCGTGGCTGGCACATTGAGTGGTACTGAGGCGGAGGAGAGTGAGGCCGAGGACCTGTCCACTGGCACGACAGAATATGAAGCTGACGGGTCCGAGGATGATCTCTCCGAGTGGGCGGAGGCTGCACCAGCAGCTGACAGCGGCACAACATCGCACCCCACCCCCTCCATTGCCATCAGCCGCCTCCCACTTGCTCGTGTCCATTCCCAGCGTGCCCGGTCATCACATGTATCCTTCCTGCCAGGCACCGCACCCCCTGCCCCTGTCTCCACTGCTGCCGCCAATGCCGAGTCTGTGGACATCCAGCGGCAGTTGCAGGTTGGTCAGGCTGCGATCCTTAATGTCCTCCATGGCCACAGCCAAGTACTGCACAACATGGAGGCATACTTGGAGGGCATTTTTTCATCGCAGGCTGACCAACGCCAGTTGCTGAGGTCCATAGACTCGACACTGACTGCAGCAGTGGGTCTCCTGCAGCGCTACGTCCCACCCCCTACCCCTGCCCCATCCACACTTCCCACTCCCATGCCTGTCCCACGTACACCCAGACGTCAGCATGCACCCACCACAACAGACACAGGCTCCACACCAGCAGGGAAGGTCATACGCACACCTCCTGGCACGCACACACAGGGTGAAGTAGGCACACCCACTGGGTCGGGGGGCAAATGTAAGTCATGCAGCCAGAGTGGGAGTCCGCATTCCACCCAATCCACTCCCTCCAAATCCCCTCCCCTCAGCTCTCCTGGCCACATATCCGGCAAGGACTCCTTCATGGCCGCTCTGTCCCTGAGCCCCACTGTGACACCACCCCGCAAGCGGTCAAGGGAGTCCCCGGTCAGGGTGGTTGAGTCCCCCCCCTGTCCACACCCTCCCCCAGTGGCGCTGCGACCCATCCCTCCGCCCCCCCCCTCCTTGGGGCCTGTGGTTCCTTCTGGTGCAGGGGATATGCTGGAGTACCTTGCCAAGGTGTGCAGCGCCATCCTGGCCTCCGCCTTTGGCCCTGCCCCACCCCCTGTGGTGGAGTCCTCCATCCCTGCACCCACAACGCCTACCCTTCGCCCTCCTGTCCCTGCGGTGCCTGGTCCTTCCCCCCCACATGATGCCCTCCCCGCTGTGGAAGACGAAGGAGTCTGACTGTGCAGGGAAGCTAGGGGACACGCATCCCACTGTGTCCCCCATCCAGCTGTGACTCATGGACTGCCCTATGGGCTTTGTAAATATTGAACTTGATCTACACACACATTATTTGGAAATGCTGAATAAAGCCTTTTTTTTCTCCTTAGAACACTACTGCTTTTGTTGTGTTGCTGTTGGTGGGGCTGCTACATGATTTTGGGTGGTGATCATGTGTTGGGTGTGTGGGAAATGTAGTAGTGTGCTGGTCATAGGGGGGACCCTGGTATCTGTGTGCCAGCACAAGGTGTTAGCTAGGTTTCTCTGTTCATGTAAGCAGTTATTGCATGGTGATATTGTCCCAAGGTGTATTCCTTCCTCTGTGTACCCTGACATCTTCCCTGCAGGGTGTTCCCAATATTTAGCGCTGAGCTGTGTGTACATTAGCTGGGTGTGTGACGGACCCCTTCAACTTTGGCCATGCATGCAGAGCGATGTCTCCACCTGCATCATTCGTGGCATCCTTGGTGATCACTGTACTTGTGTATGTAGTCTGTTGACTTGACTTCATGTGGACATGTCCCCTTTTAGGATGTATGCATGTGTGTACTCCCAGCCTCGCACACATGTGTTACATGTACTGCAGGGTCTTTGTGCACCTGACTGACAATTGTGGCAATTTGATCTGTGGGTACTCCACCCTTATTTTCTTTCATCATGGGCAATGCTGGGGGCCTCTGCACCCACCCCTCCTGTCTCTGGGCACTGCTGGGTGGACTCTGCACCCACCCCTCCTGTCTCTGGGCACTGCTGGGAGTGATAGGCACACACCCCTCCTGTGTCTGGGCACTGCTGGGAGGACTCTGCACACACCCCTCCTGTGTCTGGGCACTGCTGGGTGGACTCTGCACCCACCCCTCCTGTGTCTGGGCATTGCTGGGAGGACTCTGCACACACCCCTCTTGTGACTGGGCACTGCTGGGAGGCCTCTGCACACACCCCTCCTGTGTCTGGGCACTGCTGTGAGTGTTAGGCACCCACCCCTCCTGTGTCTGGGCACTGCTGGGAGGACTCTGCACACACCCCTCCTGTGTCTGGGCACTGCTGGGAGGCCTCTGCACATACCCCTCCTGTGTCTGGGCACTGCTTGGAGGACTCTGTACCCACCCCTCCTGTGTCTGGGCACTGCTGGGAGGACTCTGCACCCATCCCTCCTGTGTCTGGGCACTGCTGGGAGGACTCTGCACACACCCCTCTTGTGACTGGGCACTGCTGGGAGGCCTCTGCACACACCCCTCCTGTCTCTGGGCACTGCTGGGAGTGATAGGCACACACACCTCCTGTGTCTGGGCACTGCTGGGAGGACTCTGCACACACCCCTCCTATTTCAGGATATGTACGCTTAGAACATACACGGGTGTGGGTTCGCTCCATGCATACGAGGTGGGGGTAGGGTCCGTACATACACGGTTGGGGTGGGGGTACACTCCATACGTACGCGGGTGAGGGTACGGGTCGTACTTACACTGTTGGGGTGGGGGTACGCTCCATACGTACGCGGGTGAGGGTACGGGTCGTACTTACACTGTTGGGGTGGGGGTACGCTTCATACGTACGCGGGTGAGGGTACGGGTCGTACTTACACTGTTGGGGTGGGGGGTACGCTCCATACGTACGCGGGTGAGGGTACGGGTCATACTTACACTGTTGAGGGTGGGGGTACGCTCCATACGTACGCGGGTGAGGGTACGGGTCGTACTTACACTGTTGGGGTTGGGGGTACGCTCCATACGTACGCGGGTGTGGGTACGGGTCGTACTTACACTGTTGGGGTGGGGGTACGCTCCATACGTACGCGGGTGAGTGTACGGGTCATACTTACACTGTTGGGGTGGGGGTACGCTCCATACGTACGCGGGTGAGTGTACGGGTCGTACTTACACTGTTGGGGTTGGAGGTACGCTCCATACATACGCGGGTGTGGGTACGGGTCGTACTTACACTGTTGGGGTGGGGGTACGCTCCATACGTACGCGGGTAAGTGTACGGGTCGTACTTACACTGTTGGGGTGGGGGTACGCTCCATACGTACGCGGGTGAGTGTACGGGTCGTACTTACACTGTTGGGGTTGGGGGTACGCTCCATACGTATGCAGGTGTGGGTACGGGTCGTACTTACACTGTTGGGGTGGGGGTACGCTCCATACGTACGCGGGTGAGTGTACGGGTCGTACTTACACTGTTGGGGTGGGGGTACGCTCCATACGTACGCGGGTGAGTGTACGGGTTGTACTTACACTGTTGGGGTTGGGGGTACGCTCCATACGTACGCGGGTGTGGGTACGGGTCGTACTTACACTGTTGGGGTTGGGGGTACGCTCCATACGTACGCGGGTCAGTGTACGGGTCGTACTTACACTGTTGGGGTTGGGGGTACGCTCCATGCATACGGGGGTGGGGGTACGGTCCGTACATATCCGTCCCCACGCTATGTGATGCTTGTGCGGCCCGTACCCAGGCCTTTGCCACGTGGGTACAGCCGTCCCGCCATTGTTGGGATGACGTAGGTGTGGGCGGGGTACGACTCGTACCCATGCTCTTAAGGCGTGGGTACGGGACGTACCTGTATTGTTGTGTTGCTGGTTCGCGTCGTCAAGCACTTCCGTTGTGGTGGACGCTGGCTTTGCTGGACACGCCCCCACCCCCTCGTAGTGACCAGGGCCTGGGGGACAGGTATGTCCAGGGCATGTGTGCTATGTGACTTTGATGGGGGTTTTGTGGCCTGCCCCTGGTCCTGCCCCCCCCTTTCCCCCCTCCCTTTGTTGTTCTGACTTTCTGCGGCGTCTGCGTCCGAACCTGTAGAGGAGGTCGACTGCTATGAGGGCCGGGATGACACGTAGGTTCGGGTCCATGTCTGTCCGTCGCGTACAGGTACTCCGTGTTCGTGTCGTCCTGATTTCCCGGCAGTTTTTGGCAGCCGGAAAATACTCACCGTGCGGGATGACGTCGGTGCGAATCGTGATTCCTGGTTCGTGAATGGCAGGCGGCGTGCGTCCCGACGTCACGTCGGCGCTTTCCCGGATCACATTTGTAGGTTTATTTTCGTTGGTCGGGGTTTTGTACGATTCGTACGGAAATGGTGTTTCCGTGCGAATCGTAATTCCATGTTTGTATATTTTGACGACCGGGTACGCGTCGGACGGAGAATATGCTCCGTCCGACGGTTCGTACCCGGTTTTTACCGGATCGTAATCGGCACCTCAGTTCTTCCTTAACTTTTTACAGAACCAGTAAATCAGGTAGCAATATACTTTCTTTAGGTCATCCGAATGCTAAGAACATCACAACTTGTTTCACATCTTGTCTTTCTCATGCCTTACTACCATGCTTTTTCATACATTTCAATAATGTCACAAGACACTGTTCAATTAGAAAAAACATATTTTGCTCAGTTTAATTGGGAAATCTGGAAAGACAGTCTGCAACTATTTTCAATACCAGGTATGAAGCATATATCAAAATTGCATTCATATATTTTAGAAATAATGTGTACAAGCCAAGCTGATGTCTTCCCTGTTTTTATATTCTTTAGGAGACCCAACATCATCTTATGTTCCATCCTCATAGAAAGAGTATAAAGAGAGCAGCCCCAAAAACATGTCTTAAAATGTTCTACATTTGAGAGTTCATGGGGGCTCTTCAGGCTCTCGTCAGGTAGTACTCCTGAGTCTGTCACTCTGGTCCACAGGAGAGAGGAGGGGAGAGAGTGGAGACTGCGCTCGAGAAAGAAATGACTTACCACTGATGGGATGCAATGCAGCTGAGCACACTTGAATGTAGCAGTTTCTGGACACTATGGGCCATATGTAGGAAGCCAAATACCGGTCGGTAACGGCCGATTTTCGGTAAATATCCCGTTACCGACCGGTATTTAGGCTTTTGCTATGTAGGGGGCATATTTCAGGATTCGGTAATTTACCGAATCGGTAAAATTACCGATTCGGTAAATACCGAATCCTGAAATGATATGTAGGGGGAGTGTCTCGTCGGTGTGTGGATTCGTTATTTACCACCAACTAAAAGTTGATGGTAAATGACGAATACCTGTAAAAAAGCATTATTGTGCTATTTGAAATGTGCAATGTGGCAGACATACATGCCCTTAGGGCATGTATGTGCGCCACATGTGCACACATGCACGAATCAGGGGTGCAACAGGGTGTCAATGTGACACCCTGCCACCCATGATAATGCCTCCCCTATTACCGATTCGGTATTTACCGAATCGGTAATGGCAACTGGCTTCCCATTCATTCCTATGGGCCTCCAGGCCCATAGGAATGAATGGGAAGCCAGTTGCCATTACCGATTCGGTAAATACCGATTCTTAAATACCGATATTTACCGAATCGGTATTCATTTACCTACATTACATTTACCGATTCATAAATACCGAATCGGTAAAATTCGGTATTTAAGAATCGGTAAATGTAATTTACCTACATATGGCCCTATATGGGCAGTGTCTGGATAAGAGACCGATAAGGAGCCACTTTGAAAGATGTGTGAAAGGTAGAGAAACAGACTCACATATTTTCCCTCCACAATTTCAAACCCAATTGAAGTGTGGGGTTCTCTTCAGACCAAGTAAATGAATGGGAAACCTAAAAAAACATAAAGAGTGTCAAGTGGTCACATTATTTGGTGGAGTGCTGTTATTTATCTGCTGCAAGGCTATGGTACATTAGAAGCAGTTACCTGAGGATGGAAGAATTACAGGATACATGACGTTTAATGGTACCTGTAGTCGTGACATTTTAGTTCAAACCATGTAATGCAAATAATGTGCATTATGTGGGTAGGTCACCAAAGAGCACTTATCTAAAATGTTCACACCTGTCTTTATTGTGGTTTGTTGACCGCAAGAGCTGACTGTACCCTCTACTTTTACTAGGAGTCTCATCCTTTGGCTACCCTGAGAGAAGCCTCTTTTTCTGTTTCTTTACATCCTCAGATAATGTTGGATAGAGAAAATCCTAGTTACAGGGGAGAATATATAAAAAAAAGTGATCAGTGGCCCCTCACTGTTACCAGCTCAAACAGGCATTTGCAATGCAATCGGTCTCGCCATTGGGACCTTATATGTGTTGAGCTATGCAGCACATTAGCCTGGGTGCTGGAACATCTATTGTTCTTTAACATGGAGAGAAAGTAAGCACCAAACTACGTGACATGCCAGGTATGGGAACACATGGAGTGAAATATTGCCTTTCAGGAGGAAATGGTATAGTCCAAAGCTCTGTTTTTTAATATAAAATCAGGGCCTTTAGTGGCCATATCACTGAAAATACAAGATCTGAAAAAAATATTATTGTCTACGGGTGTTCGCGAAAGACAATTTCTATGGACTGGAATCTAGAGAATGCTTAAGCGATTCTGATTTTACTGACCTCTGCTAGTTGTTTTCTATCAAGAAAGTTAAATAGAGGCAGTTGCCAGAATTTTTTTTTTTTAAAGTCCCTCAGCAGAAAGCAATTCTGGTATTTTACTGACCTCTGCTGGTCATTTTCTATCAAGACATTTAAATAGAGGCAGTTGAACAGAAAAATAAGTCCCTAAGCCGAAGCAGACAAGTCCTAGGGCTGACCTCCAGAACCCAAAAAGTACATACACATATAAGTATATGCTAAAGTATATACTAAAGTATTACAAGAGGTCTCAAATGCTCGACCTAAAAATGGTCAGTGATGTCCCTAAACAAGTTACCCATGAGAAAAAATTTAAATGAAAAGAAGAAACATGTAAGAACAGAATGGCACGCCTGAATGCTTATTGGATACTTAAAAGTAGGTATTATTCTTTTGGGTTTGCAAGTAAGTAAAGTACTGGGGATCTTTAAAGAAGATAAGTAATTTAGAGTTGCTTTTAGTCACACAGCCATCACTTGATCCAGGTACTGGATGGTGCTAGGGATTGAAAAATACATAGCAGAATTGGTAAAATTACTCCTAGAAACTGACTCTCTCTGATGCCAAACAATTGAAGAATTTAACACATATAAGATAAAACAAGCATATGCATTGCAAAAGGTCTCGCATTCATGCGAGTTTGAGCTATTGGCATTGTAAATGACAATGCCTTTTACTTATGTTTTGGGTTTTAAAACACAAATAAAAGGCATTGTCATTTACAAAACTAATAAGTTAAACTCTTGCAATTGTGAGACCTATTGCATTACAATAAAGGGCCTTCTCAACTGCTTGTTAGATTGTAAATATCAGCGGAAGAGACTGGCCTGCGACGTCTTCAAAGTAGTGATAAATAGGCAGTGAAGAAGATGTGTAAGTGTTGTAAAGTACACAGACACAAAGGGGCATATTCTCAAGGATCTATCGCCAAGTTAGCGGCACTTTATCGCAACCAAAGTCGCGATAAATTCATCGCCCCATTCACAAGCTGGTGCTAACAGCCCATATCACCAGTTTACCTGTGATAGCAGTCGCAAAAAACATCACCACAGATTACCTCGGCAACTAACACTAATGATATGCAGAGTAGGCGTTCCCGTGCAAAAAGTTGCAACAACACCTCTCCGCAACATTCTCAACAACCAGCCAGATCGGCGATAAGATCACAAAACATGCGATAAGGCGCGTTAGCTGCAGGATTTTAACACCTGCTCTTACTTGGTGTAAAGTCTGACGACAACCGGCACCAGACAAGGGAGCACAGCCCAGAGCCACACGTGAAGAACAACAGATGCCCTTGAGCAACTGAACATGCAGTCCAGAGCCCCGATAGGGCAATAACACCCACTGCCACCACCCCCAGGGCCCTACCCCGGGCACCCCCCACCCCACCCCTTTGGACAAAGATATTGCACATCAACTCTATGAAATCATGAAGCAAACAATTTGCCTGAAGTTGCACAATCACAACACCTAACATACATGTGTGGTCAGAAAAAAGGAGAATCATACATTCATCTTAGAATATTCAAATAAATTGTTTATTACAGAATAAAACCAAAACAACAAATCTGAAGAGTCATGGCAGGTCTTATCAGGGCATTCTGTAAGTCACAGCCTGCAAGATAAAACTCTAGATAAGAAGTTGTGGCATGCGCTCATCAAAGTACAGAGAGAGAGAGCGAAAGAGAGAGAGAATTAGAGAGAAAGAGAGGGAGAGAGAGAGAGAGAGGGAGAGAGAGGGAGAGAGAGAGGGAGGGAGAGAGAAAGAGAGAGAGGGAGAGAGAAAGAGAGGGAGAGAGAAAGAGAAAAAGAGAAAAAGAGAGAGAGAGAAAACGAGAGAGAGAGAGGGAGAGAGAGATAGGGAGAGAGAGAGAAATAGAGAGAGAGAGAGGGAGAGAGAAAGAGAGGGAGAGAGAAAGCCTACACTGGGGACCCAGGCCTCACTGCTCACCTGCTGCTACCGGTGTGTCTCCAACCATGTGCCGGTATACACTGCAGCCCCCCAGGTCCCTTATCTGAAACAGTTTCCAGAGACATGAATGGCAGAGTCCATACAGTTGCACACGCCATCATCGCTTGCCCGCCCCTGTGCACACAGGCTGCTGCACCCCAGCCCCTCCCGCTGCCCAGCAGTTATTGTGCACCCCTGCGCAACCGGGCCTCACTGCTCACCTTCCGCCACCGGCGTGTCTCCAAGAGGGCCCACCACGTGCCGATGTGAGCTCCAAGCCCAGGGCCCGCGACCATGGCACCCTCCACATCATGCAGCCCAGCACCGCGGGCCACCAGGTCACACACTTGATTCTGGGTCTTGATTTCGCAATGGCAGAGATAATATCAGTGCACACGGCATCATCGCAGGCTGCACACCCACTCAGTTCTTTAGGTGCCACTAACTCTTAGAACCGCGAGGCAACGCCACGTGGCGGTAGGCCTGCACTGCCCGCTGGCTCAGGCCTACACTGCGGTCCAGCAGGGTTCACACTAATCCTTACCAGTCTCGATCGCCAGGACGGGGCATCATCGCAGGCTGCACACCCACTCAGCACTTTAGGTGCCCCCTACCTCAGTGCACCGAAAGACACCGTCCCGTGGTGGTTTGCCTGTGCCTGCCACAGTGTATCCGGTGCCACCAAGTCTGTGCTCCGCAAGCCATGGACCCTTTATGATTGAGTCTCATGGTAAGGACGCCATCATGTCACCCCCGGCACTGGGCAAAGTGAGGTGGCAGGGCCCTAGGCCCTCATTCATAAATGATAACCACACGGAGACACCCAGTTAGAGAGTGGAAATGGCGTCTAGCACATGCGCCAGGCCTTTTTTATTGGCAGGGTCACACGTCCTGTGACGGCTGTGCTGGAGGGGTGTGGTGTAGGTGTAAACCAGCCATGAGGGAGTGGCTGTGGCATGCTTACAAATAGACCTGTGAGCAGCACATCCCTACAGGGAAGACCTGGGACATGTAGCATTGTCGTCCCCCCTGTGAGCGTAAGCGGAGTGGGCTGGCCAGTCCAACGTGAGGGTGTGAACAATGACCTGGGCTCTGGGCGTGGTTTCGTCCTGGGCTGGACAATGTAGTAACTAATGCACGTGTCTCCGTTGTAGTGTTGGCGCCACCTGGACTGCAATCGGAAATGTGTCACCCTGTGACCCAAGTCCCACAACATGAGCAACATGGACTTAAGGGGGAATCACTGACCCTACATTCATCCATACTTCCACACTTGAAAGATCATAGACATGACACATCTGTGTGAATATGAATGTGTATTGCACATTCAGTGGAGTGTTGAAGCTGGAGCAGTACAGGGCCATGCAAACCCACTTTACATTGTTGGCCCGTGGAGGGCCAGCCAGAGTCCTTCAGGGAATGACAAGTACATCAGAAGAGGAGGAGTTCAGTCCGCAGTGTGCTAGCTGTGTCATTGGTGACCAAACAGAATATGGCAGTCCATGTCGAGGTCCAAGGTGAGTGCAGAACCAAGCAGAAACAGGCCATATGGCGGAGATGAATGCTACTGCCTTCTTTGGACTCGAAGGCAGATTCATCCGCATCTTCGTTCTCTGCTGTTGCATGTGCCTCACATGTGGGTGGTGGTGTTCTGTCTCCAGCACTGTGTGGCAGTGACACCTCAGTAGCCGGAGGTGGAATGTCTGCCGCACTGTGTGGCACTGACACCTCAGGGGCCACAGATGTGGATAGAGTGGTAGCAGCAGCATGCATCAGCACCAGGCCTTGTGGCAGCAATGCCATGAGGAGGGTCTTTAGGGTATTAAGGTGCCCAGCCGTGGCAGCCGCTCTTTCCGCCTGCGTCCGCTCCATGTTTTCCATGATCCTCCGCATGTGTCCCAACTCCCGGGCGAGATCCCTGGAGCCACTCTGACTAGACAGTCGTTCTTGTCTCAGAGTCAGGACTCTAGAAATGTCAGCCATGGTTCGTTGGAGAGCATGGAGTGAACTGTGGGTGTCTGTTAGGCACTGGAAGTGGTCCCTGATGGGACTTAGACACCCACGTATGTCATCTAGTTTGGTGCCATGCGGTCGAACCCCACCTGCACCTGTTTAGCCAGCTTCTCCTGGCACCCCAACACAAACACAACACAAGGAAGGCCATGTGTTTGTTGTGGGGGTCCTGAGAGGCAGCCGTGGTGGTGGGTGCTACCTGCTGTGTGTTCTGTGCAGGGGGTGGGTTCTCCACATAGCAGGTGGACTGCCCTGCTCCTGGAAGTGGGCTGTGGAGGCTCTCCACGAGCTGTTGGAGGGCATCGGAGTCGAAGGTGTTGTGGTCCTCTTCATCATCAGAGAAGAGAGGTTCGGCCTGCTCTGCAGGAGGTGTTGGATTTCCCCCTGCAAGGTGAAGGGGAGATGCAGTTTAACATTGTGTTCACATGTATGTTGACGCATTGTACGTGTTTACATTCAGACTGCATGACAGTGTACATTGCGACTGTTTGGGATGAGCTGCCTATTTGATGTGGGACAGTGGACATTCCGACAACATCACGGATGAGTGTTTGTACTTGAACATGGTCAACTCACATTTCCCTGCAATTCCATATGTGATTGGCCAGTTTCTACACACTAGCAGCACCAGTTGTGTCTCTGTTCTGTTGTGGACGTGTTGTGGTTTGTACCACATCGTTGTCAATGTTGATGTGCTCTGCATGTAATGTGTGTGTGCCGCATTTTGGGGGCGTCGCCCCTGCAGCTCTGATTTAGCTGGCCCGTATCCCTTACATGCGGTGCGCCTCTGACTTCTGTGCTTATACAGTGCTGAGATGTTGCATACTTGGTCATTAGGTGGGAGTTGGGGATCTGGGGCATGGTTTGTCTGCAGATGTGCTATGCTTAATTGTGCATGTGTGACATTGTGCCCATCTCCCCCATCCCCCCAGTCCCTAGTCGTTACTCACCCTGTTGCTGTTGTGTCCGGTCATGTTGAGCAGTGTCCAGGCCCTCAACTTCTGCAACCGTCTCCACACTGATGACTGTGGTCACCATTTCCTCCATCTTGTCCAGCTCCTCCTGTGGCGCTGTATCCCACCTCCAGTCTGCGGTTATTTGCGGGTTTCTGCTTGGTTTTGCGCTTCACATCATTCCAGCGCCTCTTGACATCTTCTATTGTCTTCTTCAGCACTCCGACTGCATTCACCATGTACACGATGGTCTGCCATCTTCCATTTTTAGTTGCCAGTAACACAGTGGAGGTGACGAACAGTAGTTGATGGTGTTTTATCAGGATCCTGTTTTCCTGCGGACTGAACCGCTTCTTCCTACTCCTCTTTGCCTTTTCCTTTCCCTGACCCCGAGGTCCCATGCTGGTCCTCCGGGTGTTTGTGGGGTTATGTTAGTCCTCTGTACTTGCTCCGGCTACCTCCATTGTGCTTCACTGTTGTTTGGCTTTTGTTTTTATGTTTTCTTTCTACTTTTATCGTGCATTTTCCTGCATGACGCGTGGGAATTGCAGGCCTGTGGCTGGTTTTTGCTGATTTTTATATCGCGATTGGTGTCATCGCTACTATTTTCGCGTTTGTGTTTCGTGTTTTTGTGGCATCACATTGATTTTAATGCATTAATTTGACGCATTATCGTGAGACTATCGCATGGTACCGTCGTGTTGGGAATACCACGTTAACACACCGTTATTTTCCCACGATAGACTGCGATGTGAAGAGTTGCGTTAAGCTAATTTTGCAGTAGTTATCACACGTTCTTTAGAATATGCCCTAAAGTGTCAAGTGAGAGTTACATGTGATTGGAGCTATAAACACTAACAAAGTGCTCCAACACCTTTCACTCTGTGATCACGCTGTCGCGGCCCTGGAGGGCTATCTCCTGCCCCCTTCGATATGAGCCTGCAGTGTGGCATTGTGAAATGTCATTGCTGTCTTTGGCATAATAAAAAACACTCCAGCTGTAGTAGGGTCTTGGCTTCACCTCCTGGTGCAGGGTGGGCTGTGCTTTATGGCAGGCATGGAGGGTGGGAGGGATAGTCTCGGCTGCAGCTCCAGCCTCATACAGTACCCCTGCTATTACTAGTGAGCGAGAGGCACTGAGGTGGTGGTATTGGCATTGGTGGTAATGGTATTGGTGGTATTGGTGGTGGTGGTATTGGTGGTGGTGGTGGCATTGGAGGTATTCATGGAGGTGGTGGTATTGCCGGTATTGGTATTGGTGGGGATGGTACTGGTACTGGTATTGGTTTTGGTGGTATTGGTGGTGGTATTGGTATTGGTGGTGGTATTTGTGGTATTGGTGATGGGGGTGGTATTGGTGGTGGTGGTATTTGTGGTGGTATTGGTGGTGGTATTGGTGGTGGTATTAGTGGTGGTGGTATTGGTTGTGGTGGTATTGGTGGTGGTATTGGTGGTGGTGGTATTGGTAGTGGTGGTATTGGTTGTGGTGGTATTGGTGGTGGTGGTGGTGGTATTATCCTTTTTGTTGCTGTTATAAAGTGTTTAAATGACATATTCTTGTCTGCTTCGCAAATAACAACAAAATGCACGGCATACTTGAAAGGCTTGTTATTCAAAACGAATCACTAGTAAAATAGCCACACCAGAGAATGATTTTCAAATGTAACATTTTGTAGAAAGGATAAGGCAGACGCCTATTGGTGGCAGCATGTTTTCTTGTTTTTTTTATTCTCTGGCATATTCTTGTTGTAAATAAATGCAGAAAAATAACATCACACAAGATTATTAATCCCAGGCCTATTGGCTTGACCCGTGCTTGATTTGTTTTCCTTTTAGTCATTGCTGCTTAGAATCAGCAATACACGTTAGTAAAGCTGAAAGGTCAATTCTCATCTTACAGAGGTGAAACCTACTGGGTTTGCCAGTGTTTCCTTTCACGTGCAGTCACTTGGCACTACATTGTTTTTTCAGAACTTATTTCTATTTCAAACTTTTTGTAGAGCTCATTGCAATGGCAAATTAGACTTTCACACATAATTGACCAAGACCCACAGATTAATGCATGTCACATCTTAGAATCTCTGTAGGTATTAATGTGGTTTAATTCGTTCACTGGTAATGATGGTTATTATCAATCAGTCCCGACCATTCATTTAACAAGTCATTGCATTCAGTGACTTGATGTGCTTTCATAGAACCAATTGGACGAACAAGTATGATTTATAGAACTCTCGAGACTCCTAAATTCGTGGTAGGCAATTCTGTCCAAGTTGCTATTTGTATTTTTACACTGTAGTCCTGATTTTGTAATGGGTTATCTGGCCTACAAATCCTATTGCGCAACAAAAAAAAACCCACAATGGATGACTTACTCACAGGTGGCCCAAGGAATGGTGAGACAGATGCTATATCTGGCCATCAGAATCCTTCCGGTCGCTGGCTTTCATTTAACACGTCAGAGCATTCTGGGAGTCGTAATTATTGTTTGCTTCAGCTGAACAAATTACTAATGAACACTTTCGGAAAGGAAAGGAAATGTATGAAAACAATTCTGGCAACCGCACCCACAGTTACCCGCAAACCTGGGCGTTCTGGAGCGTTAACGAGCCAACCACTGGCGCAGGGATTAGTGTGGATCATTCACTAGAAATCACTTTTAAGGCGGCGTCAGCACAGCCACGCTCTCCTGGTGTGCTGGTTGCTTAATCCTCTAACTCAACAGAAAACAAGTTCTCCGGGAAAGATAACATCCTTTGACAGAAAAGGCAGAGCAAGTGCTTTGAATATCTGAGAAGGAAACCGGTCGGACAAGCTCCCGGTCAACCTGTTAAAAACAAAGTTTAAGAAATTGCAGGGTACTTCTGGTGGGACAAAACAAACGCTGGCAGGTATGACAGACATCAGAAATAAAGGCATAAAAGCAGGGCTCGAGTCGGGGTACCACGCAGGTGGACGGCGTCCCCCCACTTATTTTACCAGGTTTTTACCGGGTGGATGCCGTCCCCCCTGCCCAAAAGCTGGACTTCACTCTTTGGCCTCTCTGGAGCGAGATCAGAGTTTATTCAGAACGTCTGTCTACCTGCATTCACTGCAGCGGGATTAAACGCAGCCTCCGCGAGGTAGGGTGCAGACCACCTTTCATCTAAAGGCATATGAATACCCATGAGATTCCTGTTGTGACGTCACTTCCGGTGACAGCGTCCCCCCACTTCTTTTTTTAGGACTTGTGCCCTGCATAAAAGGCTTTGGGGGTCTAGTCACAAAACAGTAGTAAAACTACAATCAGATTTTGAGATCTACATCGAAGTGAAGTTTTGCCAAGCTACATCTGGTGCAGGTTTTCATGCAGATTCCTTATGAATCACTTAGGGGCATATTTATGAGATACTTGCTCTGGTGTTGCACCAGGAATTGTGACACAACGGCGGCATTGCAGTACCTCCTATTAATTAAATGATGCATTTGCCAAAATGGATCGCTTTCTAAGGCTTGTGTGGGGCAAAAGCTGTGCTGAAACTAGCTGTGCCATGTACAATTCAATAAATGCAATGTAGGCGTACCCCCCAAAATCCTCCGTAAATTTAACACAGTGATATTTATGGGTTTGCCAATGCATCGCGCATCTTTGGGAAGCGTAACACAAAGACTGCAATGCTCCAGAATTGCTGTGCATTGGGAGTAGGAAATGACACAGTGGCTGTAGTACAAAAAGGACTGCTCCACAAAACAATTTGGCAAGCTCAACTACGCCATGGAGGTCGTCATTCTGCAACTAGGAGTTGCTAGGAGACCACCACCATGTAGGCAGCAAAGGAGGAGCAGCGCATATCCTTCACTGACCTCAGAGAGGATGAGGTCATAAAATTGTACAGACTCAGGAGGGAGTCTATGATTCAACTGTTGCATAAAATTGGGCCAAGTCTGCAGCCACCAACTGCAAGGCCCAATAACATTCCTCCACATGTGAAACTTATGGCTGTGCTCCACATGCTGGCATCAATTTCCTTCCAGATCAGAACAGTCAGATTGACAGGAATCTCACAGGGATCATTTTCTGTCTTCCTACCCTCTTACTGGGATGCCATAACTTCTCCAAAACTCAACAACAACAACTGGACACCAAGGAAGGATTTTGCGGCTCAGCTGGATTTACACGTACTTAGTCCAATTGAGTGCACATGAGTGCAATTGGTGCCCCCTGCTGCAACATCCCACCTCTTCAGAAACTGGAAGCACACATATTCAATGGCCAGGCCTTAGTGGATCATCAGGGAATGTTTATCATTGAGCTGGCCAAATATCCAGGGAGTGCACGTAATGCCTACATCTTCCATCAAAATATTATAAATGAGCTTTTCCAGCATGGGTGATCTGGGAATGGCCAACAAATTGGTAAGGAAAGTAGAAATATATATCATACTAACTAAGAAGTTGTAATGTATGTCATAATAGCCATCTCTGTGTTTATCTATGGAGGTCTTGTCATGGACATAATAGGAATAACTTACTCCCACATGTGTATAATGATATTCCATTGTGGTATTCCTTCACTATTCCTACAATGTTACTAACAAAGTAACAACTGTGAGAAGTATTGTGTCATTTCACACTGTGTAAATGGACAGAACCAAATTATTTGCACTGGTTAACTAATCAAAACACAAATCATGTGGTACTCAAGTAAAGTTATTATGAATACAAAGGGTACATATTAGCTAAGTGTGAGATGAGTTCATGCTCCTTGGTGTACCTAGTCTTGGTATTAGATAAAGTTCCACTCAAATACTGGTTTATGAACAAATCTTGTGTTCTAACGTACACGTGTCACACATGGCAGTAAACCTGTATGTTGACTAAAGTATCTGGAGCAATACCTCTAGAAGTAGTTGTAAGTACCCTTTGTGTCACGAAATGTAAGTGTAGGTCCAATTCATGTGTAAATATAAATTCCTGGTACATTTGTGATACCAATAGTACAAAGTACCCATATGTCTCAGCTATTCCTATGGTCTAGTTCCAACCATTCACATAGTTTTCAACCCACATTGACTTACTTCAACAATGTGATAGATGACCAGTTTTTGGCGCAAGTTGGCAACATTATCTGCATCTGAGTCCATCAATGTGAAATTCACAAATTCAATCAATATGCTGTATGCCGTCATAATCAAGGCATATAAGTACCAAATCCTCTATAAGTTTAACTCACATACATACATGTTAAATGCTAAAGTTTTGTGTCTGGGTCTGCAATAGAAAGTTACTTGTATCTGCATCAGTTTGTTCCATATTAAAACTCTCTACATTGCCATACCTATGTGGGGAAACAGCCATTACAACACAGTCATATTCACGCATGACCTTTATCATGCATCTTTACAACGAACATGCCTTTACCAAACATGTCCGTTACCACAAACCATTTACCCTGAATATGCCTTCACCACACATGCCTTTACTACGAAATCAGGCATGTGTGAAAAAGACATGTTCGTTGTAAAGGATGCGTGGTTATGACCACGTTGTAAATCCCGGGGCAGTTTTAAGACTCTGCATCAGGCCGAGATCTACAGCCGGGGGCAAATTTAGGGCTCAGGGCCAGGAAAAGGGGCGGTTTTAGGGCTTTTTATAACACCAAGCCTCTCTGGGTCTAAACTAACAAAGTGTGTCTAGAATAACAAACTGTAAGGGAATATATTGACTATCAATGAAGGAGAGAAATTCCTTTAGGACGATTACCCTCACTCACCAAAGGTGACATGCTTCATCATTTGGGAATCTCCTCTCAGTGGAAAAACCTAGTTCCACCGAGGGCTACAACCCCCTCACTGTGAGGGAGGAGCTCAGGGATGGTTTTAGAGATGAAGCTTCTAGTTTAAGGGATCCTAAAGTCCCATAATAAGTGAGATAAAACAACAAAAATACGCAGCGCAAATGATAATGAAAGTGATTTAAAACTACCTAGTGAGCTAAAATAGAACTAGCTTTATTAGTTTGTTCCCACTGGCAGAAATAAAAAGCAGTGCAACAGCAGTATGGAAATTTGACTGCTGGTTGTACACAAACGGTCAACATGTTTCAGCCCTTCCGATCAAAAGAGTATCTGGGCTTTCGTCAGGACCATAAGGAAATACAAAGCTGCTGCTGGATTGAAAAAAGCATAAAAGTGCAATGTAACACACAATTATTGTGAGACTGAACCATCCTCACTTGTATCCATCAGTGATACTGGAAATACCTAAAAAACAAAAATTAGGCATTTTGTAAAATCAATATCCCATAGTAAGCAAACAAGACTCACAAAAGTAAATTACATTACAAGGGCATCATTACTAGTCCCTTACTTCAACCAAATCAAACAGGTGGAAATGAACTCACCCAATCTGTTGTATATTAAGAGCCTCACCTCAACCTGGCAACAGCTCAGGGAAAGAGGCCCGCTCTACAAAAAAGAAGTATAAAACTGTGTGTCATATAACCATTTCAACACACAGATTACTGCAACAAAACAAAGGAAAACACTAACTGCTCAAAAGTGCAAAATAAAACAATAATGTAAACCAGAAAATTAAAAATGCTAATATATACTAGTAATGCGTGTGACTTGTTAAAAGATAAATGCTTTACATCATGTATGAACATACAAAAAAAAAAAAATTCCAGTCTCGTCATATCCTTATACTACTAAAGTATCTTAGCATGTAATATTCATAGTCACCCATCCAATATTAGCCCCCATCAGATATTGGGTATTGACACACTTGAGATTGAGTGCTACTAGACAGAGTGTAGCCAGATTCAAAGAATATCTCTCTCAATCCTGCGTATAAGCCGTAAAAAATTAATTAACAGGCGCCGATAAACATACCGGAGACACATGATCTCAAATGCCCCCTCAAAATCGCTATCTCAGCATGTATATTAAAAACATCCAAAGCCCTTCAAAAACTAAGACTAAGAAGGCACACAAAGACGGGGGTAACATGTACTCACCTATCCGTCGGTACCCCGTCGCTGACCGAGGCTGTGACCAGAGGCACCGAACAGAAGGCGCCACTGAAATTTAAGACCCTCCGCTCATCGTCCACAGACCCGGCGAAAAGACCCATAGTGGACTAAGGCTCGCCTGATCAGCGGGGGAACGGAGTTAGCGCGCCTGCGCAGCTCCCTCCCACTGATCCGCGCGATACCAATGCTGGCAATGCTAATGTTAGAGGTCCAATTATGAATTCCTCAGTGAAAGAAGGACTGAGAATAAAAGGATAGGGAAACAAATGTTCGAAAATTTGAAATTAGAGCGAGGTATCACACAGTACACAAAGTGCAAACAGAAAGAGGAAATTTCTCTATAGTGAAAGTGTAGTGCAAACTATGGCGAACAGTATTTGTACCAACAGGTAACCTATCCTTATATCACCCATATCTGTTTAAACAGACCAAAGACAATATGAAATAGAGAAGTCACTTAATCAGCTAGGGGACATTTCAAAAAATTTATATTGATATATGACATGCAGTCAGATCGACATGAATGAAGATGTCACCTGTCCTCAGACTTATTAGATTCATGATGGTTACCCCTAAGTGATATGAAATACTGTATAACCAAGCCACAATGTTAATATACAGTTAAAGTATACTTGTACATGTAGACTAGTCTAGAAAAATTATTATTGAAGTGTCAGTGTGATACAGGCAAGCATGGACCTTTGTTTGTAGTGGCAAAACTGAATGAAAGGACCACATCGATAAACCACTGTTGACCCAGAGAAAGATTCTTTATTTATTTTTACATAAAAGTTACTGAGTCCTTGAAGAATGATAATTTTAAATCTTTGCATTAGTCCAATCACAGTGATAACCAGGGGATATCATCATTCAGTCCCCTGGTATCTGTGTGGAGCTTGAACACCCACCGTTGTTCACGATTAAGTAAAAACTTAGAGAAATCAGTAATGTGCGGTGGAATAAACGGTTGCTCTAAAACCACCCATTCCAAATCAGTTTCTCCATGATTCGAATCTATAAAATGATTGGTCATTTTAGTTGACCTTCTGTTACAGCGTATAGTGCTTTTATGCTCAAGAATCCTTATCTTCACTTTCCGCGTTGTCATACCCACGTAGCGCAAACCACATGGGCATGTGATCATATAAATCAGTTTCTCACTGTTACAATTAGTGTGTTTAGATAGTTTCCATGGTCGATCCGTACCAATATCTATCTCTGTGGTGTGTCTAGTTTGTGGGCAAACCGCGCAGGAACCACAAGGGAAATGTCCCTGTACAGGAGGTAATCCCCATAGAAGAGTTTGAAGACCTGTTTTCTTCAACTTGGGCCTTGTATGCACAACCTGGTCTTTAATGTTAGATCTTCTTTTGAAAGCAAAACGGGGCGATGGTATAGGAGAAGCTCCGACATTCCGAATATTCCAATGTTTAAGAATACTTTTCTTAATTTCATTGGAATATCCACTGAAGGTATTAACACATGTGAGTTTCTTTTCCTCTACTTTAGGAGCAGTAAGCTCAATCAATGCCTGCCTGTTGTTATTGGCTTTTTTCGAATTGCAAATCACTTTGGTTGGATAATTCCTTTCCTTCAACTGAAGAGCTAGTTATTTAGAGTGCTCCTCAAATTTCAAAAGAGACGTACAATTACGGCGAATGCGTAAAAATTTCCCAAAAGGCAAGTTTTTGCGTTGACGCCTTCATGCAGTTTTAGGGCTCCCAGCAGGGCAGGGGGCTACGGCAGGGAGCAGCTTTAGGGCTCAGTGCCTGGAAAAGGGGCAGTTTCAGGGCTCAGGGCCAGGACCCTGTGTGCACCGACTGAACGGCTGCAGTGTTCAGGGGATAGTGAAGGACTAGCAAGGGGCCAATCAATGAATCAATCAATCAGGGGAATTGTAAGCACGCTACTCACCCGTGAGGGTCTCAAGGCGCTGGGGCGGGGTAAAGCCAGGTCTTGAGCGTCTTCCTGAAGATGTTCAGGGAGGGGGTGGGTCTCATGTTGAGCGGGAGCTCGTTCCAGATCTTGGCTGCGATGTTGGAGAGGGTTCTTCCACCTGTTTTGGCTCTGCGGCTGCATGGGGTTTCGACGAGGGCAAGGTCGGCGGATCGGAGGTTTCTCTTGGGTACGTGGAGGAGATTCTCTCGTTGAGGTATTGAGGTCCGGTGTTGTGCAGGTGCTTGTAGGCATGGGTGAGTATCTTGAAAGTGACTCTCTTCTCAAGGATGAGCCAGTGGAGGTTCCATAGGTGTTGGGTGGTGTGTTCATGTCGAGGACGAGTCTGGCTGTGGTGTTCTGTATGGTCTGGAGCTTGCGGAGCAGAGACTTGTTGAACCCCGGCTTAGAGGGTGTTTAAGTAGTCCAGTCTGCTGGTTATGAGCGTGTGGATGATTGCCTTCCTTGATTCGGGGGATCCACTTGAAGGTCTTTCAGAGGATTCGGAGGGGGTTGAAACAGCTGGAGGCGACGGCATTCACCTGTTGGGTCATGGAGAGGGAGGAGTTGAGTACGATGCAGAGGTGTCGGGCGTTGTTCATGGGTGTGGGGGGCTGCTGAGGGCAGTAGGCCACCAGGTGTTGTCCCATGCCGAGGGGGAAGGTCTGAGGACGAGGACTTCTGTCTTCTCCGAGTTGAGCTTCAGGCAGTTTCTGCTCATTTAGGATACGACTTCCTTCATTCCTTCCTGGAAGTTGAGTCTGGTGGTGATTGGGTCCTTGGTGAGGGAGAGGATGAGCTGGGTGTCGTCGGCGTAGGATACTATGCTGAGTCCGTGCTGTCTGCCGATGGCGGCGAGAGTGGTCATATAGATGTTGAAGAGCATGGGGCTGAGCGATGATCCTTGGGGCCCTCCGCAGTTGATTTCCATGGGATTGGAGAGGAAAGGTGGTAGTCTGATTCTTTGGGTTCTGCCAGATCCAGTCGAGGGTGGTTCCTTGTATGCCGGTGTTGTGGAGTCTGACGGTGTCGAACGCTGCAGAGAGGTAGAGTAGGATCAGGGTCACGGTGTGTCCTTCGTCTAGGAAGGTGCGGATGTCATCTGTGGCAGCGAGTAGAGCGGTTTCAGTGCTGTGGTTGCTGCGGAATCCGGATTGGGAGGAGTCGAGGATAGAGTTTTCTTCGATGAATTTGGTTAGTTGTGCATTGACGGTCTTCTTGGTGACTTTGGCGGCAAAAGGGAGCAAGGAGATGGGTCGTTAGTTCTTGAATTCGGTGGGGTCTGCTGAGGGCTTCTTCAGCAGGGGTCTGACTTCTGCACATTTCCAGTTGTCGGAAAAGATGCCGGACTTGAAAGTGGTGTTGATGGTGTCTCGTAGTTCGGGAGCGATGGCGGTTGTGGCTCTGTGAAAATTATGCGGGAGTTGGGATCCGTGGGGGCCCCTGAGTGGATGCCTTTCATGGTTGAAGTGGTGTCTTCGGTGGTGACTGGGGTCCAGGAAGAGATGGTAGGCTGGATGGCTTTGCTGGAGCAGGAAATGGTTTCGGAGTTGTGTGTCTGGTCGTTGAAGTTGCAGTAGAGTGCCTTGATTTTTAGATGGAAGTAGGATCTGAGCTTGTTGCAGAGGTCCTGGGAAGGGGTGATGTCTGTGGTGTCGCTGGAGGGCTTAGTGAATTCCTAGATGACGCTAAAGAGTTGCTTGGAGTTGTCGGCATTGGCGAGGAACTTTTTTTGGATGAAGGTCCTTTTGGTGGAACTGATGAGTTGGTGGTATTCCATCATAGTGTTTTTGTAGGTGGTGTGATCTTCTGGCATTTTGCGGTTTCTCCAGTTCTTTTCAAGACGTCTGCAGGTGCATCTGGATTCTTGGAGATCGGCGGTGAACAAAGTGGCTTTCCAGGGGCGTTGTCTGTCTGGGTTGCATAGTGGTGCAAGTTTGTGTGCGCACCTGAAGATCCATCTGTGGAGTCGTTTGGCCTTGAGGTTGGCGTCGGTCGACGTGGTGGGGTTTGTTGCGGTTGACAGTGGAGTTAAGTTGTTTCTCAGTGACTTTGCTCCAGTTCCTTCGTGGGGGTGCGGTGCAGGTTTGGGCGGCGTGGGTTTGTTGATGTGGAAGTGTACGTAGTGGTGGTCTGTCCATGAGGGTTGCGTGGTGTGGCTGAATTGGATGTTGTTACCTCCTGTGAAAATGGGGTCGAGGGTGTGTCCTGCTTTATGGGTGGGCGTGGTGACAAGCTGTTTCAGTCCGATGTTGGTGAGGTTGTTCAGGAGGAGGGCAGAGTTGGGGTTTTCGAGGTGGAAGTTCAGGTCTCCGATGAGTATGTAATCCATGGAGGCGATGGCGTGGGGTGTAATGAGGTCCACAACGGTAGTGGTGAACAATGCGCGGGATCCACGGGTCTGTGGGCAAGGGTGCCACGGAGGGTGGTTCTGGGGCTGGTCTGGATCTGGAAGTGAAGGTGTTCGGTGGTGGGGAAGGAGTCCTTCGTGGTGGAGGTGGAGAGTCAGAGGGAGCTCTTGTGTACGGTGGGGAGTCCTCCTCCTGGTTGGTTGGGGTGGTTCTCCCTCTGGATCTTGTATCCGTCGGGGATGGCGGTGGCGATTTCAGGGGCAGAGAAGGCATTGGTCCAGGTTTCTGTAAAGAAGGTGACGTCTGGCGAGAGGGTGTCGAGGAGGTCCCAGATCTTTACGGCGTGTCAGTGCAGGGAGCGCACATTGAGGAGGATGCACTTCAGGGCTTCGGTGTTGTTGACGTTCGGTGCGGGGCAGTGGGGGTGGGGTCGGAGGGGAAGGATTGACGGCAGTGACGGCAGGAGAACTGGCCGAGGGTGGTGTTCGGTGTCGACCGCTGGCAGTTGTTGTTCCTTCCGGGGTTGAGTGTGAGAAGGGCAGCGAAGTTGTAGTGAGGGGAGGTCGCAGATCCAGGGTTCCTAGCGCTGGCCGCGGTCGGGTCACGGACAGGCACAGACTGGCACAGACAGGCACAGATGGGCTTGCCAGTGGCTGCCATTAAGTGGGGGGGAGGGAAGCGCAGCTGGGAGGTGGGAGTGGGAACCGGCAGGGGGATGGGCACAGAGAGCAACGGGCACAGAAGGCAGAAAGCTGCAAAATTAACACACAGGCACAGGTACAATAACAAGACAGGCACAAAAACAAGACAGTGAAGAGGCTAGAAGGAAGACAGAAAACGGGCACAGAAATACAGGAAAATGGCTCAAACACAGAGACAGACTGCAGCGGCCAGCGAAGACCAAGGCTCTCCCACTGGGCCACCAGGGATGAGGAGCAGGCAGAAGCCTGGGAGTGGAGGAGGGCCTTGAACACTACCTGCACTGGGGCAGCGGCAGCAGCACAACCGTGGAACTGCTGGGGGAGAGAACAGGTCTCTGACCAGGAGGTCAGAGGTCTAGCTCCTAGAGGTGGACATTAGTACCCTTCCCGAGGCCCAACTGGAAACACCATAGCGGCTTGCGACCGGCCTATGGAGAGTTCTGTCCCCCACTTTTAGATTGTGACCCAACGTAAAAGCTACGAAATGGACACCCCTACATTCCAACTGGGGCAGATGGGTAAATCCAGCTGGGGCCTATCACTTTCGATTGTGTGTGTTTGTTAACTGTTTACCATGCATATGTTTTTACCAACCATGCCTTTACAACAACATTTTCATAGTAAAGGCATGCATGGCATGCATGGTAAAGCCATATGCGTGGTAAAAATGTTAGCTGTACATGCATGTGCAGTAATTGTAGGAAAGTAGCATCTGCTTGTTATGGTTACCACCACTTTTTGCTTGATGTTACACTGTTTTTGACTAGTCTGACTGGGATCCTGCTAATCAGGACCCCAGTCTATCTGCTTTCTCATTAAAATGTTATGCCATATACATAGGTACATTCCAGATTGGAATCTGGGGTACCCTTGTCAGTCCCTAGTATATGGGACACATGTACCCACGGCATAGGTACCCCAGAGGCTTCCCATGGGCTGACGCATGTATTGTGCCACCCATGAGAGGCCATGCAAAATGGAACTACAGGCCTGCCATTGCAGCCTGCGTAAAATCGTGAATGCACCACTTACTTTACATATAGGTTTAATATATATATAGGTCACTGCACTTAATACCTATAAGTCACTCCTATAGCAGGCCTTGACAATCCTGAAGGCAGGGTGCTGGGTTTTATGTGAGAGGGTGCTCCTGCATGAGCAGAGCACCCCTGCAGCCTTTGGGGACCATTCTCCTGGGTTGTTGGTGATGCAGCCCGACATATAGGTAGAGGTGCATCATATGCTCACGTAAAATGCTACCGCTAAAACGGCTGCAATAAACCAAGTTGTGTATGGTATCAAAAACCTTGGAATCATACCTCCACACCAGTAACCGGTGTGGGAGGTATGATTCCAACCTTCTGAAGTGAGCTTTATGGGGTCTCTGCTCTTCCCGGTACCAGCCGTCTCAACCCGGACAGCACAAAATGGTTGCTGCCGACCAAAGACACCTTTCTGCCCTCCTGCTGCTGAGCGAAGGTCTAGGAGAGGAAGGCAGCACACTAGGCATCCTGTCACAGGGATGTGTGACCACATTCCAGACACGATTTAGTGTATTGGGGCTTGTGGGTGCACTTCCAAACTGCCTGAAAGTCTGCACAAGGGGCACACTTGGTGTCCCTGTGCATAGTCCAGTTCACACCAGTCCTGGGAGACGTTGGCTCCTGCTCTGGTGTGAAATTGTACAAAGGACAGGGGAGTATCCTCTTCACTGTCCTGACCCTCCCCTGGGAGGGTCCCCTGAATCTGTCTAACCCTCTCCCATGGGTACAAAAGGGCTTACCTGGCTGTAAGACCCTAGATTCGATGTGGACAAGATTCTGATCAAGAAACCACTGACCTTTGACCGTCTGGACACTCTGGACTTCGCTGGACTTCGACTGGGACTGACTTCAGCTCCCTCTCCAGCCAAAGCATCATCTGTGCCTGTGTACCATACAGGCTCTGTGGAGGACCTGTGGAGCATAAAGGAAAACTGAAGTATATCCCTTGGGGTGAAGGAGTCACTCCCCTGCATTTGCAGGCACCTTAACGCAACTGACCAGTCATCTGATCCTGACCTCCTGCTGACTCCAAATGCTCCAGCAACACAGGAGGTGGGTTCCTATGTTCTTTGAGGTTGAGCTGTCCTCTTACAAAGTTTGAGGCCAGTATCCCTCGTGGGGACTGCATAACTCAAACCCCTGTGCACTGCCTACATTTGCAAGTGCATATGCTTGTTGGTGTTCCCCAACTAAGTGCATTGGGCTATTGATAGCTCCAATCTCTGCACACATTTTGTACAAAGGACTTTGGCCTCCTCACACTCTTTGCCCTGCAAGCTGTGACTTTGTGAAACAGCTAGAGGTCCCCTTGCGACTCCTGTGCCTTTGGCCTGTGAGTCCACTTGAGGGACAATACTACTTTTCTTGGGCTCCCTTGGTTGCCCCAGACCTGCCCTGACTCCCCTTGCTATGGTGAGTCCCCTGGTCTTTGCTGGGACAGACCGTAACCTTCTTTGACTTTCTTTGTGGGTTGCTGCTGCCAAGGCTTATTGGTGCTCCCGCCGGACACCGACCCCTCAGCACTCGACATCCTTTGTGGGACAGCTCGTATCCAGCTCCTGGTCATCCTCAACATCTCCTGGTCCCTGCAGCTGTAGAGTCAAGGTCTCCTTCTTCTCTCATGAAGCAACCGACATCGGTTGGTGTGCATTCGTCTACCAATCCCCTGGTCACTCCTGAGTGACCCAGACTCTGTCCCCTCTGCTTTCACAATCCTTCCATCAAGAATCCACCTGTGGGTTCCACCTGACACTTTCCTTCTTTCCAGCTGTGGCATTTCTTTGAAGACTCCATTGAGAACAACAGCGGTTTTCGATGCCACTTCAGCCCTATGCACCAGGCTTCCCTGGGATTGATAACTCTGGTACTACGGCATCCATGGGTGGGGTGGCTCTCCAACCTTCTATATTCCGAAGGGTTTCCTCATAATCCACTGGGAAGGTTCCATAAACTGTAAAACTGCAACCGTGACTCTCCCATTGAATTGTACGTAGCACGCGGTTGTGTTCTCACACTTCACCCGTCCTCCCTGGGGTCTCTACTTACTCACTTTGGGTGGTTCTTTGGGGTCCCAGTGATTCTACATCCTCTAGACACAGTCTTGACTCAATTCGTTGTCCTTATACCACTATTTTAGTATATGGTTTGGTCTCCCCCTCGAGCCCCACTGTGTATTAGTGCTACTTACGATTGTTTCTGTGCTACAGTATTGTGTGTTTGTATTTATCTGCGTGTCACAATTTATCTGCGTGTCACAGATACTGTGAGGTATTTAAGGTGTGTTATAATAATAAATACATATTTTTATAACTACTGGGTGGTTCTCCTTTTTCCAATACAATAAGATTGCATTCTGGTAAAACAAGCTGCCTAACATTCCTTCAAGATTAAGCCTGAAGGCTGCTCTCCACATCTGCCACTTGGATAGCTTTCTAAGTTTATCTTTGACCTCTTAAATCACCATAAGGGTTGTTTGGACTGATGCAAGGTTCCCACTTTAATTAGTGGACATCATATACCAGGCCAACTTCTTACAGTAATGATGCATGCGTTTTACTGACGGTGAAGTAAAGGAATGCATGGCAGTTGCATGAGTTGTTCCACCATACAACCCCTATGTGTCAATCTTAGATCACCATAAGACCTTAACCTCCAAAAAGCATCATCAGTTGGTTGACCACAAAATGTATAATGATCCATGTCACATGTTGGAAATTCACTACACATACTAGGCAAATAGCCAATCTAAATTAAGTGAATTAATCAAAGGCGTCCTAATATCCTGTAGGCAAGCCACGTTATCAAAGATGTCAAAAGACCAAATGTACATAATGATGTAAAAAATGTTGGCACTGTCACAACCTACCTAGGGAGGAATATATTCCAGAGAATCTGATCATGTTTGTCACTTTACACATTTAGTAGGTGCAAATAACATAGAGTGATCAAAAACATTTAAAAATATCTATCATATTAATTTACTGCCTAAACATGAAAGTCAGCATGTAGAAGTGTCAAAAGAATCAGGACATGGTCAACATTTGCAATGACAAATCGAACTTGAAGATACATGTGTAAACCAATGGTTAATAGTATCTAACACATATTGATCAAAACTGTGCCTGAGATTATCAGCACACATAACACACATTGACAGTTATGTGTCTGTAACAATGTGCATAATCATTTACTGTTGTTTTTGTACTTTCAGGTGACCAAGGATATGGGTTAGAGTCATGGGCCATGACCCCATTCACTCATCCACAGATGGAGGCTGAAAAGCGGTATAACACAGAACACATCAAGACGAGGAATGTTGTGGAGAGGACTTTTGGAGTCCTAAAGTCCAGGTTCAAATAGCTGTATATATCAGGGGGAAGGCTGCTGTCTCCCCCCCTTCCCCCAAGGTCTGCAAAATAATCCTCATTTGTCCCATATTACACAACATCTGTGTGAAAACAAACCTCTCGTGGACTATGAGCCACTATATATGGAGGAAATGGAAGAGGATGAAGACAACGAAGGAGACATCTGGCGAATATTGGCTGGTGGGTCAGAGACATGACAAGATTGTGGCTAATTTCTTTCGCTAAACTATATCACCTGATGGTAAAACAGACAGAAATATGTCAACTTATCATAATAAAAATAAATAATTTTTTTAACTCATTCATTGTGTTGTCTCAGTGTGAAAGTCAATGTAAAAATCAAGTTACTCACATGGTCTCAACTAGATATGGGCCTCAAAAAGTAACAATTTATGTTGGCTGAGCGTTTGAGCACCATGGGGCCAAAACTCAATCAATAAATCAATCAAAACAGCAAGCCAATGTGATGCAGTGTACTGTATGAAAGGGACAGGACAGGATTGCCACATATCCACATCTTAGTTTTCCACTCCTATCCTCACACACTTAAGTAGTGCAATGCAGCACAACTAGCAGTCTTGCTTACTGTGTTCTACAGCAGTAAGGTGTGTTTAATATGCTATTTATTGATTGATAGAGCACAAATCTCCCAAAATGTCACTACCCTTGGCAAACCCCTTAGTGCCATGTGTCTCACCTATGGACAAGCATGGGAATGGCAGCACTTTGCAGGAGCAAATGTTGCAGATAATATCAAAGATCATGAGTGACACTAAACACTACACATGTCAAACCTTTCTGGGGCAGATTGATGTAAATATCAAGTTTGGCCGCAGTTGACCAATACACATTTTCCATGCTTTGCACAACAATACTATGAGGCTCAAAGGCCTGTATCAAAACACTAGAAACAGGTGAACTTGTAATGTGTGCATTAATCAGAGAAGTAAGACAGTAGAGATGTTTTGGAACCATAACATCACCTCAAGAATACAGAGATGGCAAAAGTGTGAAGCGTTCATGTCAAAAGTTAAACACAAATGTGTGTGTGCATACACATTTGCATTGAATATGAGGCAACAGAGATGTTGGGTATGAAATTACCCCTGCATGGTAAGAGTATCGTACCACTTCCCTGAGTGTACAAGTGCATAGTTGTGTGGTTCACCAACTCTGGTATATACCCAAAAGAGAACAGGGAGTATGCATGAGTGCCATGACGTATGCCTGTGTCAAGGATTGCAGTCTGCTTGGACCAGGAGTGCCACACAAACACCTGCCCCCATAATAATGTACACTACAACCTTTGCCAGGATTGAGACAGAGCTAAAGAGGGAGTGGGAGCATGTTGTGTAGTGAACAGTAGTAGTGTAAATTACCTCTATCCTCTATCGGGGGAGCTATTCCGATTGGCAAGCAAATTGTTAGTATTCTCTGTTTTTCCTGCAGACCCGGATGGTGAAATACTGCTTCAAGCTGAGCTATTTTCTGTGATATCCAGAAGGGCATTTTCTCACGTTCAGTGGGCATTCTTCCCATAATTACCACAGTCTTCAAAAACCTTACTATCCATATCAACCCAGACTAGAATTGGTTTGAAGATGTTGTAGACACTCTGGGGAAATATGGGGTCTAAGAAATGACCTTCTTTGGCCTTCCTTTTACTTTTGTTAATTGCATGTCGACCTGCCCAGTCTACCAAACAACAGCTTTTTTACAGAAGCCCTCACAGGAGTAAAGAGCACACATTGACGGGACACCATGTCAATGAAAAATAAAACTATTTTGATGCAATCATGAAAGAACTGACAAACATCAGCCATAATAAAACTAGACACCAGGGTTTCAGAACTTTGCATTGAAATAAGGTCAATCTGATCAGTCCTGTCTACCTCAATGCCGGGATTGATACAGTGGAAAAATGAATATCTGAGATGGAAGAGCCAGTCGACACTACAGACAACTGGGGCCATGAAGTCTGGTTTCTAGGAGGAAAGTCACTATTCAGGAGGATAGAGTGAAAAGAAATAATATCAGATTCTATAGTATTCCAGAGAAACTAAAGAAAAATGATGGCATAGAATTTATGATAACTCTCATTCCACATCTTACCAGACTGACCCTCCATGAACCATTACAAATTCAGGGGCCCACCAATTCCAGAGACAGGAATAGAGAGAAAATATTAAGCCAAATTCAATTATTGTCTGTCTCCATCATAAACATGTCAGGAATATTTTGGAGGCTGCTAATCAGAAATCGGAGCCTTCGACATGAGTGGTCACACGATACATCTCAGTCGACTATTCAAAGGAGACCGATGTGAAAAGACATGAATTCTTGTGTTATTCCATTGCCCCAGAAAAATTGATATTCTTTGGATTATTGGCACCTGTGTCAGTGAGGATCACTGCACTGGACAAAACATCAGAATACACAGAACCTTAGTACTTGGAATCCGTCTTAGAGTATTTGGAATCAGAAGACATAGAGACAACTCCCAACACCTCCTGTCACTAGGTAGTATGGTAAAGAAAACACACCACAAGGCCATCATAAGGCAGATAAATTAACGTGTCACAAAACATCTGGACATCTGCACAGCCAATCATATTGGAAAAGCTTGAATAAATACATGTAGAAATTATGTGGAGAGTGCGACAAATCGAGATCCCCCCTGAAAGATAACAACAATGGGAAACAGACCAGAACTCTTAACTATGGTCACATCACAAATTGGCCCTGGTGCATGCTGAGCGAAGGAACCATGTATGTGTTGCCTTTTACCGCACTGTTAATTGTGAGAAAGTCATATAAAAGGTCTTAATTTATGATATTCCATGCAACTTGTTTTCCTAATTTCCACTGAGCAATTGCTCACCCATGGTACATAGGAACCAGACTTTTCTCCACCCATTGTACCAAACCTACAATAAGTTAATTCATCCAGCAAACAACATTCAGAGTTTCCGCAACACTTATTTATCTACTTTTCTACCTAGCGGACAAAACCAACATTGCTAGACATTGACATGCTCTCTTCTACATAAAGGCTGTGGACACCTCTCAGGTTGTATGTTGTGCTGTGTCATGAGTAAAGTCATCACCCCTGCCCTGCCATAGGGATGAGAGACTGGTCCTCTACGTCCTCCCGTAGTACCGGAGAGGCCACAGAAGGCGGTGTCCTAAGCAAACCTCCCACACCTGTATCCCATGAGAAGACCCCGGATGATGTGCATAATTCTGTGATATACCGCACAGGAAAAACCCCGGGGCATTGGAGAGTAGCTCCTAGACTTCAGTTTTAGTTAAGTGGACAAGCTCATTACATTGAAAAAGGAACATATATCTTGTTCTGAGCCATTTCTAAGCATTGTTACTTTTCACCTCTCCTCTTCTTCCCTTTTGATTGTTGTAGGAAACCCTCACGACCTCTCGTATTATTGTTTCTGTGTAGTTTTAGGAGTCATGACCTGACATATCTGTTTTCGAGGCTGTCTACACTGACTAGCTTAAACCCTTAGAATAAACCAGCCATAACTCTAGACATGTGTTATATCCTAGACTATTATATGGGCAGCCCAACCCCACCTTACCAACTACACTAATTAAGCAAACATACGATTAGCAAGACCACACTTTAGGATTAAGCACATCTGCACTTATCTGCTCCACTTAAACTTCTATCTGTGAATGTAAATGGCTCTCGCATTTCAGTTAAAAAGGAAAAAATATTGCACTGCTTATGGTCTAAAAGGGTGGAGATTACATTGATACAGCAAACACCCCTGTTGACCACTGAGTCTTCTAATCCGAAGCGTGATTGGGCGGGATCGATAATTAGTAGCAGTCAGCAAATATACTCCCTAGGGGCTCATGTGAATACATCTGCATGCTCCCAGAAATGGGGTATTGTAATTCTCATCAAACGAATGCTGCCTCAAGAGGTATTCGAACTCTGGGCCGGTGATGAAGGCAAAGACACGTAAATGATGTAAATGTATTGATGAAGTTAAACACATCAAAGAAAATAGTCGTTGTGGGATCGATCTATTCACCCAATCATTACAGGAAATAACTTACAGTGCAGATATCGAAGCTTGTACGCGAATATGGGTGCGCTGGAATAATACTGGGCGGAGAATGGAATCTGGGGCAAGATCCCCTACTTGGTAAAACAGGCCCACTGGATAAAACAGATGAAGATAACTGAGCAGTGCACCACGACATTATGTCAGATGACAATCTGATTGATGTATGGCACATAACACACATATCTGATAACCGAACGGATAAGCGTCTTTCTACCAAACGTCTATAACACACCCTCCAGAATGGCCTATTTCTTGGTAGAGAGTTCAGTGTTAGTTGACATTGATGGAGCAAGGACTCGTAGAAAAGAGACTTGCTCTGAAGCAATACCCTCATATAACTTATAACCCTGTATTAACTGTGTATTATGTATACTAATAGTACGCACCACACTCGATATAATAGAAAGAAGAATCTTGCCTATGTGTCTTACTAACAAGTAACTCGAGTGAGATCTAAAATGGCTGCTAACACGGGAAACTTTTTTGCGCATGCGTCAACTGCATCTACGCAGTATGACGAGCTGTAGCTTGGAGGTAATTCCTTGCACCTGCGCAGACGCTCTTAAAATGGCCGCTTAAAAACTCACATGCAAGGCATCTGCTTTGCTGTAACTAAAACCAGCTGATTTACTAATGCTAACGTGGGGAGAGCATTTATAATTAAATGAGATTAGAGTCGAGATAGGTGGTATACAGTGAAACTATTTTATTTTGAAATTAATATATGTTCTTTGGACTTTCTTATTAGTACGCATTTGGGCCTTTCGTAAGATTCCGGAGTCCATAACCCACGTGGCCTCTGCACATGTGTGATATGAGCGAGCCGGAAGAAATGATGTGACTCTTGAACACAGTCCAAGGACAAAAACGATACATACCCTGGGAACCAGCCCCGAAGTCCTGAGAAATGGATGGGAACCCATAAAGTTTATACTATTGTTTCTAATAAGATGTGAACACGGATGAGAATAAAGAACTATTAATAAAAATCAAGGGGTGGGATCATTGAACAATAAAGTGAAAGACAAGTTTGGGAAATAAGCATGGTGTGATGACCATCCCCCCTTGCTTGTCCAAGCAGAGTTAGAAATTACATGATATTGAAACATTAATGGGTGGTACATGAGCATAGAAAGGTATAATTGAGGTAGCCTTAGTTAGTTAGTTGGTGCTAGAGATGCTGAATGCTGCAGAGCTTGGGATGCTGTCGGAGTAACGAGCGATTGCTGATGAAGAATCGATTTGCAGAACTATCAACTTAAACGTAATTAAATTAGAAGAAGATCGCGGAAGAATCTCGAGGAGGAATAGAGTGTCATAGAGGGGTGCGACGCCAGGGTCGGTATTAGAGAGGTCATCTATCCTGTCCTGAATCCTGTCCTGAAGCCTTTGTCGCCTGATCTTTCCTAGGGGATCCTTCCCAGCTCCTTGGCCTGGGGATTGGTTTTCACACCATCCTAGGTAATTATATTTTCGTGAATGTGCAAATGTACTTTTCTCTCTCTCCTCTCCTCTCTATGCAACGTCATTGCAAAGTATGATAAATTTGATTGTTTTAATTGACTAATCGAATCTTCCTTCCTTTGAGTAACGGAGACTGTACTGTACTTTGAAATGTTTCACATGCATTTAATTTAGATAAAGTCTTAAAACTTTCCAGAGTCTGTGGTTATTTCTTTTTTTTTTTTTATTGAGTTTACAGATGTTATACAAAGAAAATCCACAAAACAGTAAGACTTATTTGTCCCTCGCATGCCTTAAAGGACTTTTTACAAACGAGATACAAAAAAAATAATAATAATAATTCAATATATAACTGCTAAAGATCTCTCCAGCTGGTTACTGGAGCCCAAATGGCTCTCCCCTTATCCCTTACTGTGATATTTTTTAATTCAAATAAACATGATTCTATATTGTGTATCCCGAGCAACCGCGCCAACCACATTTGAAATGTGGGAGGAGATGGCTCCTTCCAGCCCGCAGATATGATAATACGAAGCACAGCTGTACAAATAAAAACCAAAGCTTCCGCAGTGCTACTTAATTTCATGCTCCTATCAACTCCCATTAACATCAATGTAGAAGAAATATCAATTCTGCATTTTAACAGCCCCTCCAAAAAGACTGAAATTTCTTTCAAAATAATAGACAGCTTTTCACACTGATAAAACATGTGTATTAGATCCGCTGGGCTTTTATCGCATCTAGGGCAGTTATCCTTCGGCACCAGACCCCAAGCCGCAAGCTTTGCCGGGGTAAAATATAAATTAAAAAGTGTTTTATAATGCTGGGCCCTCAGATTAGATGAGCGGAGTAATTTCTTATTTAGCATTAAAGCAAGATCTAGGTCCACATCAGGATCACCTGTTTTGACTGCTAGTGAAGACTCTACTTTCTCCAAATCGTCCTGTATTCCCTCCAACAGATGACTATATATAATTTTTATTTTATTACCCCCATTCTATATATAGTCCATCACAGGAAGCCTTGTGGAAATCAGAATTCTTGGTCTAAATGCCTTCAATGTCTTTACTACCTGTCCATACAAAAACCAATGATTAGTAGAGATCCTGAATTTAGACTGAAATGCTCCAAAACTTAAAAATTCCTCCCCCTCGAGAAGATCGCCTACAGATCTAATACCATTGTCACTCCAGAGAGGATTAATCATATTCTTGCCTAGAAACGGGAATAGGTTAGAATTTCAAAGAAGAAGGTACGAGTTATACTTGGGAATTTCCAATAGCTTTTGGACTGCTTTCCAAGTCCCCCATATCCCATTCACTATCTTCAATCTAGGCTTCTTGTAAAATCTCCGATCAACCTCCCTCAGGAGCAGCCCTGTAGCGTTTTTCCCAAAAAAGAGCTAAAAAATGGAAGGGGGGGCCTGCCTACTTCCCTGGGTCGCTACCAAGCTGGAATCACGATGGAAGAGGATTGACATATGTGCTAATAAACAAGAGAGATGATATAACCGAAGGTTTGGAAGAGCCATACCACCCCTGTCAAACGGGAGTGACATAAGGTTCAACGAGCGTCTGGTTTTCCCGTATTGCCAAATGAACCTGTTAAAAAGGCCTTCCAGATTTTTTAGAATTTTTTCCTCCAGTAATAAAGGGATGGCTCGAAACAAATAAAGAATCTTAGGAAAAAATGTCATCTTAAGTACGTTTATCCTTCCGACCAGGGAAAGGTGTAATACATCCAGCCTTTTTAACTCTGCTTCCATCGCAGCCATAAGAGGACTGTAATTTTCGGTAATGATCTTATCAACATCCAAGTTAACTCTGACCCCTAGATAAACTGCTGAATCCAAATATCTGCTGTCTAACCTAATAATATTCTTAGTGCAGATGATCTGGGTCTTCTCTTCATTGAGCAGATACCCCGAGCTACTACCAAATTCCTTGGCCAGATCCACTAATACGGGCATTGCCTGATGTGGATTGCTGGTAAAAATCGCCAGATCATCTGCATAAGCTAGTAGTTTAGTTGAGTACCCATTAAAGATAACGGGGCTAATCCTATGGCAGCCCATTATTCTAAGGATCAGGGGGTCGATATAGAGTGAGAACAATATCGGGGAGCAGGGACAACCCTGCCGTGTTCCTCTTTTAATCAATATCTTCTCCGACTTCTCCCCCATTACCGACACCCTGGCCACGGGGTCTGAGTACATAGCTCGCAGAGCTTTGATGATCTTAGGGCCAAAGCCCTTTACAGCTAGAATACGCCATAAAAAGTTCCAAACTACGCGGTCAAAAGCTTTCTCCGCATCGAGAAGGATCATGGCCATCTCCCTCCCCCCAGCAGCATGGGCATCAAAAAGAGCTATAGCCCGGCGAGTATGGTCCGTGGTGCCCCGTCCGGGCACAAACCCATGCTGCCAAGGGGAGACAAGGCTACCGATGACCCTCCCCAGCCTTTTAGCCCAAATTTTTGAGTATACCTTTGTGTCTGCATTAATAAGTGAGATTGGCCGATAAGATCCTGGCTTCTCTTTGGGCTTGCCCTTTTTATGAAATATGATAATGTTGGTCTCCTTCCAGGAATCTGGTATAGTGCCTGAGCATAAAATGCCATTAAAAAGATCTAGCAAAATAGGGAGTAACTCGTTTTCCAGACTTTTATATACCTCCAAAGGAATTCCGTCGGGACCCACAGCTTTCCCATCAGCCAATTCTCGCAAAGCATCTTTAATCTCGGTGATCGTTACATCCCTTTCCAGCTCCTCTTTTACGGCTACATCAAGTAAGGGGCCTATATTGCCAATCTCTAAATTATACACCTCTTGCTGTTGACTCTGATGACTCTCATCATCATACAAATTTTGATAAAACTTTTCAAAGACTTTTAGTATATCCTTAATCTCAGAGTATGTCTTCCCCTCATCCTGTATACTCGTAATAACATTCCTTGTTCTTTCCTGTCTAATGCGTAAAGCCAAAATCCTACCCGCCTGTTCCCCGGTCTCATACCGCTTCGCCTTTGATGCCTGATACTCCCCCACCGCCTTCTGCGTGACCAGTTTTTGCAAATTAGCTTTAATAACCGCCATACTTCTAAAACTCTCCAACCCATCCAAACTCCTCCCTATTTCTTCACTATGCACCTTCTCCGCTGTTGCTAGATCCTCCATAAGCTTATCCACCTTCGCCATGTCCTCCTTCCTTAATCTAGCCGAACAGCTTATAGTTTCCCCCCTAAAGGCTGATTTAAAGGCTTCCCAAACCCCATTCCTAGAGGCACTGTATCTATTTGCATCAAAGAACTCCCCAGACCAATTTTTAATATGTTCAAGAAACCTCCAGTCTGATAATAATTTTCTTTCAAAAGTCCAATTAGTATTTTTTTTCTCTGAACAATTGACCCTATACGATAAAATAAGAGGATTGTGGTCAGAGATTAATCTGGGGAGTTTCTTAATAGTAGCCTTAGTAAGTTCGGATTGTGAAATAAAAAAGTAATCTAATCTGGAAAATTTTTGATACGGATTCGAGAAATATGTGAACCCCGGGTCCTGTGGTTCCTTTTCACCCCAGACATCTTTAAGTCCATGCGATCTTATAAGGGAGGACAGAGCACAGTACACTCTGGGTTTCCTTCCTAGATATTTAGACATATTCTGCCAACCTGCAGATATATTTAGATCCCCGCAGACTATCAACGGAGTTGGCCATCCTGCCAACTCTGCTTCCAAATAGTCAAAAATATCTGGATCATCGCAATTTGACTCATAAATGGAGCAGATTGTAGCTCCTAACCTTAATTCTGCAATGACCCAGCGACCTAACCTGTCACTTTCAACCCTCTTCGCTCCCCCTAAAGAAGTTCTGGCCAACAATGCAACTCCCCTATTCATAGATGTCTGTGAAGAACATACGATCAGCTCATAACCTCTTATATTCAGCAAATTACGTTTGGCCCAGGGAAGATGGGTCTCTTGTAGGCAAATTAGATCCAGCCTATTATGTCTAACTAGGAAGTCCAACCTTTTGCGCTTCTTCCAGTCATTTAATCCTGAAACATTAATAGTGCCTATTTTAATACTCACACTGATATGGTTTTTCTGAACAGCCCTGCCATACCAATGCCCAGCAGAAAGCAAAATTGCCAGAGCATGCTATTAGTGTGTCAGCAGTAGAACACAGTTCAAAACTATAAGTCCTTCTACAACATCTGATCAACTCCTTTTTATTTTTACACCCCCAAACCTGTGCCACCCCCCATAAACCCCCCCCACCCCATTCCTCCAAACCACCCACCACCATCCCCTTCCCCCTTAAATGAGGCGCCCAGACCTAGTCTGTGCATATGATGAGAGCAGTGGTCGCGATAAAGGAATAAAGACATAGAATACCACCTAAGGATCATAGAGATCTTTGAAAGCCATGTGGATTGATCCTAAAGAAAGAGAACCTAGAACCATGCCGACAAATAATTCCCCTAACTTTCCAGAGAATCTAGAAACTCCTTCGCCTTTATCTCCGAGGCGAAATAGAAAGCTTTCCCTTCCCTAATAACTTTTAATTGAGCAGGGTTTATCAGAAACACTTGTAGTTTCTTCTCCTGGAAGGGTTTAATAAGCTGTCGAAGTCTCCATCTCCTCTCCACAGTGGTATGGCAAAAGTCCGGGCGGACAAAGAAAGATATTCCTTCAACAGTCCTCTTTGCATCAGGTCTCGCCTTCTCCGCAACTAGCTGTCTTAATGTGAAGTTGCCAAAAAAGATCAGAATTGCCCTCGGTTTGTCCCCCTCTCTCGCATTTGTACGAACTCTAAAAGGAGTACGGTGAACCCTCTGAATCTCGGACTGCCAGTTCCAGGTGGAGAGCTCCGGGAACGCTTGAGCGAACAATTTAAGGATAAAGGCTTTAATATCTGACCCTTCAGCCCCTTCCGGGACCCCTGGGACCCTTAAATTATTCCGTCTTTGCCTATTTTCTAAATCCTCCAATTTCCATTGGATATCAGACACCTGCGAACACTGAGCGTCAACCTTGTTTACTGCCTCAGCAGCCTGAGACTCTGATGACACAATCCTCTCCTCCAAATTTGATACTCTGTCACCCAATGAGGCACTCGCTTTTGACAGCCTCCACACAGCCCCCTGCATTTTCCTCATTGCAGCTTGCGTCTTCTTACTGTCTTGGCGTGTCTCCTCTCGGTGGGAAATGATTTCCTGGTGTATAGATTCCAGTAAAGCCAGCTGAGAAGGGCTCCCTTGCGATGACGTGGCCAATGGATGAGCCCAGTTGCTTTCAAAATCAGCCTGACTCTTTGAAGTTACCACTGACCTAACCGCAGTGACAGGAGGCTCCTGCTCTATATCGCTATCCGTGCCATGAGTACTGCCATCCGTGGAAGAGCGATGTTCATCATCATCATCTGACCACTCCGAAATCGAAAAAAAGCACTCACTAGGAACTTTTTCCGTCACACTCGGCTGTGAATCCCCTGAGGCAGTTCCAACAGTCTCGATAGTTACAGAGGGGGGGTTGCCAATCTCTCGAGAGATATCCTTCTGAAGCTGTACCCCCCCCTTGCCTCCTCTACTAAGCTGTTGACCCGTCTTGGAACTAACGTCTTCAAGAAACCTCCCAGTCGGGGTAGCAATGGTCACCGTTGAGCTAGCAGCCAGTACATTCCCTCCGTCAGAAGCAGAAGTGATTGAATCCTCCCCCATCAGATCAGAGCCTTCGCTATGATCTTTAGTAGAAAGATGTTCCAGTTCCTCACCAGATTCCAAAGGGAGATTTCTCTTAGCTCCTTTCTCCTTCCCAGATTTCAGAAACATGCTGGCAATAGAGGGGATTGTGGTAGGGGCAGGAGAAGGGGCGGTGGCATTCTGGCGATTCTTACCGGCTAGCTGCTGTTTCTTGTCGGCAAGGGATCGAGGCTCAGCCAATGTATTTGCCGATGTATTTGCCTGCTCCATTACGCCTTCCGCTACTCCTTTCTTTTTGAGCACAGCCACTTTAACGTTACTTGCTTTTGGGGGCATGGCAGCTGTATTCAACAATCGAGCACCTCGTCTCGTCATAGCGGGAATCCGACTGCAAGAGCTTTCCTCCCGAGCACAGCTCCTTGCACCGAACTCCCACAACACCTCTCGACAGCAGCCTGCTCCGCTCCGCTGCCTCCGCAGCCACCCCTGCCTCCGCCCACAGCCTGCCGAGACTCTCCGGTGATGGAAGAAACAATCAACGGCAGCAACCAGTGCACGAAGCGTGTCGCCCCCAAGGCCACCGGAACAGCGAAGCCAGAGTATCATCACAGGGGGCAATACTCCTTCAATCCACAGGTAGGACAGCCAGTTTTCTCCACAATAATCTCGCAATTCCTACTTCATCCTCCTCGCGACCTGCTGCTTGCGACCGCAACTACACGGCCGCCATCTTGCCTCCACCCGAGTCTGTGGTTATTTCATTGCAAAGAGAATTACATTTATGTCATTTCACCATCAACTAGTTCAACTAATGTTCCATTGACCAGAGGAAAGAACTTTTTGATCAGTGAGAGCTTAGTTAGGAATGGCAGGTAACTAATCTTGCAATAAGAAACAACATAAACTTTGACTCCAGCGGTTTAACTGGTCAGTGTGTGTGTAATTTGTGAGTTTATGGGCACAGGTGAGTATATGGTATTGGAATATCTGTGGCTGGTTCACCGCTGGATCAGTTTTCTGATATCAGAGCTATGGTTATTATTGACAAGTTTGGTGGTGAGTATTGATTATTGAGTGTAGGAGAGTGGCATCGACTGCATAGTTGCCCCCAACTTTTTGCTGATGTTATGACTGTTTTATGACTCTAGCCAGGCTGTGGCCCTGCTATCCAGGACCCCAGCCTATCTGCTTCCTCTCTTAAACGATGTGAGTACCTTAGGTACAACTCAATTGGATACTGAGGATACCCTGGCAGTCCCTTGTAGATGGTACCCTAGGTACCCAGGGCATGGGTCCCTCAGTAGGCCTACCAGGGCTGCAGCACTTATTGTGCCACCCTGGGACAGCCATACAAACTGACACCACCAGACCACTACTGTAGTCTGGGTAAGGTGGTGCTAGCACCCCTTACAGGGATATAGGAACCCTATATCCCACCCCATTACAACACATATACTCTCATAGGCCACCCCTATAGCAGGCCTTGCTAATCCTACAAGGCAGGGTGCTGAGGTACGTGTGAGGGGGGACCCCTACCTGAGTAGGGACTCTCTGCAACCTTCGTAAAATCATTGCTGGGTTGTTTGTAGTGTAGCCATACCATATACTCTTAACCGCATAATAAGTCTATCGCGATAGCGTGATAACTTGAGAATGGCTACACAGAACCATATCGTGTTTGGTGTCAAACATGTAGGAATCCTACCCCCAGTCCAGCCATGGGCATGAGGGCACGATTCCCCCCTGCTAGAGGGGCGATATGGGAAAAGCGGCAGAATTTGGACACCAATTTAAAAGTGCACAAGTAGTACAAAATGGCTACTATCAGCCACCCACACGACTATGGCTGGCTGTTGCTGGGGAAAATGCCAGCCTCGCCAGCTGGACAATAGGGCTCCTGTGGCAGGGAGGTGCTAGCACCTCCCCAGACAGGGTATGTGGATTGGAACAGGGTGGGTGCACCATATGTTGCCTTTCAGAGTTGCACGTAGGCTGCTACAGCGCCTACATTCTGCATACACCGCCTGGAACCGGTTCAGGGGCATCCTGCCCATCGCCCAGGTGGGAAACACACAAAGGGGAGTGGGTGTAGCCACCCTTTCCCGCCTCAACTCTCATTGGTAGGCTCTGATCTGGACCCCCCCCTAATCTTGGGGATAAAGGTGAATACTGTGTCCCCAGAGACTCAGATTAATCTTGGACTTCACAGACTTGACCTTCAATGAGCTGCTGCCCAGCTGACTGAAGAAATCTCCCTTGGGGTAAAGGAGTTACCCCCCTGCTTGGCAGGCACCTGAAACACTGCAAGTGACCCGGTTGGAACTTCGCTGCTCCTACAGACTTCGTCGACTCCCAGCAACCTTGAGGTGGGTTTCCTAAGCATCCCAGAGGCCAGTGAGTGTGCACAGCAAGTCTGAGCACCATGGACCACGTGGGTGCCGAGATTCTCAATACCCCAGGACACTGGCCTCCTCTTGCATAGCACATGACCCTGACCAGTGGGGAAGTTGTGCTTTGGCCCATTTTTGAGCCAACCACCAAGCAACAATTGTGCCAAAGATCAGCACCCTAGCCCCCTCCGGTGGCCCGTGGACTCCCTTTTACGCACTCCATTTTGCTGCCTTCCGCGGTCCCTTGTCTCTCGACTTGTGGGCCCTAGCAGAGAACAATCTCAACTTCCAAGAGTTCCCCTGGTTGCTCCAGGCCTGCTCTACAGTCTCTCCAAAGGAGACCTCTCACAGACTTCGTGGGTTTGCACCAGTAGCTGATTTCTTCATCTTGAGTGGGTTGCAGTTGCCAAGGCTTAGTGGATTCAATCCGGACACTAACACAGCAGCGACCCTCATCCAACATAAGACAGTCACCCTCCAGAAGCTGGCCTTCCTTGAAGCCTCCCGGAGCCCGTGGCTGCAGATCCAAGCTACACCTCTTTCCACTTGAAGCACCCGACATTGAAGGACTCTTTCCTTTGAGCTCCCTGGTCACTGTGCCGTGACCCACACTCTGTCCCCTCTGCTTTCAGGTTCTTCTCTACAAGATCTACAACTTCAATCTTCACGGCATCATCAACGCTTTTGGCTAGCAGCAGTTTTGTATATTTTCCCATTGAAAATCAGCCCGCGACCCGACCTCGAAAACGACCTATGCACCCAGCTTCCCTGGGGCAGGTAACAGTGGTACCTCGGTACTCCCGTGGTAGTGGGCTCCTCCAAAGCTTAACTCTAAGTTTTTTACTTTGAACTCCTGCTAGAAGTGTCTTTAATCTGTTTAAATCAAACCGCGACATTCTCCATAGGCTTTAATAGGGATCCCGATAGTGAAGTACTGGGTATTTTAGTCCCAGCGGTGCATGGGCACACACCCTATGACTTCTGGGTTCACCCTGTTCCAGACCTACAGAAACACAGAGTCTTCTGGGTGAAGTCAAAGATCGTTTATTGGCTGGAGACCAATTACAGGTATCCTAGAAGTACAACAGCGTGTATGTTCTCAGGAGACTGCTGAAAATCATAGAAACGGACTTCATCTTAAATACACTTTTCCCTGCCTCAAGCATACATTCCTAGGTTTTATGATACGGCAATATACAAGTGTACATTACAAAGAAAAGGCAGAGTCATGATGACCATCCCACATTCCAGTTCGGCCAGCCCACAATGATTTACACAGTAAGGTTCAGATCCCACATCGGATATCAATAGACCCCCCAATAAACATGAGCATCTCCTGTTTTGGGAAACAAGTCATAAAGCAGGAACAGTCAGGTGTGAAAGAGATTAGCCGGAGGCTCGTGTAGAATGAAAGGGTTTTATGATGGGTCAAGCCCTGATGCTAATCACAGGTGGACGGAGGAAGGGGAGCTCGTGAGACCAGTTTGACCTGGGGCAGCAGAGCCAGCTGCCCAGGTCACAGAGAAGTCATGGGAAAGCACATGTACTGTAAGGCCCGTATCTGCTCCATTATAGCCTATCTGAGGGCAATGATAAGATGGCCACCACTCTCAAAATGGAACCCGCGTAGTGAAGCAGAATAACGTGCACACAGTGCATTCATAGCTAGAACGATATATAAAGCACTCGTACATACTGCATTAATCATTTGCGGTTCGCCAATACCAGGATAGACAGGGGTAGGGCCCTGTCCCCTACGCGGTCACAGAGATTAAAGTACGACAGACCCTCCTTTTGCCCTTACATAGGCAATCACTATACTCATCTTAATCCGAGTCCAGGTCAATGTTCACAAAGTCATGGAGATGTTGCTGTAGCATCATCCTATTACTTAGTTCATCCCTCGATACAGGTTTCCTTACACATAAGGTAGCACAGAGGCCACATATCGCAGGAGCACACTGTATGCACAGACAGAACAGAAAAAGAATGGCTAAGATCATTCCAATGACCATCAGAACTTTCCAACCCCAGGCAGATATCAATTCCCAGAACCACCCCACCAGTGACCAGTCTCCCTTATCCACGTGTATGGATTCAGATATTTTATGGAGTTTGGAGATGGCTTGATAGACTGTTGGAGCGTTATCTGGTATGAAAATGCAGCAACTAGATTGGATAACCTTACGTACCCCACCGCGGTCTGCAAGAATAACGTCTAGAACCATGCGGTTCTGCAAAGTCAGAAGGCGATCCGCTTGGAGCTCAGCGGTCAGATTACCAAGGGCACCAGCCGTTACATTTACAGTGGATTCAACCACACGTGTCAGTTGTCTCAGGTTCCTACTATTCACCATAGGTCCCCAAAACGGCAGGAAACCCAAAAAGAAGTCTCCCGCTTCTTGACCGGCAGTATCCTCCTTACTAATCACACCTCTCACAACTCTGGTCTTGTGATAATCAGAGGCAGCAGTAAATGTAGGCGGTAGCAAGTTCGCAATATAACATGTGCCTGAGAAATCAGGGGGCAACCATGTATATGCTCGGTCATTGCAGATGAAATATGTGCCCTTGGCAGCCAAAAATGCAGGGGAAAACTGTGACGGGAAGGTGTACGTTTCAGTACAGTCACTTCTTCCCAGTTGAGCTCTAGGATTCTGACCATTACCCTGTAAGCAGAACCGACCTATGTGGGGTACGACCCAGATTGGAGATGAGATTTTTCGCTGTCTTTCACCCAGACTAATACTATACCCCGTCGCGTTCCATCCTACATAAGGTCTCAATTCTTCTTTGGGAATGGATGAGTATGCATCAATATCTCTACTCATATCGGCAACTCCTTTCATCAAAGCCTTATTATTGGTGATAGGTCTGATGGAACGCGGTTGGCGAGGGGAGTACGTATCTAGAGCATAGAGAAACATGGCCTGGAATGCCCATGACGATCCATTGTAACTAAAGGGCAGCACCAAATAGGGAATACCCTTGTTAATGGTATGTGGCATTAACCCACACACCCAGCAATTGGTCGTGTTCATTACTAGTTGGTGCTGGTGCAGAAGCTGGATAAACGAGTTATTTACGAACTCGGATCGTCTGGTCTGTTCGTGCTCAGGCAGAGGGTGAAAAGAGTGAGAGGAGGCAGTAGAAAGAGGTATAGGCTGTACAGTGGGCGCAATGGTCTTTTGAGAAGAGAAAAACACAAATCCTACGATGAACATTATTATACTACACAGCGTAAATAGGCACAGAAATACAAAACATTTACTTTTTACAATTCTACACATCCTTGCTTTAGAGTTTATGTCCTCAACGGGTCTCTCCATCTTAAAAAACTCCATCCTCTAAACGGGCCGCTCGCGGCGGATGAGTTTCTTGTGCTAAGGAGTACGCCTGTCAGTCCAGGGAAACGCCCTGGACCAACCAGAACCGTTGACCTAACGTCTTCGGCCTGTACCCCAAAGTCTTGGCACCGCGACCCTGCGGCTGAACCCGGATGGTGGTTCGAAAAACAAAAATCAAGAAAGTCCTTCAGATGGGAGAGCCAAAAATGTCAAAAAGGGAATAGTAAAGAAATCTTTATTTGTCCATGAGCCTTGGTCTCAAATTATAGCGGAGACGGCCAGATGCTGTTTGGTCTTGGAACAAAAGTTCAGGTTCAGTGGTGTCCAGTCGATTTGATGGTGGCACAGTTTCTTGCAGAATATTGTCACTCTCTTGGTCTGAAACTGTGCCTCTTATGCGTGTGTTACTGAATGGTACAAAACGAGGTACAATGTCTGTCTCAGAGTCGGCAATACCCTCCTGGACCCACCGGTCATATGGTAAAGGCAAGGGGACTACTTTGCAGTGGGTGCCATGGATCCAGTGCTTCTTCCCTTTTACTCGCACCGCTGATCTCGTTGATAAAAGCACAAGGTGAGGGCCGATCCAGCGAGGCTCGTCGTTGCTCTTGCGCTGGAAGTTTCGGACCAGGACCCACGAGCCAGGGTTGATAGGGTGTCCAGGAGGTTCAGAAGCTTGGGGAAGAGTATCATGTACCTGTTGGTGCAAAACACGCAGTTTAACAGTCAAATCATACAGGTAATCGAGTAGTACTGGATGCTCAATCTCACTAAATTTCGTAGGCCTCGGTACACCCCATACGTTGGCCGGGCGGCCAAAAACCACTTCGTAAGGACTAAGTCCCACTCGTGAGTGTATGGTCATTCTGGTGGACAGGAGTGCTAAAGGCAGAGCGTCAGGCCATTTAAGACCGGTGCTCGCCTGAATTTTGGCCAGCTTGAGCTTTAAGGCTCCATTGTAGCGCTCTACTAGTCCAGCTGATTGGGGGTGATTTGCAGCGTGGAACTTTTGCTTTATGCCTAAACCTTCACATACATTCTTCATCACTTTACCCACGAACTCACTTCCATTATCACACCACACCATTCTTGGCATTCCAAACCTGGGGAAAAATTCTTTCACAAGGGCTTTAGCTGTGGATAGGGCAGTGTTATCTTTCAGAGGATAAGCCTCTATCCATTTTGAGAAAGCACAAACAACCACCAACACATATTTCAGGTTGTTGCACCTTTCCATGTGAATAAAGTCCAGCTGCAAAACTACGAATGGACATGATGGGGGTGCAAAGTGACCAGCTGGAGTTGGGGTTCCCCTACCAGGGTTGTATTTCAAGCATACCATGCAATTCTTGACCACATTCTCTGCACACTTGGGAATTCCAGCATTCTGCCATACTGGAGCCAACAACTTACAAATTCCTTTCGTACTGATATGTGCCATTCCATGTGCCATAGTAACCACTGGGAGCACATATGCGTCAGGTAACAACCATCGCCTATGTTCTGTCAGATCAATCCAACAACCATTCTCATCCAACTTACCCATACTTTCTCTCCACTTGCTTAGCTCTTTCTCTGTGGCCTCAGCTTGAAGCGACTTCACACTCTCTATTGGAGTGGTATAAGCTTTATTCGATATAAAAAATATCATAAAAGCAATACATTTCCAAGTATACACATTATTTACATAAATAAAATAGGTTAAAAGGTCATTAAATCATCCTCTGGAAAGCTTATATAATACAAATTCCACAATTAGTTAAAAATTCATGGTTCGATTGTTAAAAGAAAAAAGACTGAATCTAAAGTATGTAGACTAAAATCCAATATATGAGAGGGACAGGTGTTCGCCATCAGCGTCTACAGGCTTCCTGGCTAATAACTTGCTTCTAATTAGCCAGGCGGATCCCAAGAATTTAGCTACCCCACATATCAGGGTGAGGGAGGAGGTATCAGTGCAGAGGATGCGGAGAGCGTTACGATGGCACATTGGGCCCAATAGTTTGCAGACCGGTTTTAGCCACCTCATCCTGGGGAGCCTATACGCCGGACAGGCAAACAAGAGGTGAGCCGGCGTCTCGTTATGGTAGGCACAACCCGGACAGGGTAAAGATGGCATAGTTGGCCCTTTCCAACGCGAAACAAAGCTGTTGGTCGGCAAGGTCCCGAACCTTAGCTTCATATATAGTACCCTGTGGCTGGGGGTCTGAATAAAATCCAGATAAGTTTCTAGTGAGCGAGTGTGTTTGTGTTGGAAGAATCCCTCCGTCAGTTTCCCCAATCTGGGATTTTGGATAACCAGCTTCTGGACCCATTCCCAGTACAATTTTTTGATAACCTGTTTTGTGGGTGGTGATTGGGTGCGCCAGGCCTCCTTTAGACCAATAGAAATTAGAAGTTTTCGAAGGTCAGTTAGCCATATTATCTTGCTCCCAGAGTCCGCTGCAACTAGTTCGTCAAAAGCTGCAGCGTAATGGGAGAGTTCTGGAGTCCTTTTTATGCGGGCCCAGAACAAAAGAGGGCGCAAGCGTACTATATCCTGGAGTGAGTGTCTCCCTAGATCAAAAAATAGGGGCTTCAAGGGCGTCGAGGAAGGTAGGGAAAGCATGTCTCTCATAAACTTATTTTCCGTCAAGACAAGATCACTCACATTCTGAAAGCCCCAGAGCTCGGAGCCATACAAGGCTGAGGACAATGCTTTGCCGGCGTAGACCACAAGGACAGGGGCCACAGGCCTACACCCAGTAAGACGCTGCTCTCTCAAAATAACACCAGACGTCCTCTTGTGATTTAAGAGCATCTTAGCAAGGTGTGGGCCCCATTTCATGTCTTTTGCAAGAGAGATTCCCAAGTATTCAAAACCCTCCACGTTGTCCAACGTTACCCCATCTAGGGTGAAGTGGTTTTTAAAACGATTGGACGGGTTGATGCACATGGTCTTAGTTTTGGTGGTATTAACTATCAGACCATGTGAATCACAGAAAGAGGCAAAGTTGTTCAAAAGTTTCTGGAGCCCCCCCGGGGATTTTGAAATCAAGAGAGTATCGTCCGCGAACAGGAGAGTCGGGATCTTCTCCCCGGCCAGTGATGGAGCATCGGCCGGGTCCTGGCTTAAAAAGTCAACCACCCCGTTGATGTAAAGAGAAAACAGGGTGGGTGCCAGCACACATCCCTGTCGAACTCCCCTGTTCACGGCGATTCTCTCAGTCAATTGCCCCTGGGACCCCCATCTAACCTTGGCGTAATTGCCTTGGTGTAGACGCTGGATCATGTCTAGGACCAAAGGGGGAGCACCAAGTTGTTGTAGGGTAAGCCAAAGTTTCCCCCGGGGAACTAAATCGAAAGCGGTCTTCAGATCTATGAAGGCAAGGTACAAACTGCCCCTGCCCAGAAGTACTATCTTCCAATAAATCATGAAAAGTCTGAAGACTTGGTCGATTGTTCCCATCTTGGTCCTAAAACCTGCTTGAAAGTGGGAAAGAATGTTGTTGTCTTCCATCCAATTGCCTAACCTAGCTAGTAAGACCCTGCCAACAACTTTCTGAATAACGTCAATTAGACTGATTGGCCGGTAGTTGGCAGGGTCTTCCCTATTCCCCTTTTTAAAAATGGGGACCACCTCGGCGCCCTTCCAAGAATCAGGTACTGGTGCACCTCTGGCTATCAAATTCAGAATCAGAAGGATAAGGGCTGCCCAAGGCTCAGCGAAGTGTAAAAGCAAGTCTCCAGGGAGGCCATCAGGACCTGCCGCCTTGCCAGGGGCTATGCTTTTGATTGCTGTCGTTACCTCGCTTAAGGCAAAGAGATCCCGGTGGTGACTGGGGGCTCTGGTAGGGGATGAATGAGCCATATCGAGGGAAGGGGGAGCATTAACGTCCTCTGTGTATAGTTTAGAAAAATGGAGCAGCCATTGATTGGCGGTGATATGATTGGCCAGTGGGGGATTAATGGTGCTAGCCCTCTTGTTGATTAAATCCCAGAAGCCTTTCGAGTCTTTCTCAGATGAAGCATGTTTTAGTTTAGCCCAGTGATCCTCCTCCCAGCTTTTCTTTGCCTCCCTCTGTGCCTTGGCATACTCCTTCCTAGCTCTAATGACTGCGGCGGAGTCTTTTTTCTTAACTTCCAGAATGAGTGCCGCCCTTTTTTCCTTACAAGTAACAGAATACCAGGGGTTCGAAGCCTTGGCCTGTAGGCCTCCAGTGATGACCTTGCCTCTAGTTGTAAAGAAGGCGCTCAGATTCAAAATAAAATCTTGATAGATTTTATGGAAATTAGATAGGGACAAAGCGGAATTGGCATAAGATGTAAAATTGCTAATCTCTACTTCTAGATTGCCCTTTATGCTTGCCAATTTGTGTTCCTTAATCACAACTTTCTGCCATTTGAGGCGTCTACAACAATTACTAGGGACCACTTCTCTAGTAGGCAGGAACGCTCGGCTAGTTGCGTCGGCACCAGGTACTTGCCAGACATTATTTAATTTTAAGCATAAGGGGTTGTGATCACTATCTGTGGAGGGTTTAACTTCCATGTCTAGCAGATCACACCATAGCCTGACATCTAAGAGAATATAATCTATCCTAGATGGAGAACAAATCCTATTAAAGGTGAATGCCCCATGGAGGTCTGAAACGGATCTTCCATTTACGGCTCTAAGGTTGAACTCTTGGACGAGGGCGTTTAATTGGATAACCCTCTGGGACCACTTTATGATCGGAGGGAGATTGAGGGTCGGGATACTCCATTTAGCATCTAGTTCAGCGGTACCCAAAAAATCCTCCGCACCAAGCGGTTCGAAAGTGCAATTTAAATCACCCCCTATAAGAATGTACGAAGACGGGGAGATGCCGGAAAGAATGCTTTCCAGCGTTGATATAGTAGCGGATCCCAGGGTGCCCTTGGTTCCCCTAGCATAGATATTAAAAAGATCCAATGAGGGTTTATTGTGTGCTCCACCTACTGTTAAGTGCAAGATGTCATGAGAGATGCAATTGTGAGAGGAAATTGACCAATTCAGTGAAGCACTAACCCATATATGGAGGCCTCCAGAGGGACGTCCCTTTCTTGATCTGACTGCCGGGCAGAAATAGGTGGTATAACCTGACTTGTGTAGGGGTTTCAAGCTCCAAGTTTCCTGGAATAGGCAAATTTCGTATTTTTCAACCTGGGCATTCCATTCGGGGATGGCTAGTTTCTTTTCCAGGCCCGCTATATTCCAAGACATAATATGGAGTGTGGAAGTATTGGGAGCATGGGGTGTCGAATTAGAAAGAGTGTCCACAGTCTCAAATTCGTCTTGGGGAATGAGGATATTTGAGATTCTAGGACCGGGGCTGGGTAATGTTGGCAGTCAGTCCACCTTGTTCAAGCCAGATTCCCCCCCTATTTCCCCCGATGGCATATGGGGTATGACTCCTATTGGGGGCCATAATGGTGATCGTCTAATTTGAATGGACGAAAAATCGGGAGAAGAAGAGCGAAATTCAAGAGCCACTAAATTCTCCGCCAGATTTTCGTCCACAAGTTCCAACTCTAAGCAGTCAAACGGGGAATTATGGGTCGATAGCCTTTTTACCCTGATTATATCCTCCCTAATGATAGATCTGCAGCCCCGGACCTGGCGCAACCAGTGTATAGCCTTATTACAAAGTGATACACTCCCTTCCAGACCCCGATTGGGGGGAAGTTTGGGAACTTTGACCAAGAAAACTGACTTCTTATGATTTAGGCCCAAATGATATGCGCCAGGTGCCTTATGAGTAGATACCGGGGCGTCCTGCTTAGCGGCGGGGTGGGTTTCAAAGTCCCTGGGAGTGCCCCCTCTACAGGTTCCAATAGGACGAGTGGAACTAATTACACTAGCTTTCTTCGCATAGCTAGACGTAGAGATAGAGCTGGATGGCAAGGGGGAAGACGTGCTTGGAGGGTGGGGCAAAACACCAGGTCGTCTAGGCGGGACCAATTGGGAAGAAACGGTCTGCAAGCTAGCAGTGTATGCAACTACAGGGGGAATAGTTGGGGAGGGTTGGGCGATATCAAGAGGCAGGGAAAGATTTAACTTTACATTGAGAGCCTCAATGATCTTGCTGAGAGTGGTCACTGTACCCTGGAGTGAGTCAACTTTCTCCATAAGGCTCTCAAGAAGTTCTTTGCAGCTACATGGGGGCGACAGAAGAGCCTTTTGCTCGGTGTGTCCACATCTACTGGGAAGGAGGCAAGCTACAGTCTCAGCTATATCTAATGCAGGTTCTAGCACTGAGAAGCGGTTGGAGCAGGGGATAGATTGAAAGGAATCATCTAAAGCTTTCTTGGAATCGTGATCACCTTTAACTGGAGACTTAGGGTGGGAGACCGAGGTATCCAAAACTAAGGTAAGTCTAGTGTCCTCCATTAGTGAGCTGTGGGGAATTGGATTCAGGTGTGAAGCAGTTGTGTTAGGAGTTTTTTTCTTTTTTAAGAACATAGAAGGTATACCCTTTTGGGGAGTTTTATCCAACCTCTCCACATTATCCCCAACAGGCCCAGTAGAGTTCCCACTCAGAATGTCCTCACAATCCAAAACTATGTTCTCGATTCTGGCCATAACACAGTTGCTAGCAGCATGCTTTAAAACCTTAGATTTTTTCCCCTTCTTGCTTCCTGTGGGGCCCCCGCTCTCCATTGCCTTTCTCTTGCCCATTTCCCAGCAACTGCAGGAATCGCTGTGTTTTCTCTAGACACTGCAACAGTGATACAGCACTGTGACCAATCGGCTATAGCAACAGCGGAAGGTGTATTAAAGGTGTATTAAGGCAATAAAACAGTTACATAACCAAACCCTCAAAATAATCCAGTCTCAGGAGTTGGCTGATGCGCAAGACACAGTACCTTGTGGCTCGTGGCCTCTGAAGTTAGAGGGGATGCCCTGTCCTGTCTCTTCCTGGCTCCGACGGGCAAGGACGGGCCCGCCCTTGGCCCGGGCTTCGCCCGGGCGCAGCCCGCGCGCGTCCCGCGCTGCGGGAGGCGTCCCGGCCAGATGAGGTCCACCAGCTATGTCACGTGATGCGTGACGGCGACGGATGCACTAAGGCTGCTGGGGAGTGTAGTTGGAGCCTCACACTGCCGTTCCCCTCACGGCGCCTCTGTGCAGAGTCCCAGGCAGGCAGGGCGACCAGGGCGCGTTCAGCGTGACAGCCGCTTCCCTCACGGCGGATGCGAATCTCAAAAGATGTGTCCCGCGCTGCGGGAGGCGTCCCGGCCAGATGAGGCCCACCAGCTATGTCACGTGATGCGTGACGGCGACGGATGCACTAAGGCTGCTGGGGAGTGTAGTTGGAGCCTCACACTGCCGTTCCCCTCACGGCGCCTCTGTGCAGAGTCCCAGGCAGGCAGGGCGACCAGGGCACGTTCAGCGCGACAGCCGCTTCCCTCACGGCGGATGCGAATCTCAAAAGATGTGTCCCCTGTTACAGGAGTGACCTTCCCACAGAAAGAGCAAGTCCAGTTTCCTCTTCATATGAAGCTCAGCCTCCTCCGGGAACTGATAAGCGCAGATGGGCCCGACCTTGGCCCAGGCTTTGCCTGGGTATTTCCCATGCTTTTTAGCACGTCCTTGAAGTTCCCTCCCTCTGTAGGCTTTTGCTTGTGAAATGAAGCTTTCTGGGACCGTAATTCAGCAAGACAGCTGCAGAATCCAACATTGTGTTCTGACACATTCCAACATCATCAATCCATCTTGCGGGGCCTGCAACATACATTCTAGTCTTCACATTCTGTGCTGTCTCTTTCGCGGTCTCATCAGCAAACGCATTCCCACGTCCAACATCATCTGTGATTTTCCTGTGCGCACTGCATTTCATGATCGCAACTTGCAACGGTAGGGTCAGTGACTCAAGAAGATCATTCACCAACTTGCCATTCTGAATTTTAGCTCCATGCGACGTCAGAAACCCACGCTCTTTCCACAGTCGCCCAAAATTATGAGCCACGCTAAAGGCGTACTGGCTATCTGTGTAAATATTCACTCTCATTCCTTCAGACAATACGCATGCTCTTGTGAGGGCGATTAATTCTGCTGCTTGGGCCGAATTATGTGGCACTCGTGCAGTTTCCACGACCGTGTGTAAAGTTGTGATAGCATATGCAGCAGTCGTATCACCATTAGGGAGCTTGAAACACGAACCATCCACCCATAAAGTGCCATCACACTCAGTCAAGGGAGTATCTTTTAGATCTACTCTCCCTTTCGTCTCTTCTTCTGTTCTGAACAGACAGTCATGTTGCTCAATCTCATCTGAGTCTGCTGGAATTGGCAATAACGTAGCTGGATTCAGCGTACTGCATCTCTTTATGTGTATGTGATTTGCTAACAGTGTAAGCTCATAGCCTGATAATCGCGCACTAGTCAAGTGTTGTGTCTTGGTCCTATTTAATAATGTGTCTACAGCATGTGGAACCATAACGATCAATGTGTTGTCCATTACCAAACCAGCAGATTGTCGGATAGACATCGCTGCAGCAGCTTTCGCTCTCAGACAGCTTGGCAATGCCCTTGCTACAGGGTCCAAGGTGGATGAAAAATATGCGCATGGGCGCGGTCTGTCGCCAAAGGGCTGTGTTAACACTGACAACGCACATCCATCTTTCTCGTGAACATACAACGTAAAAGGTTTGCTGTAGTCAGGAGTACCCAACACAGGAGCTGAGCACAATGCATTGCGCAATTCCACAAAACTTTTCTGGCACTCTTCAGACCATGGGATAGGATCCGGTGTGTCTTTGCATGTTAAGGCTAACAAAGGTTTTGCCAACAAGGAAAAATTAGGAATCCAATGCCTACAGTATGAGGTAATGCCCAAGAAAGCACGTACTTCTCTCTGTGTTCTTGGCACACTCAACTGTGCAATGGCTTGAATTCTTTCTGGGGTCAGTTTCCTTCCCTCCTTCGACAAGAGATGACCTAAGTAGGTCACTTCTTGTCGACAATATTGCAGCTTAGAGAGAGAAACTTTGTGATGGAAAGCAGATAAATGGCGCAACAATGACAATGTGGCTTCTTTACAGATGTTTTCAGTATCCGCGGCGATTAGTAAATCGTCCACGTATTGAATCAGAATAGCGCAACTAGGTAAAACAAGTGCATCAAGCTGCGCTTTCAAAGCCTGACTGTATATGGATGGACTCTCACAGTAGCCCTGGGGAGCGCGTTTGAAGTGGAAGCTTCGGCCTCCCAGACTAAAACCAAAAATATCTCTGCTCTCCTTTGCAATTGGGATGCTAAAGAAAGCATTCTTTAAATCGATCACTGAAAACCATGCAGCAGAGGCTGGAATCATCGTTAACAAGGCAGTTATATCAGGGACAACCGGAAACTGTGGCACAACAATCTTATTAACCTCTCTAAGATCAATCACAAATCTGTAAACAGGTGGCTGTGAAGGGTCCGTTCGTTTTAAGACAGGTAAAATCGGACTATTGCAAACGTTGCCTCTTGTCTCTTCAATTACACCCTTATTAATCAAGTCGCTGACAATGTCTAACAATGCTTTCTGGCCTTCATTAGAGATCTTGTACTGGGGAATAAGTGGCAGTCTGACATTAGCCTTTAAAGTCACCACGTATGGCGGTATCTCCAAGAGGCCCACATCATTGGGACCAGTAGCCCAAAGGGCATCCGGAAGGGATGACAATTCAGGTGGCATTGTACTTTTAGACAAGTACATTGGGGAAATCACTTTCTTGCCTAATGTAAGTTGTACTCCTGAGGGAGAACAATACAGTGTAGCGTGCAATCTCTTCAACAAATCTAATCCTAGCAAATTCTCACCACAACCTGTCGTCAGAATCAGGGGTGCTTTCAGCTCGCAAGGCCCAATAGAAAGTGACATGGGACTAGAAATCGGGTTCCTAACAGGGGCGCCAGAAAAACCTACTGAAATATTTATATCGCCAGACAAAGGTGCGCCAGGGAGTTTTGAATGCATGATTGAACTCTTTGCAGCACCAGTGTCTAGCAGAAAGGGCTCCGTTACATTTGCTGTAGTTACCTTAACATACTGTCCACTCTGATCCACTGGCACTGAAACAACTCCCTCTCTCTGTCTACGACTATCCTAGTAGTCATTACTTTCTGCATCACCGTCCTCTGCATAATAATCATTATTATAATACTGAGCCGTATTACTAGTCGCGTTAGCTTGCTGGTCAAAACTATTGATGGTATTTTGAGGCGGCAGAGGACGCGCGTTCTGGGGAGCATTTCCACGCCCTCTGCCTCTAGGAGCTTGCTGACCACCCCTACCTCTTGCGCCATACGCATTACCGTTCCGCTGCATTAATTTAGGGCAACTATATTTAAAATGACCTTCCTCTTTGCAGTATGAACATTGGTTGGGACCTACAGGGACACGTGGTTGATAATACCCATTCATTTGCTGATTGTTCTGAAATTGTTGGGGTTGGTGATAGACACCTTGGGGTTGCCTATAATTATTCTGACCTCCACGTGGCGGATAGGCCTGCTGCAAAAGGACCTTCGTCTTTAGTTCCTTCGTTTTCTTTTCTGTTCTATCCTTTTCATCTTTATCTCTGTTCTCAGAATACTGTGCAGTAGCCAGTATTTGCGCTGAAGAGGAAACAGCCCAAGAACTTTCTGAATCTTTTAACTTTTTACACAGGTCAGGAAGTAGATTTTGCACAAACTTATCCACAAATAACCGTTGGCCACCCTCAGTACTCATATCTTGCCCACTGTGGTCAACAAACGTTTCTTCAAACCTAGTAAAGAAGTCTGACACTGTCTCATCTTTCTTCTGCTTGCATGCAGATAACTTGTCCCAATTTACGCGCATCGCGGGCATTATTGTCTTCATATACGTGATGATTCTACCAGGCAGTTCTGCTACTAAAGGCTCAGGTTTCGCACCACCAGTTTGTCTAGCATCAGCAGCGATGATGTTAGCCCATGTGTCTCCTAGTTCTGCAGCATGATCCGTATTACGTATGGATCCCCACAAGGGCTGTGGAACCACATTCCCAAACAGCATATCTACATCAGCCAGATTCATTACACAAGATTCTGCAGTCTGTGACAACTCCTTATAATAACCAGTAGGGTTTTTACGGGGATCAGGCAATGACTGCTTAAGTGCTAACACCTCAGATCTTTTCCATGGAACATGTACCCAAATACGCTGGAAATGTGCTACGACAGGTGGATTAGCATTTGCATCAGCGGGTCTCCAAACTGGGGGAACCTCACGCATCGGATATTGGCGTGCTTTTACCCTCTTTCCCACAGAAACATCAGGTTCAAACAACGACTGTTGACAATCATCATTCCTGAAGGACAATACAACCGCAACTGCTTTATCTACCTCGCGATCCACAATTATACCAGTTCCAAAGTCAAACCTCACTCTACACAACTCCTGCGGGCTCGGGTCTTTACCACTATCCTCCAATTCTTCACAGAGAATTTCGCACATTTTCTCAAACACATATCTCTGTTTTGGGGCATCCCACTGATGGAAAACGTTGACAACTGATTCCACATCATACAGTGAAGGGAAAACAATCCATCTACGCGCCATGCTATCTATTACCTTTTTCTCCTCAGGGTTAGGCAATTGACTACGCAGTTGCTTACGCTGTAAACCAGGAGTCGCACCAGATGACTCAAAAAGAGGCGACATTAATGTAGTAACCACATTAGCTAAGCGCTGTCGCGCTGAAGGAGAAGCTGAAGCGAGAACAGGGGGAAAAACAGAGGGGAGAAAAGAGGATGCAGAAACAGGTACTGGAGTGGTGGAAGGAAGAGTGTCAGGGGAGGCAGCTGCTGAATTAGGCAAAGTCGCAGGAAGCGCGGGGGCAGTCGGGAACACAACTGGCGGCCCTTGAGAGGGCTGCGCTATATGGACAAGAGCCGGCTGCGCAGCAGCTGGCGGTAGTGGCAAGGCTTGCTGTATATTAACTGGAGGTGGCATATTCACAAGCTGGGGAGGTGCCGTGGCATTTTGAGCATACGGGGGTGGTGAACTCAACAAATGCGACATCAGGGGATCTTTCTCCTTTTCTTCTAACTCATTCTGCTTAGAGTGTGGTAAGGCTGGGTAACATTTGTCGATCCCTAACTTACGCTGCCTGTGCAATTGCTCATTCATCTGCTCCTCCTCATTGTCTTTAAATTGTACAGCTGCTTGCATTACTGTCATACCTCTCTCCCTTTTATTCTTTTTCGCTAGCTTAATTTCCTTCTGTTTGGCTTCCTTTCGCCATAAGCGGAAAGAGTCAAACATCGCCGGCCGGGCTTTCTTTTTGAACAATTTAATTTCTAAATTATCTAAAATATCGGTATCGAAACTACCATTTTGGGGCCATTTTAAAACACCGTCTTTCCTGGTGTAGTGGATCCATACTTCGTTATATGCAATGGGGCCTACGCCATGTTTTACATAGAGCTCATAAGTTGGAGTTCCAACCGGAGGGACCGGGCATGATTCCTCCAGCTGGAAATCTTTTCCACAACCCAAACAAAATATTCTACCAAATATTCTAGAACCAGGCATCTTTGCTCACTAGTCTAGATCCAAACGTCAAAGGATTATCAATTACGATAGTCTCGTGAATACACAAGTCCTCTGGCTTTGGCGTTTGCAAACTCCAAATTACCAAATCAAACGATCCCGAGGGATACCAAAACAAATGGGAGACGCTCCACTTATACTTAACTGAATATTGCTGATCGATGGCGTCACCAGAAGACTCTCTCAATTGTTTCGCTCTCTCAAAACTCGTCAAGGGTCCAAAACAGGTCGATTAATCAGGGCAGCAGTCCTTCGTAGCCGTCGGGACGCGGAGAACCTCGCAGAAAAGACTTTCGGACCACGTCGACATGCAGGGGTCGATGAAGTGGCGGCCTTCCTCCGGAATTTCCACACGAAGCTCCTCACGAACTTCTGGCTTGGACTGGTACCGCTGAAATCGTCCCGAGTTGGGCGCCAAACTGAAGTACTGGGTATTTTAGTCCCAGCGGTGCAGGGGCACACACCCTATGACTTCTGGGTTCACCCTGTTCCAGACCTACAGAAACACAGAGTCTTCTGGGTGAAGTCAAAGATCGTTTATTGGCTGCAGACCAATTACAGGTATCCTAGAAGTACAACAGCGTGTATGTTCTCAGGAGACTGCTGAAAATCATAGAAACGGACTTCATCTTAAATACACTTTTCCCTGCCTCAAGCATACATTCCTAGGTTTTATGATACGGCAATATACAAGTGTACATTACAAAGAAAAGGCAGAGTCATGATGACCATCCCACATTCCAGTTCGGCCAGCCCACAATGATTTACACAGTAAGGTTCAGATCCCACATCGGATATCAATAGACCCCCCAATAAACATGAGCATCTCCTGTTTTGGGAAACAAGTCATAAAGCAGGAACAGTCAGGTGTGAAAGAGATTAGCCGGAGGCTCGTGTAGAATGAAAGGGTTTTATGATGGGTCAAGCCCTGATGCTAATCACAGGTGGACGGAGGAAGGGGAGCTCGTGAGACCAGTTTGACCTGGGGCAGCAGAGCCAGCTGCCCAGGTCACAGAGAAGTCACGGGAAAGCACATGTACTGTAAGGCCCGTATCTGCTCCATTATAGCCTATGTGAGGGCAATGATAAGATGGCCACCGCTCTCAAAATGGAACCCGCGTAGTGAAGCAGAATAACGTGCACACAGTGCATTCATAGCTAGAACGATATATAAAGCACTCGTACATACCGCATTAATCATTTGCGGTTCGCCAATACCAGGATAGACAGGGGTAGGGCCCTGTCCCCTACGCGGTCACAGAGATTAAAGTACGACAATAGCAGCTATTTCCACTGCACGCGCCTCCCGTGGGTCTCCTTCCTCATAACCTGGGGTGGATTCTTAAGGGGCCAGCGATCCTAAATGCCCTAGGCATTGTCTGTAGAATTGTCGTGGTTCTTAAACCACTTTTTTAATATATGGTTTGGTCCCCCCCTGGGGCCCTATGATTCCAGGGCTATTTATTGTATCTATCAATGCTTGTTTGAATTGCAACTTTGCCTCAGCCTCATAAAGAGACTTGTGGGATTCTGTCTAGAATAAATACATATATTTTATATATATACCTGTCTGGACTACTCTTTCATTTGGTCATTCAAGAGGTTATCTATGGTAAAACAATAAGCTTAACACTCCCTCAAGACTTAGCCTGAAGGCTGCTCTCCACAGCTATCACTAGGATAGCTTTCTTTAAAGGTTGTCTTAAACCTATCATCAATAAGAGTCGAATTGGACTGGTGCAAGGTGTCCCCTATAACTAGGAGACAGCATATGCCAGGCCAACTTCTCACATTGGTGTGCAGCGGTTGGATTCAAGCTTGCCATTGTTTTACCAGATAACAAATTGAATTTCTAAAGTGAAAGCCACTTGGTACCAAAGGTACATATAAATTCAAGCTTAGAATATAATAAGTTCTACTGAACTTAGGAGTTGTGTGTAGAGGGTTTAGCACAGCTTGACTACAACTCAAGAAAGGGTTCAGTAGGCCACACCTAGTGTAGGTAGATATACCAGTACCACTACACTAGAAAATGTCTTTAAATGGAGGTGCCCATAAGGCTTTGGAAGGATCCCCAAGGATCCCAGTCAACAAATATGATGATCTCTCCTTTGCTGAGCTTAGGGAGATGTGCACCACTAGGAAACTAAAGACAACCAAAGGTGCCAACACCCAACGCCTCAGGGAAATCCTGCTCATAGCAGACTTTAAGCAGACTCTAGTGTCTGATGGGGTAGGCAGGTCGGATGGGCATCCCTCAGAAGAGGACACTCCCAGAGTGGACTCTGATGAGGACCAGGAAGAGGAAAATGATCCTGACCTGGAAGAAACAGACCACTCACAACATGGAGGTGATGGCCCAAGAGGCCCTCTCTCCATCCCTAATGGGAGGGTGGTGGATCCAAATAGAAGGAACAGATCCCCATCAGAGGGGTCCAACCATTCTGGGAGATCCAAAAGGACCTCTGCCTCTCCTCAGAGGAGAGAATCCTCCCAAGAGAGGAAATGCAGATTGCTCCAGTTTGAGCAGGAAAAGCTTCAGCTCAGGAGAGAACAGTTAGCATTAGACAGGGAGTCCCTGGAGCTTCAGAAAGCTTCAAGAAAGTGGGGTCTAGAGACCCCTGGTGGCAGTAATGAAACCCCTAGAGTTAGAGAGAAAGTCCCTGACAATAGGAACCTCCACAAGATTGTGCCCCCCTATCATGCAGGGGATGATATCCACAAATGGATCTCTGCTCTTGAGAGGGCCTGTAAAGTACAAAGGGTCCCAGTAGAGCAGTGGGCAGCAATCCTGTGGCTCTCCTTTGCAGACAGAGGAAGAGACAAGCTCCTCTCTGTAAGAGAAGAGGAGGCAGATGATTACTATATCTTGAGAGATGCTTTAATAGATGGGTTTGGCTTAACCACTGATCAGTACAGACTTAAGTTCAGAGACACCCAGAAAGCACAGAATCAAGATTGGGTAGACTTTGTTGATTGTGCTACCAAGGCACTGGAAGGTAGGTTAACTGGCAGTAAAGTAAATGATTACCAAGGATTGTATAATCTCATAATGAGGGAGCAGATCCTTAATAATTGTCAGAATCAGCTCTTACATCAGCACCTGGTAGACTCAGATCTGACCTCTCCCCAATAATTGGGAAAGAAGGCAGACAAATGGGTCAGAACCAGGATTAAGCAGAAGGTCCAGCCCTTGGGGGGTGCAACTAAAAAGGAAGATGCCAAGAACTCTGAGAAGGGTGGGGAAAAGGGAAAAGACCAGCAGTCTTTAACAGGCCCCCAAAAAGCAGCATCTGAGAATACCCAGTCCAACAAGGCTAAGCAGCCAAGGAAGCCATGGTGTAAATTCTGGAAACAGAAAACCCATTGGACTTCAGATTGTAATAAGGCCAAAGACTCCATCAGTACCACACCTGCCCCTAAGGCACCTGTTCCCCCTAGTCCAGCTATAGGTGGTGGTACACAGAACAAGGGCATAGTAGGGTTGACCCTGGGATCTGGAGAGGACTCTGGCCTAGTCAGAACTCCTACTCAGGCTGTACTAGTTTGTGATGGGGACCTGTCCCTGTTTGTGAGCCCCAGTGGTCTGGACAAATACAAACAACAGCCTAAAATAAATGGAAGGGATTCATTAGCTTACAGGGACACAGGAGCCAGTGTCACAATGGTGACTAAGGACCTTGTGGACCCTAACCAGATCATACTTGGGGAAACTTACCAAGTGACCATTGCAAGCAACGTTAGTACTAACCATGCTCTAGCAGTTGTGAACTTCTCCTGGAGAGGGTTAACTGGCCTCAAGAAAGTTGTGGTGAGTGCAGACCTACCTGTTGAATGTTTACTAGGGAATGATTTGGAGACCTCAGCATGGGCTGAGGTGGAGCTAAGTACCCATGCAGCAATGTTGGGTATACCAGCAGAAGTGTTTGCCCTGACAAGGTCAAAAGCAAAGCTAACAGGAACTGAACAGGCCTTGGATCCTGGAAAATGGACCAAGGACCTTCCAAGAGGAGGAGTAGCAGGGGTAAGGCAGAGCCTTCCCCCCAGGATCAGTCTGTAGAGACTCTTTTAGCAGACGAGGATCTACCTCCTGAAGAAGGAACTGCCCCAGATGAACTGGAACCTGATCAGGTTGAGTTCCTGGGGGCAGGGGGACCTTCTAGGGCAGACTTGAGCCTGGAGCAGCAGAGCTGCCCCACTCTTGAACCCCTCAGACAGCAAGCTGCTGCTGAGGCTGCAGGGAATGCCAGTGGGACCCATAAGATATATTGGGATGATGGGCTCCTTTACTCTGAGGGTCGAAACCCCAAGCCTGGTGCAGCCAGGAGGTTGGTCATACCTCAAACGTTTAGGGGCTTCCTGCTCACACTGGCCCATGATATTCCCTTAGCAGGACACCTGGGCCAAAACAAGACTTGGGACAGAATTGTCCCTCACTTTCATTGGCCCCAAATGAGTGAGGACTGTAAGAGATTTTGCAGCTCTTGCACTACCTGTCAAGGCAGTGGCAAGGCAGGTAAATCCACAAAGGCCCCCCTGATACCATTGTCTGTGGTGGGGGTGCCCTTTGAACGGGTGGGGATTGACATTGTTGGTCCCCTAGACCCACCAACAGCATCTGGGCACAGGTTCATTCTAGTGGTAGTGGATCATGCCACTAGATACCCAGAGGCTATTCCACTTAGGACCATCAGAGCACCTGTGGTGGCAAGGGCCCTCCTGGGAGTCTTTTCCAGGGTGGGTTTTCCTAAGGAGGTATTGTCTGACAGAGGTACAAACTTTATGAGTAGCTACCTCAAGGCAATGTGGAAAGAGTGTGGGGTTAACTATAAGTTCACCACCCCTTACCATCCTCAATGCAATGGCCTTGTTGAGAGATTCAACAAGACCTTAAAGGGTATGATCAAAGGGCTCCCAGAAAAGCTTAGGCAAAAAAGGGATGTTCTTCTTCCCTGCCTTCTCTTTGCATACAGGGAGGTGCCACAGAAGGGGGTTGGCTACAGCCCTTCTGAACTTTTGTTTGGCCATCCTGTTAGAGGGCCACTCTGTCTAGTGAAGGAGGGATGGGAGTTACCTCTCAAACCTCCTAAACAGGATATTGTGGACTATGTTCTTGGTCTCCGCTCCCGGATGGCTGAGTATATGAAGAAGGCAACTAAAAACCTGGAGGCAAGTCAGGAATTACAGAAAGCCTGGCATGACCAAAAGGCTGTACTGGTGGTGTACCAGCCAGGACAGAAGGTGTGGGTGTTGGAGCCAGTGGCCCCAGCAGCTCTCCAAGATAAGTGGAGTGGACCCCATACCATTTTAGAGAAAAAGGGAGAGGTCACCTATTTGGTGGACCTTGGCACTCCCAGAAGTCCCCACAGGGTACTTCATGTTAATAGACTGAAAGCATATGTGGACAGGGCTGACATGGGCTTGCTCATGGCAACAGATGAAGGACAGGAGGAAGAGAGTGACCCTCTCCCAGACCTGCTCTCTCACAACCCTGACGATGGGTCAGTTGACGGAGTAGCCTTGGCAGGCAGCCTCACTGACAAGCAGCAAGCAGACTGTAGACAAGTTCTTCAGTCTTACAGACATATGTTTTCTCTGACTCCAAGTCAGACCCCCTGGTGCACTCATGAAGTGGACACTGGGGACAGTCTGCCTGTCAAGAATAAAATCTACAGCCAACCTGACCATGTCAGGGACTGCATAAGGACAGAAGTCCAAAAGATGTTGGAATTAGGAGTGATTGAGCCCTCAGAGAGCCCTTGGGCTAGCCCAGTAGTCCTTGTACCAAAACCTCACACCCAGGATGGTAAGAGAGAGATGAGGTTCTGTGTTGACTACAGGGGACTCAATGCAGTCACTAAGACTGATGCTCCCCCAATTCCCAGAGCAGATGAGCTCATAGATAGATTGGCCTCAGCCAAGTATCTGAGCACATTTGATCTGACAGCTGGCTACTGGCAGATAAGGTTACCTGAGTCTGCAAAAGCCAAAACTGCATTTTCTACCCCTGGTGGGCATTATCAATTTATTGTGATGCCCTTTGGTTTGAAAAATGCACCTGCCACTTTTCAAAGGTTGGTGAACCAAGTCCTCTCAGGCCTGGAAGACTTTAGTGCAGCATATCTAGATGATATTGCCGTCTTCAGCTCCACCTGGGAGGATCACCTGATCCACCTGAGGAAAGTTTTGGAAGCCCTGCAAAAGGCTGGGCTCACTATCAAGGCTACTAAGTGCCAGATAGGGCAGAGTCAGGTTGTGTACCTGGGTCACCTTGTAGGTGGAGGCCAGGTTCAACCACTTCAGAGCAAAATCCAGACCATCATGGACTGGGTTGCTCCAACCACCCAGACTCAAGTCCGAGCTTTCTTGGGCCTGACTGGTTATTATAGGAGGTTTGTAAAGGGATATGGATCCATTGTGACCCCCTTGAATGACCTCACCTCTAAGAGGATGCTCAAAAAGGTTCAGTGGACTGTCAGCTGTCAGAAAGCTTTTGATGACCTGAAACAGGCAATGTGCTCTGCTCCAGTGCTCCAAAGCCCCAACTACTCCAAAGAATTCATAGTTCAAACTGATGCTTCAGAGGTGGGGGTAGGTGCTGTGTTATCACAACTGAATGAGGAGGTCCAGGATCAACCAGTAGCTTTTATTAGCAGATGCTTGACCCCCAGAGAGAAACGTTGGTCAGCTATAGAGAGGGAGGCCTTTGCTGTGGTCTGGGCCTTGAAGAAGCTGAGGCCATACTTGTTTGGCACTCACTTCCTTGTTCAAACAGACCATAAGCCCCTCCTATGGCTACAACAGATGAAGGGTGAAAACCCCAAACTACTCAGGTGGTCCATTTCCCTACAGGGGATAGACTATACAGTGGAACATAGACCTGGGAGCAACCATGCCAATGCAGATGGCCTCTCCAGATATTTCCACTTAGAACATGAAGACTCAACTGGTCAAGGTTAGTTTAATGTCCCTGCGTTTGGGGGGGGGGGTTATGTAGGAGAGTGGCATCGACCGCATAGTTGCCCCCAACTTTTTGCTGATGTTTTGACTGTTTTATGACTCTAGCCAGGCTGTGGCCCTGCTATCCAGGACCCCAGCCTATCTGCTTCCTCTCTTAAACGATGTGAGTACGCTAGGTACAACTCAATTGGATACTGAGGATACCCTGACAGTCCCTTGTAGATGGTACCCTAGGTACCCAGGGCATGGGTCCCTCAGTAGGCCTACCAGGGCTGCAGCACTTATTGTGCCACCCTGGGACAGCCATACGAACTGACACCACCAGACCACTACTGTAGTCTGGGTAAGGTGGTGCTAGCACCCCTTACAGGGATATAGGTACCCTATATCCCACCCCATTACAACACATATACTATCATAGGTCACCCCTATAGCAGGCCTTGCTAATCCTACAAGGCAGGGTGCTGAGGTATGTGTGTGGGGGGACCCCTACCTGAGTAGAGCCTCTCTGCAACCTTCGTAAAATCATTGCTGGGTTGTTTGTAGTGTAGCCATACCATATACTCTTAACCGCATAATAAGTCTATCGCGATAGCGTGATAACTTGAGAATGGCTACACAGAACCATATCGTGTTTGGTGTCAAACATGTAGGAATCCTACCCCCAGTCCAGCCATGGGCATGAGGGCACGATTCCCCCCTGCTAGAGGGGCGATATGGGAAAAGCGGCAGAATTTAGACACCAATTTAAAAGTGCACACGTAGTACAAAATGGCTACTACCCACCACCCACACGACTCTGGCTGGCTGTTGCTGGGGAAAATCCCAGCCTCGCCAGCTGGAAAATAGGGCTCCTGTGGCAGGGAGGTGCTAGCCCCTCCCCAGACAGGGTATGTGGATTGGAACAGGGTGGGTGCACCATATGTTGCCTTTCAGTGTTGCACGTAGGCTGCTACAGCGCCTACATTCTGCATGCACCACCTGGAACCGGTTCAGGGGCATCCTGCCCATCGCCCAGGCGGGAAACACACAAAGGGGAGTGGGTGTAGCCACCCTTTCCCGCCTCAACTCTCATTGGTAGACTATGATCTGGACCCTCCCCTAATCTTGGGGATAAAGGTGAATACTGTGTCCCCAGAGCCTCAGATTAATCTTGGACTTCACAGACTTGACCTTCGACGAGCTGCTGCCCAGCTGACTGAAGAAATCTCCCTTGGGGTAAAGGAGTTACCCCTCTGCTTGGCAGGCACCTGAAACACTGCAAGTGACCTGGTTGGAACTTCGCTGCTCCTATGGACTTTGTCGACTCCCAGCAACCTTGAGGTGGGTTTCTTAAACATCCCAGAGGCCAGTGAGTGTGTACAGCAAGTCTGAGCACCGTGGACTGCGTGGGTGCCGAGATTCCCAATACCCCAGGACTCCAGCCACCTCTTGCATAGCACACGATCCTGACCAGTGGTGAAGTTGTGCTTTGGCTCATTTTTGAGCCAACCACCAAGCAGCAATTGTGCCAAAGATCAGCACCCTAGCCCTCTCCGGTGGCTCGTGGGCTCCCTTTTACGCACTCCTTTTTGCTGCCTTCCGCAGTCCCTTGTCTCTCAACTTGTGGGCCCTAGCGGAAGACAATCTCAACTTCCAAGAGTTCTCCTGGTTGCTCCAGGTCTGTTCTACAGTCTCTTCAAAGGAGACCTCTCACAGACCTCGTGGGTCTGAACCAGTAGTTGATTTGTTTATTTTGCGGGGGTTGCGGTTGCCAAGGCTTAGTGGATCCAATCCGGACACTAGCACTGCAGCAACCCACATCCGACATGGGACAGTTGCCCTTCAGAAGCTGGCTTTCCTTGAAGCCTTCCAGAGCCTGTGGCTGCAGATCCAAGCTACACCTCTTTCCACTTGGAGCACCCGACATTGAAGAGCTCTTTCCTTTAAGCTCCCTGGTCACTGTGCCGTGACCCAGACTCTGTCCCCTCTGCTTTCAGGTTCTTCTCTACAAGATCTACAACTTCAATCTTCACGGCATCATCGACGCTTTTGGCTAGCAGCAGTTTTGTACATTTTCCCATTGAAAATCAGCCCGCGACCCGACATCGAAAACGACCTATGCACCCGGCTTCCCTGGGGCAGGTAACAGTGGTACCTCGGTACTCCCGTGGTAGTGGGCTCCTCAAAAGCTTAACTCTAAGTTTTTAACTTTGAACTCCTGCTAGAAGTCAGACCCTCCAGCTTTTCGCGATTTCGCGATTCACGAAAAAATCGCGAAATCGGCAAACTAGCGCGATTGCCGCGATATTTGCAATATTGGCCGCGATATATACAATAAAGTGTCACCAAAACAAACAATGCCCTTTTATTGGCTGTGCGCGCGCAGGCCATTACGTGCTGCCGTCCAATACCTGCTTCCTCCTGGCCAAGCTGTGAGAGGCAGGCAAGAAGAAACGTTTCTGCACAGCTTTGCGCTTCGCAAAAGGCGTGATTTTGTTGCCCACACCTGTCAAGTATCGGTTATAAACCCGGCATCACCATGACCCTGCAGCGCGTCTTTCAGTAATGTCTGTTCATTGGAGCTGTTTTAGTCTTCCTGTGGCCGGAACATCTGGCGGGTGAGTGGACCCTGCTCCCAGGCTTGCCTCCTGATAGTGACTCACAGCAGCAGGTGTGAGAAAGTCAGGAAGAAAGTCTAGATTACAGTGTCATACCGGCATGGTATTTCTCTGCTGTAATTTTAGCCACGTTTGATGATTTTCGTCACCTACCCTGTTCGGCAAGGGTGCTTCGAGAAGTTTTTACAGAACTTGTGGCATTCCTCTGGTTAATCTTTCCAAGTTGGACGTGTCTTTATTATGTACTGCCGGATATAATCGTAATTCATGGGTTCTGACACAGTGGAATAATCATCTGTTCCCTCAAGGGCAGATTGTTGATTACTCTATTATTTCTGTCCAGTGTTTGTTTTATGTATTTTTTTTATTTATTTTATGCAGTGAAAGCAACCTGCCCTAAGGCAGCGTGCATCTTCCCAGCCATCCATCTGCTAAACCTTGGAGTCGTTTCTCTGTACTTGCCGTGGAATTATCAACTCGGTCTACAATAAAAACACACTATTCCAGGGATGGCATTGATTTACTGTTTGGTGCTTGTGACTTCGCAGTTTTCAGAATATATAAACTCTATGAACATGGCCTCCTTGTATGGTGTGCTTCTTAGTTTAAATTTGTAACCAAGCATTGCGAAAGCTAGTTGGTCTGACCTTGGCCTGTGTCCAAATCAAGAACAGCCATGGGGCCAAGTCAATGTGAGGGTATCCTGGTGCCGGCGAAGAACTGTAAGTGCTTCAGAGGATGTGCACGAGTCCACAGGAAATGCATGCGATGTAAACCCCCTACACCACAGGACATTGTGGTCATCTGACAAGTTGCTGGGAATGGGGCAGAGTTTCCTACAACCAGAGAGCAGAGGTATGTGGAGGGTCTGAAGCAGCACATCTGGTGTGAGCCACAAAAGGTCTGGGTTTTCAGGGGAGAAGCATTGGACAAGGAAAACTGCCACTTTGAGGCCTAGAGTCAGATGCTGGAATGCAGAGGAGCATTGCGGGAAGACATGAAAAAGACAGTCTTGACCGAGGGTAAAGCTGTAAATTAATGAAAATATTCACTGCCTTCCCTAGCGCCTGTTGACAAATCATACCCCCCAGCATTTTGCAATTTCAGGGCTTTAAGTGGGCCGGGTCTGGCCGGTGCTCAGCACCAGTAGTTCTTAAAAGCAGGTGCAGAGACGGTTCCCTATCAGGCTCTCCATTTTTACCTTCAGGGTGAAGAAAAACAAAAAACATGCAGCTGTCACTGCCTTAGATGTAATTTTAAAGAAACTCGTTTTTCAGTTTTATACAGTGCAACCTTGGAGCGCTTTACATGAGCATGTTTTGAATCATACATAGGATATTGAGCTGACATGAGGCGCGAACCACGCTGCAACCTCGCGAACAAGAACTGAAACATTTTCAAACTGATATACAACAAAGTCATAGTTGTTGCTTATTTCTCTTATACCTATTTCACAGTGGAGTACTCTGCTAAATCAGTTTAAGACTGAAAAGGAAAGATTCCGAGTACAATAAAGTGCCGCAATAATGCCGCTAAATTTCCACTTTTGTGCCGCTAAATTTCCATTTTTGTGCCGCTAAATTTGCAAATCTATGCCGCTATATCCTGGGGGGTCTGAGAAGTGTCTTTAATCTGTTTAAATCAAACCGCGACATTCTCCATAGGCTTTTATAGGGATCCCGATAGCAGCTATTTCCACTGCACGCGCCTCCCGTGGGTCCCCTTCCTCATAACCTGGGGTGGATTCTTAAGGGGCCAGCGATCCTAAATGCCCTAGGCATTGTCTGTAGAATTGTCGTGGTTCTTATACCACTTTTTTAATATATGGTTTGGTCCCCCCCTGGGGCCCTATGATTCCAGTGCTATTTATTGTATCTATCAATGCTTGTTTGAATTGTAACTTTGTCTCAGCCTCATAAAGAGACTTGTGGGACTCTGTCTAGAATAAATACATATATTTTATATATATACCTGTGTGGACTACTCTTTCATTTGGTCATTCAAGAGGTTATCTATGGTAAAACAATAAGCTTAACACTCCTTAAAGACTTAACCTGAAGGCTGCTCTCCACAGCTACCACTAGGATAGCTTTCTTTAAAGGTTGTCTTAAACCTATCATCAATAAGAGTCGAATTGGACTGGTGCAAGGTGTCCCCTATAACTAGGAGACAGCATATGCCAGGCCAACTTCTCACATTGAGTTATTGATTTATGTTTTAACAATCCCGTTTGTATCTTGTTTTATGTGGTCTGGAAATTCCTGGGGAAATGAATAGCGGGTGGAAAATGGAAGCCATACTGCAGTGAGGTTACTCGTCTGTTAGAATAGCGCTGAGGAAGCTGTGTAGGGCTAGCAGTGCTGAATTAGGGACTATTTTCGTATAAAAGTGAGAGTACTTGACAGCAAAAGAGTTTGCTGGTAAAACTTTGGTCTTATATCACCTAGTAAGGGTAACACCAAAGGAGTAGCAGGTTTTTCTGAGCTTGAATGAATAGTAAGCGGAAGGTTTTACTCGCAGTGTATGAAGAGTAAGCAGAAGGTTTTACTCCCAGCAAAATAAATATTCTATCCTTTGGTTCTAGTGGAACAGACAAAGTAGCTGTAAGAAAATAAGTTTGCGTATTACCTTGTGAAGGGAGGGTCAGTTGCCTGAGTTGCACTGACGTCACAGTGAGCCGCGCTGGGATAGGTTGGTAGGCGTGTGACTGACGTGAAATTGTAAAGGAGGGGTTAGTAGTAAGGAGCAGAACTGACGTTATTGAGAAGGCCGCGCTGGTAGTGGTCAGCTCAGGAGTGTGAGCCACAATCGGATCGGGTGATTGAATGAAAGTTGTTTTCGGATAGGTTGACGAAAAGTTGCATGTTTGTGTCTCATTTGCCATTTGGTGTAAGTCGCCCTGACAGAAAAGCTCGAGGTTTTGCGGATTATTGTTTTATGTATTCAAAGCATAGAATGTATGGTGAAAAGAGAAAAATGTCAATAGTAAAGAGAATCAAGAATTTATTTAAGAAAGATAAACCTGTATTGACTAGGGAGGGAATTCCTATACCTCCACCAAAAACGCCTGCTTCATTTATGATGATGGAGAGAGGATATCATACGTGTGTATGGATGGAGAATTGGATAGAATAAATGAAGGGTGAGGGTGTTTTGGCTTTTCCAGAACATGGTACATTTAATGGAAGAATTTTGTAGAATTTGAGAATGCGGATGAATGATTTAGATCCAAGACCCAGGAAGACGCAATATGAGGCATTAGAAGAATGGGAGACTGAATCATATGAATGAGTGAAAAACAGGAGTGGGAGATACATGGGTCATTTCCCCTAGATATTTGAGAGAATCACGTGAAGGTCAGATGAAACTATGAAGAAAAGCGATGGTGTCAGATGGATTATATCCAGTATTGATGGCAGAAGAACAGTTTTGGGTGAATCAGAAGATGAATATACGGAGGACATTTTATCTAAAAACCCTCCACCGTATCAGGAAGGACCCAGTAGAGTCACTCTAAGTGCGCCCGTTCTAGGAACATCTTTGATTCCACAGATTATACATGATCCAACAGTGAATAGGGTACTTCAGGATAAAATAAATATAAATCCTCAAGCATTGACAATACCCGTAACTATAGGTCCCGTTGTTCCATTCTATGGAGACAAGGTAAATTGTCCAAAACCACCAGTTGTGGCAACTCCTTTGAATAATCCTAGAAAAGAAATTGTGATAATTGATGATCAAGCCAGTGAGTGTGATTTAGTAATTCCATAAATGGATCTGCCAATAAGGGGACAGGTAAATGAAACCCCAAGAAAAAGTAACACCAAGCTGTTCAAAAGAAGGAAGGTCAGTGACATCCTCAGGAGTCAGAAGTGAAACAGTGGTATCTCCAGAAGATTTGGAGAGATGGGCACAGGGAATAGAAAAATAAAGCTTACCTCCAAAGATTTTAGACATTTACAAATTCAAAGTGGAATTGAAAGAAATGATAGCTGGAAATGTGGGAATAGATAGATTAAATACCTACAGCGAAGAAGAGTTGTTATTTATATGTAGGAGCATAACTAGAAATGCAAGATTATTTCATGAGAAATTGATAGTACTAGCCTCTGAAATGGGGATAGACATAGGGAGATCAAAAGTACTATAGAAACCATACCAAGTGGAATTTACTGACAAAGATTTAGAAAATATGAATGTGTCTGGGAAGAAGTTACAAATAAAAGAGTTGATGAACAGTTTGCAAAAATGGGGAGACATTGATAAGTGGAGAATTAGGTGGACAAAGAGAAAGGAAGAAACACAGGTAAAAGAGGCATCTAATGCATAGATGTTGAAAGAGGCAGGGAAAGTAGAAAGATTGTGTCCCATGAAAGAAGTACCTGGTGGTGGATATGTTCATGTTGCATGGAGTCGACAAGATATGATATCATTTACAAATGATTTTCCCAAATTGAGAGAGAAACCAGTTGAATGGTACAAACAGGTTGAGAGGTTTGTGAAAGTTTTGAAGGTTTTGTTGAAAGCTCTGGATGGTCTGTTTGACATAGTGGTACCTGCTGATTTATGGACAGAATGTAAAATCACAGTGGATTGGCTTAGTGATGAGTATCCAAGGGACCTGAAAACAGGTACACCCTCAGATGATGTAATGAAGAAATATCACCAAGTAATTACTTTCTTAAAAGGAAAAATTCCTCCAAAAGAAATAGATTGGTTAAACATAGATAGAACAACCCAGGAGCCGAATGAGTCTGTTCATCCATATTATGAACGACTGTTGCAGGTGTTTAAACAGTATAGTAGTTTGGAAAACATTGGAGATATAGATATGGGACATTTTGTATATCGATTTGTCAATGGTCTGAAACCAGAAATTAGTCAGATGATTCAACAACACATGTTGTGTTGGCAGGGAAAGCCCATCGACGATATTTTAAAATATGCGAAATACTGTGGGGATGATATTGAAGCAAGGTATAACAAGTTAAAGGAGAAAATGATGTGGGCACAAGTGAAATTGGCAGAACAGCAGGAACTTAAATTAAACAGTCAGAATGATGGTCAAATGAAAGAACAGGGTCAGAGCGATAATGCCGTGAGTGGTGGTAAATCAAAAGGACGAATGAGCAGAGAGGAAGCGAAGAAGAAATTTCCTTGAAAAATATTCAGAATAATCATGGCCCAAACCAAAATTTAAATGCTTATGAATCAACCGCAGCAGGTTGTAAATCAGCAGTGTCAGGTGCCACCTGCCCCTATGCCAAATTTTGTGAACAAGCCAAACTACAGTGCGGATGCTCCAGCACTGAATACCAAAATCCCCTTTCTACGTCACAGACCACAGATCTCTTCAACCACATTCATTCACTCATTCACTGGTGGGGCCCATAACACCAATCATTCATTCTACTTTAGATCAATGGTCCTCGAGAGAGGGGAATCCTTTCTCTATTCCATGCGCTGGAAATGGGAGGAAAATGCACAAATCCCTGATGAGTAATGAGTTCACCTATTCCTCCCTACCTCACCAGGGTCTACACCTTTAACCTAGCAATTCCTGCCATGGATAGGCCATGGATCAGCTGAGTTGCTGGGAAAAGCGACACTTAATTCTTCTAAACAATATACATCAATATACTTCCAAATAATAACCCGACACAGTTCTTATAATGAATTGAAATATTTATCTAAAATAAAGCATAAGAAAATCATAAAGCATTCAATATTTTGATTCACATATTTACCTAATCTGGCTAAGTGGCGTCCTCTATGTCAAATTCAGATCTTTTGTCTCTATGCCCATAAATCGATCAATCAGTTTGTAAATTAATTGGGCATCTGATCAGTCCGTCAGAGTCTCTGGCAAGCAGCTGTCCAGCAGTCTCACTGTCCTCTCCGTCAGCATAACGTCAGGAAAACAAGCTTATTGACCCTCTCTAGTCTACTTCTTTTATAGTAAAATCAACAACAAAATGTTACAATACATGTTTTAAAATAAATTTGATTGGTTGAACCAGGATCATTCTTCCTGATTCTCATGCGCTCGATGTTACTTCAGATGTAATTCTCATTGTATTAATAATTTGCAACAGTTACTTGTCCATTCAGGGCATTTTGGTTCCCATACGGGTTTGTGTCCATGGTGTCATCAATTATAACAGTTCTTAGTTTAAGGAAATCCATAGTCTGAGGATTGGCACTCCTCCCGGTGCGACCTTCACGAGTACAGTCTGCCTGGGGTCAGGATGAGGTTATTGTTGCTCATCTTTTAGCGCAGGCGCACTTCACTCAGTGACTTCTGTATCTCGTCTGTCTGTCAAAATAGGGATGGCAGCCATTTTGTGGCCACTCCAGAAAGGTCAACTTAAGCAAAGAAACACAAAACGTAATCAATACATGGAAATTATTATTAAAATATTTTTCCCTCACTAAACCCTTTATGTGTGTGTATTTATCTAGCAAAAGCAACACGCATTGCAGTTTATACTCACATTTTAAAGCACAATTCACAAATCACATCACAAAAGCAACGTATAACATGCAAATTCTAAATATCTGACATTAGTATGCGTACGAAATTAGTTTACATATCAATCAGGCCATGCAAATGCGTTTCCCCCGTGTATTTTCTAATTAGTAATGTTGATTATTCAAACACAGCAAACCATTAATACTATTGATATTAAACAGTTATTCGTTTCAATTCAAAATTATAAAATGGAGGAGGTATACGAATCTTAGGGAAAACCTCACTCCAGCAATCCCCCCTTTGGTGATTTTATCACCACAAAACACCCAAATTTAGTACGCTTTTACGGAAATTTGAAATTACTTCTTACTCATAGCTCATAATTCAGTTTCTCCATATTCATCTCTTTTTGCTTTTTTATATATACTTTCTTTCCACTCATCCACTCATCTAAGGCTATCTCTTCAAAATCCTTTTCCGGATCTTTTCCTTTTCTCTTGAGTTTATCTCTTTTATTTTATTATTTGTTTTCTTATTTCTACAACACATACACCCTAATCTTATCACTAATAATGCAACTATCACACATGTTAATGGAAACAAAATTTTACCTATAACAGTACTACCTATTTTAGCTAGGAAATTTTTAATAGCAGCTATTTTCTTTCCCATTCTTGTCCATACATCTTCAACCTCCAGTAGTACAAGTTCATCATGCAATTCAGTAATATTTTTAATGTAAACCTTTAGATCTTTACTTTCGTCTGGAATGTAAGTGCAACAATGTTGAACTTTCAGCATTCCACAGACTCCACCCTCTTTTGCCAATAAAATGTCAAGGGCAAGTCGATTTTGCATTACCATAGCACGCATGGCAACCATTTCAGTATTAACCAATAAGAATCCATTAGCAGTGCTTGTTGACAAGCGATCCACTACTGTAGATAGTCTTCTAATTTTATTTGCATTCAGAGTTATTCCCACTGCTGGTATCAATGCACAAAAGATGTCACCTACGATTTCTGCCCAAGATTCTCTCTTACTACGCACTAAATGACTATTTAAACTATTTACACCCTCTTCTCTGTTCATGTGAAAGATTTTTGGAAATACCAGGCCTACATAACATGTGCCATACCAATGGTCTGGCAAACGATAATATGCCCTGCTCCCACAGATAAAATATATTCCAGGAAATACTGGATCTCTTCCACCTTTGAATCCCCATCCACCTATGATTCGGTATGTATCATGGCACTCAGTATTACCTACAAAAAGGTTATCATATTCTGATACAAAATTTTCCTTTCTGAGGCCTATCCAAAGCTATTGTTGGTGTAGACTCTCCTTTTGTGAGATGTTTCTCCATTTCTATGTCCCAAGCCGTTTTCTCAACCTTCCCTTCTGATGCCTTTTTGTGCATCTTATGCCTTCTTTCCTCAACCATATTCACAAATGTCTTTTCTTCTTTCTGCAAACTGCATGTCAAATTATATTTAAACACAACTTCTAATGTTAGTTCACTAGTCTCTAGGAAAAATTCACCTAAAACTTTAGCAGGTCTTACCTTATTTAGCTTATTATTAACAGGCACTAATGCAAAAATGTTATCTACATCTGAAAAATAATACTCTAATTTCCCTATCTCATAAAATAAGCTAGCTATTACACTACATGTTATTCCATAAGTAGCTGGAAGGTGATGATAAGTCACTCCCTCTGCCACAGAAGCAGGTAACTGCATGCAGACGTAGCAGTCCCTTACATCCATAGTTTTTACATATTCATACAATAATTTTGAAAATACATTATTAGAGAAATCGTTAATAGACCTATCTTTATGCAAATGAATGTTTGTTTCTACAGTCTGTACTACCTTTGAAACTTTACCTATGTTAGTTTTGTTTTGACCATGTCCTTCTATTGTATCTATTGTGACTTTAAATGATATTACAGGACCTAGGATGCTCCATAAAAGCATTAATAATCCTGTACAACAGCAACATGTTTTACACCATCTTTTCATGAATGTACATCTACTTTTACTACCATCTATGTTAGCCATCTTTACTAAAATAGACCGTGTCTTTTGACTTAGCCTCTTCTATTGTATGACCAGTTTCTAACCCAAAGCTTCTAAGCTTCTACTGAGTTCCACTAGTTTTCTACTTCTTCTCTTTAATTATCGTTTTCCACATCAACAGCTTCTTTGTTTATTCAGTTTGGCATCTCATCGTCCTTTGCCTCCTTCTCCCAATCAGGATACAGAATTTCCTGAATCTCCGCTTCTTCTTCTCTTCTTCTCCAATGTCGGACAAGAGAACTCTCAGGATTTCTGATTCTTCTTCTTCTTTAACCACTTTCAGTAAAGCCTCCTCTGGATTTCCTTGACTGTCTGCCTCTTGGGATTCTTCAGGCAGGGCCACATACGTCCATTCCGGCGACTTATACTTCTGGTTAGGTTTTCTTGTCCTTCCGGACCCTTTTGTTACAAATGTGTCTTCCTCCTTTGATTTTTCCTGACTCGTGACTTCATTCACCTGTTCAGCTCTTGGTGATTTCACTCGAGACAATCAATATCTTAGTCTCTTTATTTTGTTTGGCCAAACTTCTGGTTTTACAGTTCTTTTCAATTTACTTGCTTTGACATTCTTTTCATTATTTTCTTCTCTCCAAGCTCTCTCAGAACTCGACCTTCAGGTATTTCGTTCTCACTCTCTTCTGATTCTGTCCCAACTTGCTTTTCCTTTTCACCAGTCTCTTTATCCACCACTTGTTCTGGTTTCCCTACTTCTTTCCCTCCTCGGGTCTCCGACACACAATCTTCCTGCTGACTACTTGTCCCTTCACCTAGCTGGATGTTGCAGTTCCCTACACCTCCTCGGGGGTCTTCCGCAATCTGTCCCTCTCTCTCTGTATCGGTCCCTTCTTCATTCAAATCTATTATTTCAGGTGGAATTTCTCTCAGTTTTTCATCTGGGATTTGTTTTCTTTGACTTTCTTTTACTGCTTCTTCTTTGTCTTTTCCTTCCTTCTTTTTAGGTTCTTTTCTAGGACCTTTCTTTCTTTGCTCGTCTTCAGAATCTGAGCTGTCTGAAATCTTCTTCTCGGAGAGACACTTCTGGGAACGATAATCTGTTTTGGTTCATTTTCCCCCCTTTCAGGATTCTCTCGTGTTTTTGGCTCTTCGTTGTCTGATTCAGTACTTGACTCTGATTCATCATAGTACTCTTTCTCCTTGCAATCCACTGGATTTGGTATTTTCAGGGTATGGCTGGCATGGATCCAGTTTTGCAATCCAGCACACTTCACAGCTGTTGTCGTGGTCAGAATGACTTGTCTTGGTTTTCCCCACCTGGGAACCAAACAGTTTCTTCTTCTGTGGACCTTTATCCTCACCCAATCTCCTGGGCTGGCTTCTTTTCAAGGGTGGTGGCATCCGCTCCAACCTGATGAAACACAGAATGAACTGCGTCAGCCAGGCCTTTACAGTACTCCAACACCATGTCATCAGAAATCGTCATCAGTTTGTTGACTGGTATGTAAGCATGCCTCATTGCACGTCCCATGATTATTTCATGAGGACTTAACCCTGTAGTTCTATCTGGGGTTGCACGTATGGTCATCAAAACTAGAGGCAAGACATCAGGCCATTTCATTCCTGTAGCTAAACACATTTTTCCAATTCTGTTTTTGATTGTACCATTCATTTGTTCAACCACACCAGAAGCCTCTGGTCGGTAGGCACAATGCAGTTTCTGTTGTACATTCAATGCTTCACTGACCAATTTTACAATCTCATTATAGAAATGCCCTCCTCTCTCTGATTCAAGGGTCACTGGGAACCCGAACCTGGGGATGAATTCTCTCAAAAGCAGTTTTGCTACTGTCAATCCATCATTTCTCCTTGTCGGGTATGCTTCTACCCACCTGGAGAATAGGCAGACTATGACCAGAACGTACCTTAATCTGTTACATGTTGGCATCTCAATGAAATCTATCTGCATTCTGGTAAAAGGCCCTCCTTCTCGGCCTATAGTTCCTAGGCTCACCACTGTCTTTCTCCCAGGATTGTATTGCTGACAAATTAGACATCTCTGACATAGACTCTCTGATATAATTCTGAATTTGGGGTTGTACCAGGTCTGTTTAAACGACCTGATCATAGCATCTCTCCCTATGTGTCCCTGGCCATGATACATCCGTGCCATGGTAGACAACATGCTATCTAGTAGGACTGGTCTTCCATCTCGATAGACCCACACCTGATCCTTTTCCCTTGGTGCACATCCTGCTTTTACCCACTGCCTTGTTTCCTCATCTCCTGCTTCCTCCTGCAATTGTCTCACTTCTTCCCATGTCCCTACAACGTTAGTAAACATTAAAGAATAGGAAGTCATTTCTTTTTCCTTTGCCCGATTGACTGAATATTGATTCCTGGCACAGTACTGTGCCATGTCATTCGCATATCTGTTGCCGACAGTAACGTAATCCTCACCTTGGTTATGGGCAGCACATTTCACCACAGCCAATTGTTTAGGCAGCTGTATCGCCTCAATCAACTTTCCAACCACTTCAGCATTCTTTATAGGAGTTCCACTTGAGGTTAGGAAACCTCTTTGTAGCCACAACTGGCCACAATCGAGGACAACTCCGCAGCCATACTGGCTGTCAGTTATCACAGTCACTCTCACACCTTTCCCAATTTTGCATGCTCGAGTCAGAGCCACTAATTCTGCTACTTGAGCAGATTTTACTCCTTTTAGATAAGATGCTTCCATCACTGCTGCAACCGTGCACACTGCATACGCTGCACTCAACACCCCTTCTTCTGTTGTCAAACATGACCCATCAACAAACATTACATAATCATTTTCTGTCAAAGGTACATCTTTTATGTCTGGTCGCGGTTTCGTACAATACTCAAGCACATCCAAACAATCATGATCTGCTTCATCTCTCACTTCCACATTCTCACCATCTGGTAACAACGTTGCTGGATTCACATTCACACATCTTGCAAGGCTCACATTCGTTGCACCTAATATGACTTTCTCATACTTAGTCAGCCGACTATGTGTCATATACTGAGTATGACTCCTTGTTAAAAGAATCGCCACATCATGAGGTACAAACACTTTCAAAGGATATCCCATCACGATTCCTTCACTCTGCTCCAAACTTCGACATGTTGCAGCTACTGCTTTCAGACATCCAGGTAAGCCTACGGCTACTGGATCAAGCTTCGATGAATAATATGCAATTGGTCTCCTCAATCTTCCATGCTTCTGGATTAACACAGAAAGTGCACATCCATTTCTTTCACTGCAATATAACTCAAATTCTTTTTCATAATCAGGCATACCCAATGCTAGGGCTTCACACAATCAATCTTTCAGTCGTTTGAATGCTGCTAATTCTTCCTTATTCAATTCAAGGGGATCTTTTACATCACTCCTTGTTAGCCGTACCAGAGGTTTTGCAATCAGCGAAAAGTTGCTGATCCACTGGCGGCAGTACCCTACCATTCCTAGAAACATTCTCACTTCTCTTTGGGTCATGGGGGCTCTCATTCCTTTTATGATTCTGATTCTGTCTATTGTTATTTTCCTCAATCCTTTTTCACTGTTATGTCCCAAATACTGTACTTCCTTCTTACAATACTGTAGTTTGGCTGGGGACACTTTTAGTCCTCCATCTGTCAGGTGATTTAGTAAGGCTATAGTGTCTACTTCACAAGCTTCACGAATTTTCAACGCCACAAGGAGGTCGTCGATATACTGTACTAATACTGAACTCTCTGGCATTTTCAGACTTTCCAATGACTTTTTCAACAATTGATTAAATATTGAGGGGATTTATGTATACCCCTGTGGGATTCGGCACCATGCCAAAATACAGTCTCCAAACCGAAATGCAAAAATTTACTGACTGTCGTGATGCAATGGGATGGAAAAGAACGCATGGCACAAATCAATCACTGTATACCATTCTGCATCATGGGGAATCTGATACAAAATCACTGATGGATTTGGTTCCATGGGACAGCATAGTACAACGATTTTGTTTACCTTTTTCAGGTCTTGCACTATTCTGAATTTCCCATTTGGCTTTTTCAGGCCCATTATGGGTGAGTTACATGGACTGCTCATTATTTCTCTCAGAATTCCTTGCTTGATCATCTTCTCAATTATTGGAGTTACTCCTTCAATTATTTCAGGTGTCAATCTATACTGAGGAATGTTAGGATAACTTACTCCTTCCTTTACAGTAATTTTTACTGGGTCTACATTTCTCATTAGCCCTACATCTTCTCCGGTGAAATCCCAAACCTCTGCTTTTACAGACAGTTTCAATTCTTTAGGCAGTTCATCTGGATTAAATACTGCATATGTTCCAATATTCTCACATTCTCTGTTAGCTATGGTCATTTTATTAAATACATACTCATCTGGTGTTTCAAAAGCTATTCCATCTGGAGTACAAAATATAGTGCAATTCATCTTGCACAACAGGTCCCTACCTAGCAAGTTCACAGGACTGGTGTCACACACCACAAATCGGTGCATTTCAGAAAATTTCCCTATACTAACCATTACGGGTTCTGTAAGGTATGTTTTTAACTGTTGGTTAGATACACCAACTACTTGGATCGCTTCATCCGAAAGAGGAAGATTCTTAACATCAGCTGATATTACAGTAGATCGAGTAGCGCCAGTGTCCACTAGAAAAGTAATGTTATCATCATTAATCTTCCCATCTACAAATGGTCCTGTCTGGTCTACTTCTAGAGTTGCGCCAAGTACGCACTCTTCTTCCTCCCTTCGGCACCGTCAATAACCCATTTCTGAATCACTCTCATCATGTTGCAGCCAATACTGCGAAACAGTGCGAGCGCGTGATGGTTTATTTACCTGTTCTTCATTGTAGAATCCCGATTCCTTACTATACTTCTGTGAGTTTCTGTTCTGTGGAAAAGGTGGTTTTGGCACCGGATTCTGGGAGGTAACCACCTGCTGCTGTTGCTGCAGTTGACCACCCACCTCTTTCTGCACCTGTGGATTCAACGATCGATTTTCATTATTAGTATTTGGAGGGTTCTTACACTCGGATTTCCAATGCCCTAACTCACCGCAATTGTGACATGGGAATTTCTTTTTAGCTTCTTCTATATTACCTTTCCCTTTCCCTGAACCAAATCTTGGTCTTACTCCTGGATTGTTCACTTGTTCTACCAACTGAGCTTCCTGTCGTTCGGCTACCTTTACCTGTGCCCACATTGCCTTTTCTTTCAGTTTTCGCTGTTTTGCCTCAATCTCATCGCTGAAATATATTGAATGTGTCAAAACTTCATCTATTTTCTTATTTGCTAATCAACTGTATGCTGCTTTATCATATCACCAATTTCTGGGCGTAAACCATATACAAATCTGTATACAAAATGACTCAAATCTTTATCACTCAGGTTCTCATCTCCACTGAACTGTTTAAAAGCCTGAATTAGCCTCTCATAATATGCATGTACTGACTCCTTGCTTTCCTGTTGGGTTCTGTTAATTTTTACCCAATCGGTCTCTTTAGGGGATACCTTATTTTTCAGAAATGCCATAACCTGCTCATATTTCTTCATTACTTCTGGGTCGGGAGCTCCCGTCTTAGGGTCCCTAGGATACTCCTGAGTGGGCCAATTTATCATCAGCTTGCATTCTGTCCACAAATCTGCTGGTACTATTATATCGAATAGACTATTCAAATCTATCCATATTAGCTTTGACAATTTTACAAATCTGTCTACCTGCCGGTACCACTCAACAGGCTTTTCTCGTAGTCGAGGGAAATCATTTGTGAAAGACAAAATGTCCTGTCTTGTCCATGGAACATGTACATACCCTCCTCCTGGAATCTCTCTCATGGGGTATTCTGTTGTTACCTTTTCTTTCTCTCTAACGGGAAATGCTGAAACTGTCTTTTCTGTAATATTATCGCGTCTTTTACACCACTTACTTCTCCATCTGTCCACATCTCCCCATTTTCTCAACAAACCGATTATGTCCTTAATTTGACCTATCCTTCCTGTAGTATTCATGTTCTCTATATCCTTCTCAGTGAAATCAACTCGATAAGATTTTTGCAGTGCTTTTACTTTGTCAAAATCTATTCCCATTTCGTTTGCAATTTCCTCTAATCTTTCATGCAAGTTTTTCGCTCTCCACGTTGCACTCTTGCAGAGAAACAACAATTCCTCATCCGGATAGTTTTTCAATTTTTCAGTAGGGATAGTTCCTACTATTAATTCTTCTAATACCATTCGTAATTTGGCTACATCTATTGACTGGGATTCTTGATCCTTTTTCTGTAGCTCTCTGAGCCATTGGCTTAATTCTTCTACAGAAGGCCCTACTGGGTTGTCTACATTATTTTGTTCTGGGGCCTTTTGTGGTTCTAATAATGTTTCCACTGTCATTCTGCTCTTTTCAGCATAAATTTGATTTACAAATGGATTATTTGAAACGCTTGGTTCAAACATATTTATTGTCGGTCCCCACGGATTCTCAATTTTACTCCGTTCAGCATTTTCAATTAGATTTTGGCTTCTGTACGGCACTGTCAAACAATGTTCAGTATCTTTTTGTTTCTCAAATATGGGCATTACTGGACCTATCATTACTGGAACTGTTACAGCTTCTAGATTTTTGGTCAATTCTCTTATTTTCTCGGTTAATTCTAGGGTAGTTTTGGCCAATTCTACTGAATTTTCACCATTTACCCTACTTTCTGTCTGTTTTTCTATCTCTCTTGCAGAGTTACTTTTCCCTAATTCTGGTAACATAGTCTCTGTTTTAATTATTCGTAATGTTTCTCTCATTGGGGCACTTGGTGACAATGCTTCTGGTTCTGGTCGGTACGGTGGTGGGTTTTTATAAAACACATCATCAAGAACATCATCTTCCGATTCATTCGCTTCATACCCACTCAAAGCCTTTTCTCAGTGCATTTTCTCCTTTCATTCTCTCCTACCATTCTCACAGGAAACATACCCTCAGTCATACTTGCATTCCGCCACCTTTTCATCCGGTCATCATGTGGCTCATGTCCGTATGATCTACCGAACATTATCGGTAACCCCTACCACTTCTCTGCTTTTCTCGTTCATGCATTTCGTCTTCCCATTCCGTCAATGCCTCAAACTGCGTTGGTCTAGGTCTTGGTTCTAGGTCCATCATTTTGTCTTGGAGATTTCTTAAAACAGCCAAATTAAAGGAACCATGTTCTGGAAACGCCAGGACTCCATCGTCCTTGGTGTATTTTACCCAATTATCTAACCAAATACAAGTATGATACCCATATTTCGCAATCATTATAGATGTAGGTGTTTTCGGTGGAGGAAGTAACTGTCCTTCCCTAGTCTCAACTACTTTATCTTTCTTGAACCACCTTTTAATTTTCCCAAACCACGATTTCTTTTTTTCTGGTGGTTGGTAATACATTTTCTCGATTTCCGTGTACTGTTTAGTCTTCTTACAATGGTACCGCTATCCTGTCCACTCACAGCGCGACTCTTACTCACGCACCAATCAGGAGCGATTACGTCACTATCACAATCCTCCAATCTCAGCGCGACTCACACTAACGCTCCAATCAGGGAGCGTTTACGTCACTCTGTATTCCTCCACTCTTAGCGCGGCTTTACACTAACGCACCAATCCGGAGCGTTTTACGCCTCCAATCTACTGTCCAATCCCAGCGCAGTCGTTCTGACGTCAGCAGCCGCTGCGGCAGCTCTGCTCTGCTCTCGTCTACCCCTCCTTTACAAGACCGCTCCGTGAACTCTTACTGCAACTTTTACGATTCTGTTAGTAACAACACTAAAACATCTCCATTGTCTGATTCGCTAACCAAAGAACAGCAAAAGACCTTTCTCACAAGAATTCCGTCTTTCTCGAGAACAGCGCTTACCTCTGTCCTACTATGGAATCGTTACTTTCGTTGATAAAGTAGCACATCCCTCTACTTCACCCTTCTATCAAGCATCAACTAACCGCTTCTCTAGAATTAAATAACACTAGAGTTTTGCCATTAATTAGAAAGCCTTTTTCATACACACACTGTCATACAGGGAAAATGTAGATCATTTACACAGACTTCTGTCTTTCTCAAGAGCAGCGCTTACCTCTGCCCTAACACAGAATATACCATTCGTTAACAAAGCAGCGCTTCCCTCTACTTTGTCCTTCTAGCAAGCTCAGAATATACCTGCTACCTTTTCAGTAGTAAGCGTTATCGGTATGCCATTTGGTTTCCTGGTACCTAAGACCAAAATTTCACAGGTAACCCTTTGCAATCATTCATACTTCTCTCACACAGAGAATATCACTAATGACAACACACGACAATGCTGCCGAATCGAACCCAGACAATGCGCCGTGTAACTTCGTTTGCTACACGTTTCCTTCCCATGTACCTACGGGCAACCACAATCCCGTCTTTCCCGAGAGCAGCGCTTACCTCTACTCTACTACGGAACTGTTACAAACTTCCGACTTCCTACATCCCAGAAGCCGTGCAAACAACATATAACTCGACGCGACTCAACATAGAGGGTTAGTACATAAACCAATACTAATCAGTAATCAATAAGCTATTTACAAGCAATCGTCACTAAACCCAAAACAATAGCTAACCATCATTCTGCTACCAGAAAAACTGCTCCAGCGCTGAATACCAAAATCCCCTTTCTACGTCACAGACCACAGATCTCTTCAACCACATTCATTCACTCATTCACTGGTGGGGCCCATAACACCAATCATTCATTCTACTTTAGATCAATGGTCCTCGAGAGAGAGGAATCCTTTCTCTATTCCATGCGCTGGAAATGGGAGGAAAATGCACAAATCCCTGATGAGTAATGAGTTCACCTATTCCTCCCTACCTCACCAGGGTCTACACCTTTAACCTAGCAATTCCTCCCATGGATAGGCCATGCATCAGCTGAGTTGCTGGGAAAAGCAACACTTAATTCTTCTAAACAATATACATCAATATACTTCCAAATAATAACCCGACACAGTTCTTATAATGAATTGAAATATTTATCTAAAATAAAGCATATGAAAATCATAAAGCATTCAATATTTTGATTCGCATATTTACCTAATCTGGCTAAATGGCGTCCTCTATGTCAAATTCAGATCTTTCGTCTCTATGCCCGTAAATCGATCAATCAGTTCGTAAATTAATTGGGCATCTGATCAGTCCGTCAGAGTCTGTGGCAAGCAGCTGTCCAGCAGTGTCACCGTCCTCTCCGTCAGCATAACGTCAGGAAAACAAGCTTATTGACCCTCTCTAGTCTACTTCTTTTATAGTAAAATCAACAACAAAATGTTACAATACATGTTTTAAAACAAATTTGATTGGTTGAACCAGGATCATTCTTCCTGATTCTCATGCGCTCGATGTTAATTCAGATGTAATTCTCATTTTATTAATAATTTGCAACAGTTACTTGTCCATTCGGGGCATTTTGGTTCCCATACGGGTTTGTGTCCATGGTGTCATCAATTATAACAGTTCTTAGTTTAAGGAAATCCATTGTCTGAGGATTGGCACTCCTCCCGGTGCGACCTTCACGAGTACAGTCTGCCTGGGGTCAGGACGAGGTTATTGTTGCTCATCTTTTAGCGCAGGCGCACTTCACTCAGTGACTTCTGTATCTCATCTGTCCGTCAAAATAGGGATGGCAGCCATTTTGTGGCCACTCCAGAAAGGTCAACTTAAGCAAAGAAACACAAAACGTAATCAATACATGGAAATGATTATTAAAATGTTTTTCCCTCACTAAACCCTTTATGTGTGTGTATTTATCTAGCAAAAGCAACACGCATTGCGGTTTATACTCACATTTTAAAGCACAATTCACAAATCACATCACAAAAGCAACGTATAACATGCAAATTCTAAATATCTGACATTAGTATGCGTACGAAATTAGTTTACATATCAATCAAGCCATGCAAATGCGTTTCCCCCGTGTATTTTCTAATTAGTAATGTTGATTATTCAAACACAGCAAACCATTAATACTATTAATATTAATCAGTTATTCGTTTCAATTCAAAATGATGAAATGGAGGAGGTATACGAATCTTAGGGAAAACCTCACTCCAGCACGGACGCTGGATTTCAATGAAGAAGTGGTAAGAAAAATTCTGTGATTTCACAATATCTTTTGCAAAATAATGGTGACAGTGAGACTGAACAATGACGGACCTGAGGGGGAAGGAAGAGGAGGGCATACTTGCCGCATCCTTGCCGGTAGATCAGTCAGGTCCATTTATTGATGGGAAGGTAGAAGGTAATGACATCACTTTTCTGTTGGACACTGCTGCTACCCGTTCTACTGTGAGAATAGCAGACATCCCAAACCTACCCCTCTCGGGAGAAGCCATCCAAGTAGTAGGCATATCTAATAAGCAGATTAGAACCCCAATTACAGAGTCCATGGAGGTGCGCATCGGCAACTTTAAAGATATGCACAAATTTGTGGTGTGCGACTCCAGTTCAGTAAATTTACTAGGAAGAGACTTATTGTGCAAAACAAATTGCACAATTTATTGCACACCGGATGGTGTTGCAATTCAGACCCCTGACGAAGATATTGTCTACAAAATAATGCTTGCAAAGCAAGGCACCAAAGTAGACGAAATGTATTCATTAATGTCAAAGGATGACTTAACAGAAGAGTTGAAAACAACAGTGAATCCAGAATTATGGGATTTTATGGGAAAGGATATAGAACTGATGGCAAATGGAGACCCAGTGAAAGAAGGTGCAGTTTACCCTAACACCAGACAATATGAAATGAGTCCCGAAGTCAAAGCAGGAGTAGCTTCCAAAATTGATCGAATGCTTAAACAAGGCATCTTAAAGGAAATAATGAGCAGTCCTTGTAATTCACCTATAATTGGTCTTAAAAAGCCTAGTGGAAAATACCGGATAGTGCAAGATTTAAGAAAGATTAATAAGATTGTTGTACCATGTTGTCCTGTAGTACCAAATTCAGCAGTGAATCTGTATCAAATACCCTGGAATGCAGGATGGTTTAAAGTAATTGATTTGTGTCAAGCGTTTTTATCTATTCCTTTACACCCAGACAGCCAGTATCTTTTTTCTTTGAAATTTGAAGATCGTATTTTGGCATGGAGCCGAGTTCCTCAAGGGTATACAGAAAGTCCTTCAATTTTCAATCAGATTTTGAAAAAGTGTCAAGAGAAGTTAGTTATACCCAGAAATTCAGTCTTGGTACAATATATCGATGACCTACTTATAGCATCGAAATCTCGAAATGACTGTGTTACTGATTCAATTGTGTTTGAACTGGGGGTCTCCAGTTGGCAGAGGTAGGTACCTTTGACCAAATAGGGACCCTTGCTTCTAAGTCAGGGAAAGGGGATTACACTACTGGATAACCCCTGCTCACTCCCTTGGTAGCTTGGCACGAGCAGACAGGCTTATCTCAGAGGCAGTGTGTTAAGCATTTGTGAACACATACAGTAATACAGGGAAAACACTACAGATGGACACCACACAGGTTTTATAAAAATAAGTATTCTTTATATAGACTTATCACAAGACCATAAACGACAAAAATCCACAATACTGTAATCAATAATAATTCTTCAAGATGGTAGGAATAGTTCAAAAATAGGTTATTCACTTAAAAGCAGTCTTTAGCAACAGATAAGCCTAACTGGAGTTATCACGATGTCGAGGTCAAAGAAATCCCAAAGTACGGCGCCAACCGCGAGGTGCGCGGCGTCGGGCCCGGAGTCAAAACAGACCCACAAAGAACAGTACCTTGGAAAAGCAAAAACAAAGAGAGCTCACGGCGTCGGGGAGATGCGGCATCATTGGCGCGTTGCGGCGTCGGTTCCTTACTTCGGGGGAGATGATGCGTCGGGACCTGGATGCTTGCACAGGCAGGGGAGGAATTGGTTCCTGAACGGAGAGGAGGTGACGTCACGATGGCGCCGAAACCACCGTTCCGTACGATGTCGAGGGATTCTTGACCACCTACGTCGACGATCGGCTTCGCAATTATGCCGGCTTCGGAGTCGATGCGGCACAGCAGCAGGCGTAGGGCCGGCTTCGCACGTCGGAGCAGCAATCACGGCTATGGCAGGCTTACGATGTCGTTCACTGGCGTCGATGTGGCATGGTGGCCAGCGTCGGGTCAACGTTGCAAGTCGGAGCAGCGCTCATGGCTTCGATGCAGAATACGGCGTCGCTCGCCAGCGTCGGAGTTGCAAACTTCCTTCTGTAGCAGCTAGAACAGCAAGTTCCAGATGCAGGCAAGTGGTGAAGTCTGGTATCCCTGAGACTTCGGTCAGGAGGCAAGTTCAAATCAAGCCCTTGGAGTAATATTCTGCAAGAGTATGAAAGTTCTTTAAAAGTTCCTTCTCCTCTCCTTGGCAATGAAGACACCACTTCAGGTCAACCCAGCAACACAGCACACTGACAGGGGGGCAGTCCAACTCCTACAGCTTCCTTGGTTCTTCTCCTTGGCAGAAGTTTGTCTTGTTGTTCTAGAAGTGATCCAAAGTCTTCGGGTATGGGTCCCCATATTTATACTACTAAATCCTTTGTCCTCTGGAGGCAGAGGGGCCTGTACCTAGCCCAAACCAGTTCTGTGCAGTCCTGGAGCACTCTGTTGACAGGACTCCTTATTTCATTTGACAGTGTGGGCCAGGGACATCAGACACACCACAGGAGGTGGAGCCAGCATTGTGAAAGGCAGGCACAGCCCTATTCAGGCCTAGAGGCTATCTCCTCCCACCACTCTACATGCAGATAGGTATATTCAGTCCTGTGCTGAATCACCCTGTCTCCTGGAATCTCCCAGCCCCTGTCACTCACATAACCAGACACACAATACACAAGCTAGCAGAGGCAGGCTGGATGGTTAGGTAAGAAAATACCTACTTTCTAAAAGTGGTATTTTCAAACACAATGTTAAAACCAACATTACTAAAAAAATTTATTTTATCATTCTGAGTTCAGGCATACTAAACTCGAATTTCTACCATATTCCCTGGTTCAGTTAGGATTATAAGGTATTATAATCAAACTGCCATTCTGTACCCCTACAGTTTCTAAATCCATTCTTTGACATTGTAAGTGCAGTGCTGCCATTAAGAGCATATGGTGCTGGTAGCTTGTCACTACAAACTCCACCATAATGGCTACACTGAAAACTGGTATCAAACTTCTCAGCACATTAAACCCACACTGATGCCAGTGTGGGATTTCATGACAAATGCACACATAAGGCATCTTAGAGATGCCCCCTGAAAAATGACCAGCCTCTGGTGGGTTCTCTGGTTTGTACAAACCAGCCTGCCACCACGAGACATGTTTCTGGACCCCTAGGGTGGGAGCCTTTCCTGGGCTCATCTGTTCACACCTCCCTCAGGCCAGGAAGAGCCATTTGTGGCAGGGGAGCTTCAAAGGCCTGGCAGCCTTTGTAATGCGACCCCCAGCCTCTCCTGCTATCAGGAGCAGGCCCTCTTCCTATCTCCCCTCCTTTTTGGCAAGAAGACAGGCGTGAAAAACAAGCCAGCCCAGAAGGTGTGCTCTCCTCTGCCAACTCCACCCCTCAGGTGGGGGAGGCGAGGTGAAGCCCACTCTTCTGTGCTCCCCAATTAGGATTAGGGATTGTGCTCACTCCCCCACGTGGGGTGAGCAAACCAAGGATGTAGTCACCCTAAGGTCAGTAGCCCATTGGCTACTGACCTCGAGACCCCTAAAACGCCCCCTAAATACAGTATTTAGGGGGCAGTCTGAACCAAGAAAGCAGATTCCCGCAACCTTAGAAGATAAAGGACGGAAGAAGACGCCCAGAAGAGGAAACTGCAGAGAACAAATGACTTGGCCCCAGCCCTACTGGCCGATCTGTGGTTTCCAAAGATCCTGTGCCAAAAATAGTCTAGTCCTGCAGCCAGAAACCTCCAGAACCCCTGGGAGGTCTGGCTGCTTTCAACAAAGACCGGATCGCCTGTGAACAGCAGCTCTGTTTAGAAGAAACACCCAAATAAGACTCAGAGCCTGCTGAGGAAAAAGAAACCTGACGCCAGGAACCACCACTGCACCCGTCACCTACGGCCCGAGTTCGAGTGGCCCACTGGTCCCAGCGAGGTCCCCGAGCGCTCCAGAGTCCGAGTCCACCGTGGGTTGACCCCTCCAGGACTCCCCGACGTCGCCTGCAGCCTTGACATGGAGACCACCCCAATGGCGAGAGGCCCGGTAAACTGAAATCCAACCTCTGAAGTAATCTAATGGTAATCCCAAGGGCCACACTTACCAGTGGCCCGCAATCTCAAGTCAATAATAAGCAGTTGGCAACGTAGAAGGTTCAAGCGTTTATTGGCCACAACGGAACTCTACATAGAGGAGCCTCGTCGAACCTCACCCATCAGGTGCGCCGAAGAAGACTGCTGGCTCCTTGACAGAACAACACTTATATACATTGCAGGTTCAGCATACAAAGCATTGCAAGTGGAAAAGTACCAGTTAGTCCTAGAGCTCCTAAATGAGCTCATACCATCTGCCCGTATGAGGTTACTATCTTGTTCAAAGGAGGTCGGCCGGGTGACTCCCTTTCGTCTCGGGCACAGAGGAATTTAGCTTAGTACTCCCTACTGCAGATGTGACCTTGGGCCTCAGCCGTAAATACAATTCGCGCTGTCGTTAGGCTGGTACAAGCTAAATCATACAGATGGTGTTCACAGAGAGCCACGTGACCTAGGCATAGCTAGTCGTGATCCAATATGGCTGAACTGTGGCTTTTCGGCCCTTTCTATCATGCAGGATACTATAAAGAATAAGCCATCTTATGAGCAGTTCTATGTACATAGAGGGAGACACAACCCTAGATACGTTATGCTAACTTTATATACTGGCCCGAATCCCACAGAACGGCCCTTTTTAGCATAATGTAGCTATCCATGGAACTATTCTTCGAAAATTCCCTCGTCTATTTGCATTATGTCGTGTATCTCTTTCTGAACTAATTGACCATTTACCTTACCAGGGTTTGCTTTAGGAGTAGGTAAGGCAAGGCGAACTTGGGTGGCACAATAGGAGCAACAAGCGGGCCCACATTGAATGCAGATACAACAAGTGAAAAGGAAACCTCCTATTCCTAGAAGAACCATGAAGATTTTCCAACCCCAAGTGGTAAGGAGATCCCAGAACCAGTCTGAAATAGACCAGGTTCCGGTCTCCGTATGAATCTCGTATGCCAATCGATGTAACTTCTGTATGGCCAGATGGACTGAGGGGGCGGAGTCAGGTATATATACACAGCAGGAGCTGCCAATCACTCTACATGCTCCTCCGCGATCAGCTAGGATAACGTCTAGAACAAGACGGTTCTGAAGCGTCACGAGTCTGGTCGCTTGAAGCTCGACTGTGATATTTGTCAGTATCCCAGCAGTGGGATTTACTACTCCCTCTACTACCCTGGACAGTCTTCTAATTTCTTTACTGGTCAGAATGGGTCCCCACATAGGCAGAACTCCCTTTATGATATCGACAAAATGTTGGGCAGGGGTATCGGTCTGGTCAGTGGCATCTCCATTAGTTTTTACTGAGTCTAAACTTTGTCGATTCAGCGAGTGGGATCTGTGATAATCAGAAGGCGCTATATAAACAGGAGGGTATAAGAAGGATAAGTAGCATTTACCCGACCATCCTCTGGGAAGCCAAGTGTAAGCATTTTCTCCACACACAAAATATACATTCGGGGGAGTGAGTATAGGTGGGCTGCTAAAGGTTTGTAATCTATAGGTATAGTTACATTTACTATAACCAACCAATAAATGGCCAGTACCATGTATGCAAAAGGAGGATGAACTATTAAACACGGGGACCGGGATGATTCTTTCATTTGACACATTTCGCTCCTGGAAATATCTAAAATACTCGGTAAAGTTGAAGGACACAAAATCCGATACTTCATCCCTTAACCAGGTGTCATTCTCATGTTCCGTATACACATTCATACAAGCTGTAGGATCCAGGGTACCGTCTGTACCCTCGGCATTTGGAGTGAATCCCTGATGTCTTTCTATATAGGCCAGAATCAACTCATAATCCTTTTCTGAAAATCGGTGCCCATCAACTGCATAATGTTCATACATCATCGACAATAATCTAAACCATGCTTCACAACTGCCTAAATATGACAACGGCATTGAAATGAACAGATCATGTTTGTGCATTACTGAGGGGAGGAGCCCACATACCCAGCAGTTTGTGATATTCATTGAACTGTGGGTTTGATGCAACATTTCAATGAAAGCATTATTTACATAGGTCTGGCGGTGTCTTTCTTTATGCGGGGCAAAAGTCTGAAAATGGTGCTCCTCGGGGACGGGGGTGGTAGCTACCAAGGTATGCACAGGATAGCGGAACTCTAAATAAATGAACATTCCTAAGCATAACATTAACAAAACAATTATTATGACAATAAAAACAATCTTGGCACGCAAGCTCCAAGTGGAAAACATTGGCAAATGTGGATGCAAAGGGCGGTGTACTATGGGACGCTCCTCTTCAGGGACAAAACGAGCAAAAGGGTACATTCTCACTAAGAGTCCAAACCTAAGCTCGGGGAAACAGAAAATCTATAAGTAGTCCAACCTGCCGGAGGGTGCTTCTTTCCTGTGTCCGTTATAGAGCCTTACAGGCAGACTCCTATTGTTCCATGTAATCACAAAAAGGGAAAATGAACACAAAAACTTCTTGCGTTGGAGTTATACTTGACGCAACTCTTGTAGAAAGGAAAACTCCACCTGGGCCCCCACCAATCAACCAATGTCTCTATCTTCTTTCTGAACAGAGCAATATCACAGAGTTACAGGCTCTCAACGGGTTCAGTCCAGTGTTTTTACTTATTCCCAGAGGCTACTCAGCTCTCTCACTTTCATTCTCTAGCCTGAGCCTGGGATCTTTGCTTTCGGCCGGGGCCGCAGGTTATAGCGAACATGACCCGGTGTTGCAGGATTAATGAAAAGAACAGGCACAGTGGGGTCAGGTAAAGGATTGAGTGTGTGACTTTCCCTGTCACCGGTTACAACCCCAGATGCCTGTTTACCTTTTACAGATGTCGCCGAACTTACGACACCCTCCGCTCGCCCATCCGTTTCTCCTTGGGTTTCCGGGGAAGGTGACTCTTCAGTCGATTTGTCGCTTTTGTGTCTCAACACCTCACTTTGGTCCCGTTGGTCATCCGGCAAGGGAAGCGGGACCTTCTTCAGATGAGACACATGGATCCAATGCCGCTTTCCTTCAACCTTCACAGCCGTCCTTGTGGCCAGAAGCACCTGGAAAGGCTTGGTCCAGCGTGGGTCTAGACTCGATCTCCGTTGGTAGTTCCGAACCAGGACCCACTGTCCAGGCTCCACGCCGTGTCCGGGACCCTCCGGCAGAGGCTGCAGCACTGCTGCTATCTGTTGGTGAATGGAATGAAGATCTTTAGTTAGTGCATAAAGGTAGTCTGCCAACATAGGGTACTCGATGTCTCTAAGGGATTTTGGTCGCGGCACACCCCATACATTAGCGGGCCTACCAAATATCACTTCATATGGCGAGATTCCACTGCGGGAGTGGGGAGTGGTCCTTACAGATAGTAAAGCCATAGGTAAGAGATCAGGCCATTTTAGACCTGTGGTGTCCTGCAGCTTGGCCATTATATTTTTCCACCAATCCTGCTGATTGGGGGTGGCGAGCCGCATGAAACTTCTGCTGTATTGCCAGACCCTTGCAAACGTGCTCAACAAGGTCAGCATTGAAATGTTTCCCATTGTCACTCCAAATCACCCGGGGCACCCCATAGCGAGGAAAGAACTCTTTGACTAGGGCCTTCGCGGTGGCTAGGGCAGTGTTTTCCTTGGTATGGTACGCCTCCACCCACTTGCTAAATGTACAAACCACCACCAAAACATACTTAAGATTGTTAACCCGTTCAAACTGAATGAAGTCCATTTGTAGTACCTCAAAAGGTAGAGTGGGTGGCGCAAAGCTACCAATCAAAACAGGGATGCTACCCCCTGGGTTATGCTGTAGACAAATCATACAATTCTGAACTAGGTGCTTCGCAGTCCTGTGGATGTTGGTATTATACCACACAGGATCCAGTATTGCGCAACTACCTTGAATCCCCACATGTGCAGGACCGTGTGCATGGACACGACCGCATTCACAAATGCATTCGGCAGCAGCCACCTACATCTTTCTGATAGATCAATCCAGCATCCATTGTCATCCAGTTTTCCTATCTGCTCTTGCCAGTAGTTTAGTTCTTCGGGGGTTGCTTCTAATTGCAATTCTCTTACGCTGTCTATAGTGTTACTGAACCCCTCTGCTTCTATCATCCCTTTATGTGAACTCATCACGAACATAGAAGTGGTATTGGATTGGGCAGTCTCTTTAGTGATTCTGTCCGCAAAGGAGTTACCCCTACCTACATCATCAACTACTGCTTTATGACCGCTGCATTTGACAACAGCTATGGCTTGGGGCAGGGTCAGGGCGGCTAACAACCTCAAAACCAACTGACCATTCTGTATCTTCTGACCATGGGATGTAAGGAAACCTCTCTCCACCCACAATCTCCCAAAGCTATGTGCCACGCCGAAAGCATACTGGCTATCGGTGTAGACATTTATCCTCAACCCTTCACCCAACTCACAAGCCCTCAGTAGTGCGACTAACTCAGCAGCCTGGGCTGATCGATAAGGTACCTTGGCCGTCTCAACTATTGTTTGCAACGTGGTGATCGCATAAGCAGCGGTCGTAGTGCCATTGGGTAACCGAAAACATGAGCCATCGACATACAATTCCCCTTGAGGGTCAGATAAGGGAATATCTGTCAAATCTATCCGCCCCTTCATTTCTTCTTCTGTCCGAAATATGCAATCATGTGTATCTTGACTGTGATCCTCCGGAGGGAGGGGTAGTAATGTAGCAGGGTTCAAGGTGACACATCTTTTGATGGTGATGTGTGGTGCAAACAGGGTCAATTCGTACCCCGTAAGACGCGCACTAGTTAAGTGCTGAGTCTGTGTCCTGTTCAATAATACGTCCACAGCGTGGGGCACCATCACTGTCAAGTCCGTATTCAGGACGAGCCCTTCCAATTGTCGGATCGCCACTGCAACCGCAGCCGTGGCTCTCAGACAACTGGGAAGTGCCCTGGCGACATTATCCAATACCGCCGAAAAGTATTCACAAGGTCTTTGCTTACCACCAAATCCTTATGTTAACACTGAAAGCGAGCAACCGTCCACCTCATGCACGTAGAGCACAAAAGGCTTCCGGTAATCAGGGGTGCCAAGCACAGGGGCAGAGCAAAGAGCAGATTTCAGAGAAACAAAAGCATTCTGACATTCAGCTGTCCAGGGTAAAGGTTCATGCACATCTTTAGTCGTTGGATGCAGGAAAGGTTTAGTCAGTAAGGAATAGTTAGGGATCCATTGGCGACAGTAAGAAGTTATGCCAAGCAAAGCGCGGACATCACGTTGCGTGCAAGGAACAGGCATGTTAGATATGGTTAGAATACGATCAGGGGTTAGCCGTCGTCCCTCCTTCGACAGGAGATGACCGAGATAGGTCACCTCCGGTAGACAATATTGAAATTTGGACAACAAAACCTTATTACCATGGTCCGCCAAGTGCTGTAACAACGCAGTCGTCGCCATTCGGCAACCATGCTCAGTATCAGAGGCCACGAGAAGATCGTCCACATACTGCACTAAAACGTTACCGGGCGGCAAGGTCAATGTATCCAACAACGTTTTAAGCGCTTGGCTGTAAATACTAGGACTTTCTGTATAGCCCTGGGGAGAGCGACAAAATCTGAAGCTGCGACCTCCCAAGGAGAAGCCGAAAAGATAACGGCTATCTGGATGTATAGGAATACTGAAAAAGGCATTTTTCAAATCAATGACAGAGAAAAATCTAGCCGTCAGGGGAATCATTGTCAAGATGGTAGTGATGTCAGGCACTACGGGGTATTGGGGTACGACAATCTTATTGATTTCACACAGGTCAATCACAAAACGATAAGTATCAGCATAATCAGGACTCTGATCTATCGGGGCCCGTTTAAGAATAGGAAGAATAGGGCTGTTGCACGTGTTAGAAGCCATCTCTTCCACCACCCCTGTGCGGATCAAGTCGTGAACAATGGACAGTAACGCCCGCTCCCCTGCGGGGGCAATCTTATACTGCGGGACCCTGGGTAATCGAGCATTTTCTTTCAAGGTGATCGAAATGGGTGGTATGCTCAACAACCCAACATCAGTATCTCCAGTAGCCCAGAGACTCTGTGGAATCTTTGCAAGTTCAGGGGGAAGAGGGTCAGTTTTAGAGAAACATTGTGCGGAGGGAGAGACATTTTTCCTAATAGTCAGGAAAATACCATCTGGAGAGCAATAGATGCGGGCATACAGCCTCTTCAGTAAATCCATTCCCAAAAGATTCTCACCACATTGTGAAGTCAGAAGGAAAGGTGAGTCAATTGAAATCGGCCCCAAGTTAAGAGAAAGAGGTTGGGAGATGGGGCTTACCACTGGAGTTCCGGAGAAACCTACAGACACGTTATTCTGGCCAGACAGAGCAGCCCCAGGGACAAGGGCGTGTGAAACAGAACTATTCATAGCCCCCGTGTCAACTAAAAACTTACCCGATGCATCCATTAGACGAGCATGTACATAAAGTCCGTTTTGATCGATCGGAATTGACACGCGTCCCCCACTCTGTCCTCGGCTCCCCTATGCCTCAGAATAGCCTGCCGAGTCGTTACTTACACATCCTTCATTATAATACTGCTTTCCTTGACCATGGTCGAAACAATTCTGACTATCCTCACCTTGCCCAACTCCTTCCTGTCTCGTATATCCACCTCGACGACCACTGGCACGGCCTCTCCCTTGACCCCTCGGAGCGCCGGTCTGTGCCTGCAACAACGGGCACTGAGCTCGCCAGTGACCTTCCTGCTTACAGAATGCATACTGATTTATTCCTAAATCTGTTTGTCCTACACCCTGTCCGGGCCCCGCCCCTCGCGCGGCGAAGTTCTGCGCTCCCCGACCCCTACCGCGTCCCCTCTCAACTTGCTGTAACAAGACCCTAGTTTTCAAGTCCTTCGATCTCTTTTCCGTCTTTTCCTTACTCTCGTTCTCCCGATGCTCATAGTATTGAGCCATACTTAGAATAGTCGAGGAGGTTGATGTAGTCCAGGTACTCTCCACGGCCTGAAGTCGGGCTGATATCTCGGGCAACAGGTTAGTTACAAACCTATTAACGAACAGGCGTATGCCACCCTCCTTAGACAGATCTTGCCCACTAAAATCAATAAAAACTCCTTCGAACCTCGTGAAGAAGTCGGACACATTCTCGTCCTTCTTCTGCTTGCACGCAGTCAATTTGTCCCAATCCACCTTCCTAGGAGGGATCAGGGAATGCCTATAGGTTATTATTTTCTCCGGCAAAGTCAATATCTCAGTTCTAGGTTTATCTCCTGGCTTACGATCCCTATCCCAGTCTCTTAATTGTTCCCATGTTCCCCCAAACTCGGCCACATGATCCTGGTCATGCACCTGCCGCCATATGTCCACCGGTACCAATAGAGCAAAGAATAGCTCGATGTCAGCCAGTGTCATCACCGCCGAGGAGGCGGCTTCTGTAAGTTCTTTATAGTATGCGGTAGGATTCTTTCTGGGGGTCAGGCAACTGGGTTTTCAATGAAAGCACCTCACTACGTTTCCAGGGGGTATATACCCATTGTTCCTGGAAACGGGCGTCTACTCTTGGTCGGGTAACTGCCCCTTGTGCGTCTATTATCTCGGTTACTGCGGGGTGATAAATAGGGTGTACCTCACGCATTGGGAACTGCTGTACCCCTGCAGGGCTAGCCGCTTGCAGGCGCAATCTATAACTGACCAGAGTGTTCACATTCCTGTACACCGCTTCCGGACTTAGCTGAGATCTATGGGCCTGAGTGGGGATATCATATAGTATGGTCGGGGCCTTTTCCCCTTTATAGGCTTGTTCCCAGAATGAAATAAGGCGTTGGGCCATATGGGCCAGCGCGTGCTGCTGCATTACTGGTTCATAATCTCGCATGGTGTTCCATATGTCAGTCAGGGTATAAATAGGTTGCCGCATCCACTGGGATGCCTGGACTGCAATGACCTCCTTCTCCTCGGCTCCTAAGGCTGATCGAGTGAACAACTTCCTGCCATCTAATGAACCGGTCGGATGTACTGGAGTTGAAACAGCTGTGAAAGGAGTTGCACTCGCGGAGGAGGAGGTCAGGGCGGAAGGGGAATACATGGCCCCCGGTGACAGCTGTGGAGCTTCAGCTGTCGAGGCCGACCGCAAATGGGGCAATAAGGCCATAATTTCCGAGACAGAGGAGGACGGATGGGAATGATCAATGACAGGACCTAGGGAGGGGGGCTGAGGCGCCGATGCAACTGAAGTTGCTGTAGAGGCAACTGGCGCTGGCATGGGGTCAACGGTCTTCGCTCCAGCCGCTACAGTAGCAGCTGTTACCTCCGGGTACAACCGTTGCGGGACATACGGGGGCGGTGGTCGCATGTCCAGCAGGTCTTCTATTTTATCCTCTGCATTGGGTCGGGCCACATAACTTTTATCAACTTTCAATCTAAACTCCCGATTCATACAATCGATTCCTTTCTCTACCCTTTCTCTGTCATAGGCGACAGCTTTCTGAGTCACGGTCTGTCCCGCCTTGGCCCTCGCCAGCTTCTCCCCCCTCATCCGCCTCTGCTTGGCCTCTTTCTGCCAGGCGTTTAAGGCATCAAACATAGATTGCCTACTGCGTCTGGAGAATAGTTGCTCCTGCAGGAAGGCGACTTTCTTTTCGTCAAATGAACCAGTCTTCGGCCACTGCAACTCTTCATTACCTTTAGTATACTTATGCCACAGGTGTTGAACAATATGAGGGCAATTCCGTGCTTCACATACATGAAATGGCTAGGGCTGCCCTCCGGTGGGGCAGGCTGACTCTCGGCCAACCGAGAGTCGCTGGTCCGACAACAACAACCAAAACAATTCAATTTGCTGAAACACGACATGTTGGTTAGTAGACAGACACAAATAACATATAACAGACTCTATGCCATAGATAACATGTATGTCAACATTACTCTCTGCAGTTTCAACCTATCCAAATTCGATGCATCCAAACAAACGAACCGAGCCCGTCGACTACCGTTCCTGGAGAATTATTCAAAAGGATCAACAAAATCACAACAGACCGTCGTTCAACAGACTGGCAGGAGATAATCAGACAGGGGTAACCACGGACTGGACTACGGACCTTCCCATGACCTCCCTGGTTCACCACTGAGACTGTTCTGATGTAGACCTAGCCGTACCTCAGATATGTCTCATGGCTACCCAGTTATAGCCGCAGGTTCTTCCGAGTGCAATCCGGCCGCGCATCACTCACAAGTAACAACTAGGCTTCTGATCGGTATCTCAAAAACGTCACAAAGGATCCGCGGAGTCTCTTCGGTCAGTCCCTACCGGACCACCCTGCAAGACCTCCGTAATTCTCCTAGGGTACTCACGACCCCTCAAATCAAATAAAATTAACTGTTCCAAATGCACCGCTCAACAGCGCGTGCTTCAAACAAATGCACTGCTCAACAGCGCATGTTTCAAACAAACAAATTACTCACCGGGTGCACCCAGGTACGAATGTTCGTTCTCCGCTGCCAACTTCTTATCACCAATACGGTCAGCTCCTGGGTCAAGCCCGTAGGACCCCGGTGAAGGGTCACTAGCAGCAGAGGGCACCCCGATCGGAAGCGCGGAGCGGACGTAGATTCCCCTCCGATCCTCTCACCCGTTTACGGGGAGGGAGAAGACCCTATCACGGGGTCCCTTCGTGGTCACCAACTGAAGTAATCTAATGGTAATCCCAAGGGCCACACTTACCAGTGGCCCGCAATCTCAAGTCAATAATAAGCAGTTGGCAACGTAGAAGGTTCAAGCGTTTATTGGCCACAACGGAACTCTACATAGAGGAGCCTCGTCGAACCTCACCCATCAGGTGCGCCGAAGAAGACTGCTGGCTCCTTGACAGAACAACACTTATATACATTGCAGTTTCAGCATACAAAGCATTGCAAGTGGAAAAGTACCAGTTAGTCCTAGAGCTCCTAAATGAGCTCATACCATCTGCCCGTATAAGGTTACTATCTTGTTCAAAGGAGGTCGGCCAGGTGACTCCCTTTCGTCTCGGGCACAGAGGAATTTAGCTTAGTACTCCCTACTGCAGATGTGACCTTGGGCCTCAGCCGTAAATACAATTCGCCCTGTCTTTAGGCTGGTACAAGCTAAATCATACAGATGGTGTTCACAGAGAGCCACGTGACCTAGGCATAGCTAGTCGTGATCCAATATGGCTGAACTGTGGCTTTTCGGCCCTTTCTATCATGCAGGATACTATAAAGAATAAGCCATCTTATGAGCAGTTCTATGTACATAGAGGGAGACACAACCCTAGATACGTTATGCTAACTTTATATACTGGCCCGAATCCCACACCTCAAAAGACACCCCTGCATCCAGCCGCACTGCGCCCTGGAGAAAAGAACCCGAGGTGCACCTACGTCCCCAAGCCCTACAACTTACCTGCCCAGCTGTTGCTTCCTCCCAGACGTCTTCCTGGACCGAGCCTGCAGCTGAAAACCAAAACAGAAAATCCCCATTGAAAACAACATGGCACCCAATGCCAAAACAGCACCCTGCACCCAGCCGCCCCTGCGCCGCTGCGGGGGCACATTGTGTGCTAAACCGTATCCTTGTTAGCCCTGAGCCTAACAACAGGAGCTTGGCTCCCATAACCTTGTGGCCTGCTTTTTCAGCAGCCACCAACCGGAGGCCCCCTATCCCCTAATGGATAACATTGGGCCTCAGCACTCTGCACCCGGCTGCCCCAGTGCTGCAGAGGGTGTAACAAGAGTGCATCCCTGACCCTGGGGGACCCCGGAGTCTGCCCCTAGAACCTCAACTCCCACTATCGAATACTTAACCGACAACCGATAACACTATTTTCCTCTGTAGGATAACATTGACTGTTTTTCTTGAAACAGTTTTAGTGTGTGGAGTTTGAAAACCTAAAGAAATTCTAAACTGTTTGCAGGAAATATCCCAGAGTAGTATCCATTTATACTACTCTGAGTAAGAAAAGTAATCTAAAAAGTAACTTACCTGGCATTTTACTGAAAAGCCCATTCAAGTCTATGTACTGTAGTTACAAAGTATTGAATTTCTCTGCACCCATCCTGTAAGACAAAACAAAGTGCATATACAATTACAATTTAAACTGTTTTACAAACTGCATTACTACTGTAAAGTATGTATTGCTTTCCTGTGCCAGGCTTGCTTGGTTCTAGAATATAAAATAACTAAAAGAAGATTTTCATACAATAACAATTGGTCTTAAGTTCAGTCTTTGAGTGTGTGAATTGTTTGCTGACAGAGTGTGTACAACTAATGTTTAACACTGTCCTCTAATACTGCCTTACTGCTCGACCACACTATGCAAAAATAGAGACTAAGGTGCTATCTAACTTTACCTCTGCCTACCTTTGGGGATCCACTGAACTCTGTGCACACTATGCCTCACTTTGGTATAGTATATACAGAGCCAGCTTCCTACAATCCAGTTTCAGGTTTCTGCTAGGTAGGTGCTCAGCGCTACCTAATCATACTCATCATTGGGGCTCACTTTGTCTGATTAATTAAGAAGCCATTGCAGACTCTCCTCCTGTCACTATTGTGAATCAGTGATATTAGTGAGTAGCACGTTCTCTCTGTGACTTTGTTTATGTAGCACGTACAGTTCGAAGCTATTTCACAGCGAATTGTAGCATGCATCTATGCATTGCAAAAAAAGGGAGACTAAGTTGGTCCATCAAGGGGATTGAGAAATGGGAATAGAATCAAAGAACATTCACTGCAATGTATTAGTTCCAAATGTAGTTTTTGTTAAGGAAATTTGGACTAGCGATTTTAGGATTAATATAGGCAACTCAACGATAGTTGATAGACTCGAAACTAGTACTATAGTTGAAGGCGATCTGTTTTGAGAAGTGCAATGTGAACGCGTTTGCCAGTCATAATAATTTTGTGGAGATTAACTGAATCACTAATCTATTTTTTTTGTCTTCATCATTTCTTACATCAGCACCTAAGGGCAAGAAGAGAGCCTTTGAGAAGACGGGTCCAGGATTAGCTGGTCAGCAGGAGGCACCAACTGCTGAGGGCTCTGCTCAGCCTAGTACGTTCTAATATGTATTATTCTTATTTGCCTAATGTTGGGTTTTGTGATTGTGTGGGCTTGGGGTAGAATTTTGGGGTATTGGAATGTTGGTGCTAGGTTCCAGGATGGGAGTTGCTACCTGGAGGCTGGTGTTGCTGGTGAGAAATAAAGTTTCTCTGACACCCTTACCTGCTGTCTTCCTTCCACGTGGCAACGAGGAAGGGACACAAACCCACTTGTGCATAGCACAATGGAATCAAATTTTGTTTCTTTCCTGTTATCTCTGCATTATCTATTTTCCTTATATTACATGGTTTTCATCTTTGGTAGCTGACTTTTTCCGATCTTTAGTTCGCTTATCTTCTGCTTTGTTGGTAATCTTTCCCTCTCTCCTATATATCTTGTGGTACTGTAAGAGGAAGGCTAAGAATAGCACATTTTGGTACTCTACTGTCTATCGTGATGATTGCAGGCCCAAGTAAGCTAGTATAATAAATAATATTCCCCATGAATATTTGTTGAGAGTAGTTGTTTTTTCCTGCTCATGCTCTAACAGTTGAGTTCACGTGAGAGTAGTTGCGGTCATGGACCTCTGGTCCTCTCAATTTTGTGTGCTGTCTCATTCATTTATACAGTCTACCAGCAGTTTTCTATGACAGTGCAGCATGGCTGGAAAAATGGTACGTGGTCCCACTCCCATTGCATTTGCCAACCAACGCCATATGTCTTTAGATTTTCTGCGAAGGGTTTTGGAGAGTAGGAAAAGAATTGGCGCTCAGGCAGGTAAACAATAAGGTATAGCGAGAGAAAACAAAGAACAAAAGCTTCACGGTGCAAACAGGTCAGGGGAAGACCCAAAACCCATGTATGAGGTGTGGGCTAAAACCCATACCAAAACAGTAACAAACAAGTCCTGTGCACACGTCTAGGATATAGAGACAAGAACAGTTTGGGAATCAAGAGTAGGTCAACGCTGAAGGTTCTGTAAATGTTGGTTTAATGCAAGTTGAGATTGTCAAAGCAAAAACGCCAGCCGACACGTGTTTCGTCAACAGGTAGTTGCCTGTGACTCTTCAGGGCTGATAGAAGCGAATTGTTTGAGCGTCGAGATGTCGGTGAAAATTCCATGGGATTCGAAGGTTAAAGAAATCTCGTTCGGAATGGATGTAAAAATGAAAATCATGGGCGGGTATGTCCGTGTGATAGGGAAGCCTGGTGCAGGCGGGTCCAGCTCGTGAGTATCTCGCTGCCGAAATGCGGGATACTCACGAGCTGGACCCGCCTGCGCCATATGTCTTTCATTGACCATTGTTCCACCCCTGGCTTGTCTAACATTGTGAACCAACCAAATGCCCAGAGTGATATATTTGTTAGAAGATACTGCAGTGCTAACCGAATTGTAGTGATGCATTGCAGTTGTATTTTTTTAATGGTAAAATTAAGGAGTGGCGTATCCGGCATCTACAATATGTATACTGTTTTATTCTATCCACACAGCTCACCAGTGATGCCGGCTCCAGTGCCACTGCAGGAGAAGTGTCAGTTGGAGGTAAGAGAAATGGGGGTATGAACAGGCACTGATAAATCACATAATTGTTTGCTTTTTGACAATTACTATTATACTCACTGGCTATTACCAGGGCATCATCAACAAGTGACTGTGAACCCTCCAGCTTTACCAGCTGTAGCGATGGTTGAGTTATTATAGTCTCTTCCATCTGCAACTCACCAAAAGCTCACATAATGAGTGTTGATGGCTTGAGTGAAATGTGAAATAATGGAAGGTTAAAAGAAAGAAAAATGGTATATGGGGGAAAGAGTGGGTGGGTAAAAAGGGTGCGTGGGTGAATAAAGGGATGGATGGGCGATGGTCGGAAGAAAGGGTGGATTTTGAATTGATGGAAAATGGATTGGATATTTTGGTGAAAGACTGGGTGAGAGAAAGCAAATCTTAATCATGGTGTCTATGGGTGAATAAGAATGCATGGATGTATGAATATTTGGATTTTTGGGGTGAATAAGCAAAGCAGCTATTCTCATGAGGGGCATGCTGCTCACCTATTTTGCTTACTTTGTTTATGTAGGGTTATCAAAGCTATGGTTCAAAGTGGGGGTATTTTTCATTTTATGTTCTACTCCCTTGACTCGCTGTATTTGTTAAGTGAGCCATATGCTTCCCACCCATCATTCATCACCCCCTTTCCCTACTCATGGCATTTTGCCACCTATAACTGAAGTGTAGTATGTTTCAATTTGTGACTGTAGTGTTGGCTGTGCAATGTGTGTCTACGTCACTTAATGTGGCATTCACAAAGTATCCAATGCATTGCAAACTTCCATGGTGTGTTGCTTCAATTTGCCCACTCAGTCACCTCTTAGTACTTCACTCCTTTATTTTTTCCTACGTTCTTCCATTCCAGCCTACCAAAAAATTTGAAAATCCATTCTTGGCATGTGCCACATTTTATTGTATAACCATGTGAAGTGAGTTCAGAATATATTTCATGGTTTCCCATAATAGATTTATGTTTACAACTGTTCAGTTTTTCCCTTTCTACTTCCGTCGACTAGTACAGTGACTGAATAAGCCAAAGACAATGAATCGATGATCAGTTTATTGTCCCCTCAGTTCTATATTTAAAAAATCTACCCTACCCGCCTAATCCCTCTACCCTACCCTGCAGTAGAGTAAGTCAAGTTTCCTTTCCTTACTTACTGCCCAGCGAACTCATTTGTTGGAAAGAAAATGTGGTGGTGGACGAGGCAGTCAGTAAAGTGAGAGTAATTTGAGGTCAATTTTGGCATATGGGATACAATAGGACAAACGTGCCAAATACAATCTAGACAGCGCTTTCCTTTCCCTGTAGTGTAGTCCATCATTTTCCACAATGTCTACTTACAGCAGACAGGATAATATCCAAATTTGATATGTTTGGTGTGTGACGTAGTATCTTACTTAATATTCATCTGCCTCTTTGGAGTAAGGGTAGAAAGAGAAATTAATTTGAAGAAGAGCAGGGCCATTGGAATGAAAAGTAGATAATTGTCAACTACATCTGCCCAAGCTACAAACAGTAGCAAAATACTCGACGAACTGGCTAGCAATGAGCATGGCTCCATTATTTTAGCACAACACACAACTTGTACTCCATAGTGCATAATGCCATACTCATAATTGAGAGGTAATTTATTTTTCCACTCAAAGTGTCTGTTTATAGTTACTTGGAAAGCCTTCAGAAGAAAAGAAAATCAAATCATAGTTTTTTTTATCTGACCTAATATTTTTCTGCCACACAGTCAGTTATTTTGATGAAAGGCATGTGTGGGTGAAACAGAATTGGCCTTGTGACTCTCCTAATTATAATCACATAAAAAGTCCAGTGGCACCAGGGTACCAGCAATGTACTGCTACTGTGCAACCCACTAACTTCAAACAATTGTTTGCACAGAGCATTATTTACAATTTTCCTTTTTTCCTTGCTCAATATAGCTACTCCTGCTGGTCCACCCATAGACGCCAACAGGGAGGAGATAGCGGCCTGTCTGCGGTGGCAGAGGTTGAAGCGTATCCAGCAGGAATACCGGCAGCTGGTGGTCTTGGAAGAAGAGGAGGAGGAGGGAATAAATGCCTCTTAGCCGGGTCCCAGTGCAGTTGGTCTACCCCAGCCTCACAGCCATCCCATTGCCAACCCCTCCACTAGCTGGCATCAATTTCTGCCACCCCTACCACACTGAAAACAGCAGGCCATTGCTGTGCCGCATCCTGCAGAAGCTGGACACCATCAGTAAGCTAGTTCACCACGATGGAGCAGAGCTTCGATCAGCTCTGGACTGACATCCAGAATGCCCTCTTTTGACCCTTTTTAAAAAAAATAACTTTGGTGTGAGAGACTTGTTTTGGCTGGGTTAAGAGGGTGGCTAGGGAGTTGGACATTTCAGATTTTGGGACATTGGGGCATTGGGACATGGGTCATTTTGTTTGGAGAGAGGGGTTGGCATGTTCTGTGGTTGGAGAGGGTGGGTTTCTTTGTAAAAACATTAATGGGAAACTATATTTTATCGAAATTTATGCCTGAAGTAGTTTGTTTTATTTTTACTTTGCACTGCTGCCTTCAGTGTTTACACAGCCTGTTTATGTGCTTGTAAGAGAGAGTATATCATTTAGTTATAGAGTTATAGCTCTCTAACTATCTTGACCATTTAGGGGGATGCTGCAATGATCTTTATCAACTACAGCAACCTAGATAAACAATAGTAGCATTTAGTTACTTATTTACTAAGTTAACTAGTTCACTTCACTACATAAATGTCTTACCTGAATATAGATGAAGCAATAACAGGGACGGCATCACATGAATTCCTGATAGTGATAAAATAACAAAAATAGAAACTGTAGGAATTTGGCTAATAAGGGATATACTAGTAACTTATGAAATCCTTCAGTCATAAAAAATGGACTCAAAGTTTGAAATGGCAGCCTTAGGCATTTCCGGTTACGCAGCACAAGGCCTGAATGATTATGCTGAAAACTGATGTGCTTCATTCTATATCTAAAATATGGAACACTTTTCATGCGCAGGTGGGAAAATGGGGCCATTCTAGGCTATTGCTTGGAAGATCCAGCAGTAATTTGGTGTTGCTTTCACAACATCCACCCCACCAAGTGTGTGATACTTTGTTGGCATAAATTAAGCTACACTACAATAAATCACACATCCTGTGGGAAGAGGGTTAGGCATTTGATGAATGGATGGGAAAGGGGGTGTGGGAAAAGATTTGACAAAGACAAAAGCTAAACAAGGACAACATTCTCTGGGCAAAGAGCAGCACATCATTCACCATCAATCTGTTGTGAAGGAAACAAAGGAATGAGCATGACAGAGTAATGCATTGCAAACAGACCTTCTGCCCCGAGACTGATGTTATCAGATATCTATATATTCTGTCTTCTAGGTTGGGAGTGAACCCACGCTCCCAGTTCTCCAAAAAGGACTGTGAAAAGAAAAATTATACTGTTTAACAAAATTAGGTGGTGCATCTGCATTCTCCTCGGGAATGTCCATCACTCTTGGGTGCCTGTCTTGACTGATCTGGTAGGTAAGAAGGAGTGTTGAACTCATCTTTCACCTTTCGTTTGTGTCAGGTGACTAGAAGGTCTGCGGACTGTAAAACTGAAACTGTATTTTAGAGTCAAGGAGAAGGACAGAATGATGGTAAGCTTCATGAGGAGTGTATCGAGAACATTCAGAGGCAGAGAAAAAACAACAGGGGGGACTCAGAGTGTCTCTTTTGCCCCAAGTGCATTACACACACAGCAGAATTTCACAAATAAACACACCTCCCTCCATTCCACATAGCTGAGTACTAGGCCTCAGACTCTTAGTTTATCTTTGAACTGAAGCCAACAACTTCTTACTTCTAGGTAATGATGAGGTAGTCCCGCAGCTCCCGCCCTGAGTTCTTTCATCCTCCTCCTCCTGACTATGAGTAACTCCATCCCAGACCATCATCATGACCCAAGCAAGATAGACAAGTAGTGCACGGCTGTTGAAGAACAAGTAGAGAAACAGAATTGCAGTATTTTCAATAGGTTTTTGTTTTTTAACTAAGAGTAACTGTTCTGGTCTTTGAAGAACCAGAAAAAAGTAAACGAGCCTGCAAGTAAATCTGGCTAAGTATAAATGGGTCAATCACCTCCAGAGAAAAAAAGATCACCCATCACTCAGGCTTTAAACATGGCGAATCAATAATCTCAAGCAAGTTCCCAGATTACAGTTCAACACCCTCCCCCACTGTCTGCCACAACATAATGAATCATCAGTCCGGGAAGTAGAGTTCGCTCAAACTCAGGTGGTTCACCCAGTGGTTATCAGTTAACACACTTGATGTTGACCAGTCATCCTCCTTCTGTGCTGTTTCAGGAATGTGGTACTTGTGTGGTATGAAATGTTGGTTTTTTGATCATAATCAATCTCTTTCATTTCGAGGTTAGAGACACACTGGTCCTTCTCATTGTAACAACCGCACCAGCTGCACTGAACACACGCTCATCAGACACACTGGCTACAGGTGTGTTCAGCAGGCAAGCACAGAGGAACACCTAGTTGAGGTTGCAAATGATAATGACAAGCCTAGGTCAGAAACCAGAGGCAAAGATCAAGATGGCCCCACCATTCAAAAGATAAGATAAGAAAAGACGGGGTTCCCAACGGACTTACGGGAAGAATGTTTAGAGAATATCCGGTATACTGGTGAGGAGTCCTATCCACCCTCTTTACTGAATGTCGCCTGCAAGCGAATGCTCCAGAATCATGGCGTGGCTCACTGCTACAACCCATATTTAAGAAAGGAGACAACACAGAACCAAAAAAACTATGGATTGATTGCCCTGCTGGACATTGAAGGATAAGCTTATGTCAGAACCCTATTGGCAGAGTTGAATAGGTGGACAAAGAAATCCTCTCCCATGTCAAACAGGGTTTAGCAAAGGAGGGTCAACAATTGACCACACAGTGGCTGTATCTTACCTGAGCCAACAAGCTAACATCAAAAACAAAAAACTGTATTTATCTGCTTTGTCGACTATTCTGTGGCATTCGATGGGGTCTGTCGACACAAGCTTTGGAATAAGCTAAGAAACTGGGATATCCGAGCAGACCTCTTGAATGCCATCATCTCCTTATACAGTAAAACATGGATAAAAGTTAAATTAGCAGACACTATGTAGGAGAGTGGCATCGACTACATAGTTGCCCCAACTTTTTGCTGATGTTTTGACTGTTTTCTGACTCTAGCCAGGCTGTGGCCCTGCTATCCAGGACCCCAGCCTATCTGCTTCCTCTCTAAACTGATGTGAGTACCCTAGGTACCTACCAATTGGATACTGAGGACACCCTGTCAGCCCCTTGTAGATGGTACCCTAGGTACCCAGGGCATGGGTCCCTCAGAGGCCTACCAGGGGCTGCAGCACTTATTGTGCCAACCCTGGGACAGCCATACACACTGACACCACCAAACCACTACTGTAGTCTGGGTAAGTTGGTGCTTGCACCCCCTACAGGGATATAGGTATCCTGTATCCTACTTAATACAACACATATATCCTCATAGGTCACCCCTAAGGCAGGCCTTGCTAATCCTACAAGGCAGGGTGCTGAGATATGTGTGAGGGGGAACCCCTACCTGAGTAGGGCCCCTCTGCAACCTTCGTAAAACTATTGCTGGGTTGTTTGTAGTGCAGCCATACCATATACTCTTAACCGCATTATAAGTAATCGCGATAGTGTGATAACTTGAGAGTGGCTGCACAGAACCATGTTGTGTTTGGTGTCAAACATGTAGGAATCATACCCCCAATCCAACCATGGGAGTGAGGGCATGATTCCCCACTGCTAGAGGGGCGATATAGTAAAAGCGGCAGATTTTAGACACCAATTTAAAAGTGCACACGTAGTACAAAATGGATGCTACCCACCACCCACACGACTCTGGCTGCCTGTTGCTGGGCAGAACTCCAGCCACGGCAGCTGGACAGTAGGGATCTTGTTGCAGGGAGGTGCTCCCACCTCCCCAGACAGACTATGTGGATTGGAACTTGGTGGGTGCACCATAGGATGTCTTTCAGACTTGCATGTAGGCTTCTCCAGTGCCTACTTCTGCATACACCACCTCAAACCGGTTCAGGGGCATCCTGTCCCCTGCCCAGGTGGAAAAACACACAAAGGGGAGAGTGTGTAGCCACCCTTTCCCGCCTGAACTCTCATTGGTGGGCTCTGATCTAGACACTCCCCTAATCCTTGGATAAAGGTGAATACAGGTTCCCCAGAGCCTCAGATTAATCTTGGACTTCACAGACTTGAACCTTCGACTAGCTGCCGCACAGCTGAATGAAGAAATCTCCCTTGGGGTAAAGGAGTTACCCCCCTGCTTGGCAGGCACCTGAAACACTGCAAGTGACCCGGTTGGAACTCCGCTGCTCCTACAGACAACGAAGACTTCTGCCTACCTTGAGGTGGGTTTCCAGGCATCCCAGAGGCCAGTGAGTGTGCACAGCAAAGCTCAGCACCGTGGACTCCGTGGGTGCCGAGATCCCCAATATCCCAGGACACCAGCCACCTCTTGCATAGCACACGACCCCGACCAATGGGGAAGTTGTGCTTTGGCCCATTATTGAGCCAGCCTCTCAGCATCATCTGTGCCAAAGATCGACGCCCTAGCCCACTCTGGCGACCCGTGGGCGCATCTTTACGCACACCAAATTGCTGCCTTCCGCAGTCCCTTGTCTCTAGACTGGTGGGCCCTAGCGGAGGTCAATCTTCACTTTAAAAGGCTCCCCTGGTTGCTCCAGGCCTGCTCTACAGTCTCCTTGCTGGAGACCTTGCTCAGACCTCGTGGGTCTGCACCGTAGCTGTTTTGTGATCCTTGCGTGGGTTGCGGTTGCCAAGGCTTAGTGGATCCAATCCAGACACTAACACTGCAGCTGCCTTCATCCTTTGTGGGACAGTTGCCCTCCAGAAGCTGGCCTTCCTTGAAGCCTCCTGGACCCCGTGGCTGATGATCCAAGCTACCCATCTTCCACCTGGAAGCACCCGACATTGAAGGTCTCTTTCTCCTGAGCCCCTTGGTCACTGTGCCGTGACTCAAACTCTGTCCCCTCTGCTTTCAGGTCCTTACCTTCAAGATCTAAATCTTCAATCTGCACGACATCAAAGACGCTTCACGCCAGCAGCAGTTCTTCACCTTTTTCCATTGAAAACGAGATCGCGACCCGACATCGAAAACGATCTATGCACCTGGCTTCCCTGGGGCAGGTAACAGTGGTACCTCGGTACTGTCGTGGGTGTGGGCCCTCCAAGAGCTTAACTCTAAGCTGCTGAACTTGAACTCCTGCTAGAAGTGTTTTAATTCTTGCAATTTCCAACCACGACATTCTCCATAGGGTTTAATAGAGATTCCGACAGTAGTTTATACCACTGCACGCGTCTCCCGTGGGCCTCCTTCCTCACTACCTTGGGTGGTTTCTTAAGGGGCCAGCGACCCTAAGTGCCCTAGGCACTGTCTGTAGAATTGTCGTGGTTCTTATACCACTTTTTTAATATATGGCTTGGTCCCCCCCTGGGGCCCTATGATTCCAGTGCTATTTATTGTATCTATCAATGCTTGTTTGAATTGTATCTTTACCTCCAGTTTCATAAAGAGACTAGTGGGATTATTCTTAGAATAAATACATATATTTTATATATATACCTGTGTGGACTACTCTTTCATTTGGTTATTCAAGAGGTTATCTATGGTAAAACAATAAGCTTAACACTCCTTCAAGACTTAGCCTGAAGGCTGCTCTCCACTGCTACCACTAGTGGACAGCATATGCCAGGCCAACTTCTCACACAATACAATAACAAAAAAGTGCTTTATGGACTTAAACAGGGCTGTGTTCTAGCCCCGACTCTCTTTAACTTATACACAGCAGACCTAGGAAAAACGCTCCAAAATGCCAACCTCGTCAGTCCCATAATAGGCCCAAATAAGTTTCAAATATTGCAATACGCAGACGACCTGGTAGTGATGGACCACACCAAAATCAGCCTCCAAAGAGGACTAAATGCTCTTAACATCTACTGACCAACTAACTGGTCATAAATCCACACAAGCTCAAAGTGATGATATTTGGGTGCTGCGCAAAAAAGCACTACTTCAACGGAAAGTGGGCAGTGAGACAATTTCAACCACAAAAACATATAACTATCTTGAAGCATGGCTTAGCAATATTAGGAAAGCCTCTTTACATTTACAAAAAAGAACTCAACAGCGCAGTCGACAATCTATGCTTTGTGCAAATTCCACTAGAAAAATTGCATAGTCCAACAACAGTCCCAATAAGAAGAGTCATACAGTTCAAAATAAGGGCAATAGTGGGGTATGCACAGCAGGCATTCCCTGGTAAAATGGACATCATATTAGATAAATCACAATGCCAGGTGTATAAACCAATCAATCAATCAAGCATTTGTAGAGCGCACTGCTCACCCGCGAGGGTCTCAAGGCGCTAAGAGGGGGGAACTGCTGCTGCTTGAACAGCCAGGTCTTGAGAAGTCTCTTGAAGGTCAGCAGGTCCTGGGTCTGGCGCAGGTGGATGGGGAGTGTGTTCCATGTCTTGGCGGTGAGGTGGGAGAAGGATCTGCCGCCGGTGGTTGTTCGGTGGATGTGTGGAACGGTGGCGAGGGCAGCTGAGCAAAGCTGACGGTTGGGGGTGTAGAAGGTGAGTCGTTTGTTGAGGTATGCTGGTCCAGCTTTGTGAGCGTGGATGAGGAGCTTGAAGGTGATCCTCTTGTTGACGGGGAGCCAGTGCAGGTTCCTCAGGTGGGTAGTGATGTGGCGGGGGATGTCGAGGATGAGGCGTGCTGCATGCGTTGAAGTCTTTTATGGAGTTTGGCTGTGATTCCCTCTTAGAGGGCAATGCCGTAATCCAGCCTGCTGGTGACGAGGGCCTGGGTGACCGTCCTTCTGGTTCCGGTGGGGAGCCATCTGTAGTTCTTGCGAAGCATGCAGAGGGAGTTGAAGCAGGAGGAGGAGACGGCATTGACTTGCTGGGTCATAGACAGTGCTGAGTCCAGGATGAACCCCAGGTTGCGTGCGTGGTCGGTGGGTGTCGGCGCAGCTCCCAGCGAGGCTGGCCACCAGGAGTCGTCCCAGGCATAGGGGATGGAACATATTTAAGCTATCAAAGCACACCTGGAAAAGCCAGATTCACTTGGAGTTCGATCTGGTGCAACAAAACTACGAATGCCTGGGAATGCAGGCGAAATATTATTAGCAAGTCCTGAATGCACCAAATGGAAACCTAAAGAGTATGTGAAAACCCATCTATGAAGGAGCAACTAATCCATGGAAAACTTATATGCAGGAAGCAGTGGAAGAGCTGGGCCTGGCAACACAAAACTAGGGACGAGAGGGCCTAAGCTAGGCGGCAATCAAAAACGTACACAACAAACATACCCACCAATTGTCAAGGGAATCAGACCTAGCAAACTACACAGCTTGGGGAGTCCTCCCTGGGCTGATAACATCATATAAGGAGCGCAAAATACAGCCTTACCTGAAGCAAGCAGTGGGGAGGAAGGCTTTAACAAATATTCAATGGGCCAGGCTAGTGCCCCTTCTGCCTAAAGAACTAAACCCTGGATGGAAATCCCTGGCCTCTATATGCAGGTTCAGAATCTGCCATTATAAAAAGGAGTCTCAGCTACATTTAGTCTGCTTCTGCTCTGGCCTGCTACAACAACGTCAGAAGTTGCTAAAACCGATATGTCTATCTAAAGGGGTTTGGACATGCAATAAAGCTGTAACAGTTCTGTTCGCCTGCACATCACCAACAGATTTGGCCAAATTTGGGAAATACATGGCTGAGTTGCATGTTCGGCTCTCCGATAAAAAAGGCCCTGTTGACATCTGAGGAGCTTGTACAGTAGCAAAGCAAACAAACAGGAAATAGCCCTGCTCTCCAATTTTAACATCAATGACAGTTAGTTCTATTAAACATAGTGGTGCTTAGACACACGATGGCTGATATAGATGTCATTTCTGCTTCACACTTCTGCCGTCCGATGGCTTCATGTTACGGAATTGGACACTTATCCTTTAATTGTTGCTAAAATAATTCCTTTTCTTCTTTTAAGATGTATAAGTACTTTTAAACAATTTTACTATGGTATTTGGTTAGAATTTTACTCATGTTTTCTATTTACAAATGTAAGAAATATTGCAAATCATTTTAAGTAATTGTGCAATAAAGTTTTCATTCATTCCAATTTTTCATTCACTTGCTTCAGGACAAGCCAGACACTTTATTGCCAGCCTGCTGAGCACTGGGCATTGGTGCATCTTCCCATACCAATACATCAATGATTTTGATCCACATAGACTTCTTTTGGATCATCCAGGTACTCCTGGAACATCCTGTAGGTGGTCATTGGTGCTACCATTTGCTCAACCTGTTTTGCCATCGCCTCTGCAATGGACTTAAGCCCTGCTGATTGAAATCAACAAAATGCAGAGGTTGGGTCTGGTCCTTTTGTTGCTGTTTATGCCTGTGTTCTGGTTGATTGTATTGTTGGCTGCTGAGATACGAGAATACCCTCTCTGAAAGTTGAAGGCAGGTCCCCAGCACTACAGGTAGAACTCTAAGTTCCAGCCGTTCTTCTTACAGGTCTCCGGCTTGTTCTACAATCCACCTCTTGTATTTTGAAACCTCCCTTTCAGAAAAAGGAATGAAAGTGGTCAGAATTTTTCTGTACAAGGGATCGTGTAGTGTGGCACAGATGTACTCTTTGAATATGGTGATGTCATGTTGCAGCCTTATATTACAAGCCAAGCAAAGGGTTATTCACTGAACTAAGGCATGCGCTTCTCTGTTTTCATTCACACCTGCAGAGGCAAACCTTTCGGACACCTTCTTTACCTGGTCATGTATAAGATGCAACAACTGGATAGCTTGGCCCATTGTATGGTCCTCTTTGCTAAATTTCCGTGTGAAAACCTCAAATGGGAGTATCATCTGTGTCAGGCATTTGACTGGGCCCCAATTTATCCACATCCATGGTCATAGCTTTCCCAACTGCATCCCCTCCTCTTTGAATGACATTGTCAATGATCTGTTTGTACTGCTCAAACAGACATTGCAACATGTAATAGGTTGAGTTGCAATGTGTTGCCACCTCCTGTATCAGGGCTTTAACTGGTGCTCGATTAGTACGCTGAATAATCCGCAACTGCTTCTAGGCTTTAAAAGAATGACTGAATTTAAAGCAGATTCTTCTGAAGGTGGTCGGTATGTTGCTGACTATGTCTTCTTTTTTTAGAAAGTCTTGCGCCACAAGGTTGATGCAATGGGCCACACACAGGGCCTATGTGTGACATTGCCTTGACTATGTCACTGCCATTGTCCATGGCAACAAATCAAATTCTGAGACCTCTAGGTCACAGCCAGTCATACATCTTGCTGTTAAATTCATCCAAGATGTTTACAGCTGTATGTGATTCCTCTTTGGCAAACATGACCAGCTGAGAAAAAGACCTAGGCAAGTGACATTATACATATATGTGCAGGCACAAAATTCTGAGCGACAGGTAATGCAATTACATATATGTCAAATAACATACCAGGTTGCCTGTGTCATTTTGATCAAATTATGGCCACGGTTGCATGCCGCCTATCGCTCTTAAAACATTCTTTAGGGCCTAGACTTGCAGATATCTTTTACTTTACCCCAGCAAAAGAGATCACGTGTGCAGTGATGCACATGTAATCAGTCGCCTGACAACTGGTCCGCATGCATGACTTCAGGTGGATGTTGTGAACATCCCATTGCTGCAAAGCTTGTCCAACTAACTTCAGAACATTGTGATGCAGCACTGGAACAGCAACTCTGGGAAAAGAGGTCTAACTTGGTACCTTCCATTTCGGGCAGATGGCTGCCACAAATTCTAAGAATCTCACTTCTCCCACAAAAGAAAAAGAGAGGATGTCCAGAGTTAAACTTTTTGCTAGCTTCCCATTGTACCAAATTGCAGTTGGATGGTTCCACTCGTAGGGACCCTCCTGCCTAAACATGCCCATAAATTAGCCTGGATTTTCTTCTTTTCTGGGGCCACAGACACAGGCTTTTTTTGAGAAGTAGATGGTGGTGGTAGACTCAATATGCGTCATGGTGGGACAGTCACTGTATGCCGTGGTGTCTCCATCTCACTCAGAGTCTTGTGCCATTATGAAGTTGTTGAGGTGGGTGATTCTGCTGGTGCACTGCTGGAGACAGGGCTGCTTTGTGTGAAGATATCACCCTCTTCTTCCTCATCATCACCTCCCACCATGATTGAGCTTGGAGCTGATATTCCCAGGTTCTCCTCACCACCACGACCATGCTCAGCAATTTTTTTAAGGTGCTCCTCCAACTTGATTGGGTGGTGTTTTTTCATATTAGTCGTTTGGCCTCCAGTACCATCATTTGTACCAGGCTTACCTCGAAAAACAATCATGTGGTAAATGCTGTACACTGGAACGGCCTCCCCTCTTTCTTAACTGTAAAAAAGTCCCAAGTTGGAGAGAAGAGAGAAGTACTTTTTTACACTGCCAATGCCTTAAGAAGAACTGAATGTAGGTTGGTGTGTCATCGATTGTCTCTTTGCTTCTCCCAGGGTAGAAGTTGGTGCAGGTCTCAACTGGGGCAATATGGGAGCTCATGGTGCTACCTGTGCCACACACCTCGGAGCAGGTTGAATAGCAATGTCAGACTCCTCTGTGTCACCTTCCACGATGACTGCCTTGTCATCCTCCTCATCATCCCCTCCCATGAGTCTAACTCTTTCAGGAACTTTTCTTTTCCCTTGCCTCTCCTGTTGTCTCCTGGACCTGGCTGGGGTCCACTCCATGACCCTATCATCATCATCAAAAGTGTAACTTGGAGAAGATGGAGGAGCAATACCCTTCCTTTTCCTTGCTGGAAATCTGGTAGCCAATGCTTATAAAAGAGGAGGTTCTTGCTAGGAAGGAAACTCAACCTCCTGTTCTGCTCCAACATCATGAAAGTGTACTGTTGCTGGCTGCAACTGTTGTCCACTGAGGTCTGTTTCCTGAACTGATTGTGTACTACTTTGTGAAAGGGACAAATCCAATTCAACGTCACTACTCACCGGCATCAACATGATTGTAGTGGCTGCCTCACTGGCACACATGGTCCTGGGCTTAGGTTGGGGTGGTGCTGTTGATGCAGTAGTGCTGCTCTAAGCTTGCTCCACAGAGGCCGGTGTGGCAGGCACATTATATAGTGGTTCAAAAAAGATTTGGGGTGACATGCCACTGGTGGGAAGCTGCTTCTTCTCACTGGCCACTTTCTTGAAAGCATCTTTCTTTGGGGCCATCTTAAAGCTCTCAGTTGGCAGTTTCACCAAGCTGCACAAGCAGAAGTGATTGGAAGACTGACGTGTGACTGCACAGGCCTTCTGTTTGGCAGTACTGCGGGTGATGTCTCTTCTCTTGTGCTCCCAAAAGCAAACAAGCAAGGAAAACATTTGGTCTGACACGTGCATTGTTTGCAGTTTCAATTAGTACAGACAAGGGCAATATTAGTGTGGTTGTTTTGTTAACTTAAGTAACCACTTTAAAGTCAAACCACACCACCTCAGAATAACACACAATATACAGAAAGATGGAGCTAATTCCTTTATGTTCATATATTCTAAAGGAGACTCGTGTGGCACTCAGGGAACTAAATGGGTAAATGGAATAGATTATTTTTAAAAATGGAAGTTAGTGTGCGCCTATGGCAGGCACTGTGGTCCAAAGGGGGGTGGAATAATAATAATCATCATCATTACGAAAATGAATGATAGTAGAGTCTAAAGTGCACCGCAGACTGGATGTCCACCAGGAGGAAATTGAATTAAATACCTAGAAAACTGAATGCTGCTGCCAGGCTGTGCGCCTATGGTGGATGAATGGATTATCGATTGACTGAGGCAAAACAGGAAAACGTCGTTATATACAATAAAAATATGGAAACATTTTACATGCCAAAATTACAAAAAATTACAATAAAAAAGAAATTACACAAAAATACAATTTAAAAAAATGAAAAAAACATTCCAATTTCTTTTTACAAATAGGAAATTTAAACAAATCAAAACTGAAACAAATAAAAATAAAAATACAATAAAACATTCAAATAAAAAAATAACAATAGTGAAATTATCCTCAGGCATATTATTAAACTGATATCTCATCCTTCCATGCAAGCCTATGACAAAAGCACACTGGTTGGACGCACAATGGCTGCCAGCCAGTATCACATGGTCAACAACAACACTGAACAAGAAGGCATGGGGAACAAAGAAGATATGCAGGCCTATGACAAAATCAAACTGGCTGCCTACACAAAACGGCCACATGGTCACAGCAACGAGCAGGAGGCCTTGAAAACACAGAACACATGCAGGCACATGGCAAAAGCACACTGGCTGGCTACACAAAATGGCCACCAGCCACATGGTCACAACAACCAGCAAGGAGGCATGGTCACAACAATGAACGCATGTAGGCCTATGGCAAAGCACGCTGGTTGCCTACACAAAATGGCCACATGTTCAAACAAGATTGAGCAGGAGGCATGGAAAACAAAAAACACATGCAGGCCTATGGACACTGACTATGTAAACAAGCATTGGCATAACCAATAGGTCTCACCTTTGGGACCTTATAAGTGTTTAGCCATGCAACAGTTGATGTTGTTGCACCAAGGATATTGTGCTGCATAACTAAATACTTATAGGGCCCCAAAAGCAAGACCTATTGGCTACGCCAATGCTTGTTTATTGGAGGTAACAGGTGGCCTACGGTCAGACGACCTCAAGAACAGCTCTCGTGAGGCAAGGAAACATTGGTACAGGGGGCACTTGGACCTCACAATTGAGACACATTGGGTCAGGATACAGACAACAAAACAGGTTTACTGCACCGAAGAGCAAAAGAGACTGGATGATAGGGAAACACTGCTTCCATAGAGGAGACAGGTAAACAAGAAACAAAGAGTGTTTTCATTGTTTTAAAGCCTGGATCTGGAACAATACACCACAGGCGAACTCACAAGCATTGCACTAGAAATACTTTGACATCAGTCACCTAGGTCAGGGAACGGTAGCAACCTAAAGTAATGAGACAAAACAAGCATTGGCAAAGCCAAAAGACTAGCAACAAAACTCTGAGCCATTGGCTTTACAGATATCGCCAGACAATTGTGTGAGAATCACTTAGAGAGGGGCGTTGTGTCTGCCCACATGTTGGGACCCAACAGTACATGTTTTGACTGGACAGATGTTGTGTGCTTCCACAAAGAAAAGTGTTTGTCCTCCACAGAGCTCTAATCGTTCCTTCCCCTCCTTTTAATTGCCTTGCAAGGGTGAAAAGCTGTATTTGTCTTTCCAAGGCCCGAGCTTTGACATGTATGCTGCACGGTAAATATCAGCAGCAGGCGCCTGGTTTAGTGAACTATCTCAGTGCCATGATTAGGCAGGTTAGAGCATTTGAATGGAAAATCTAACCGGGACCAGCATTTCCATGTCAGAAGTTCCTCATTACAAGTGTGGCTGGTTGAGAGCAATGTTGAGAGGTTTTTCAGTGAACTCGTGTACTTTGCAGACACTGTGTGCCCGCCATGCAGACTTTGCACCAGAATAGAAAACTGTACGTGAATAGTGAATTTAGAGAGTATTAGGAGAGCTGGTGAAGTAAAGGTGTCAAGCTGGTGAAGTAAAGGTGTCAAGCTGGTGCAAAGGAGATAGTTTTGTCTCGCACACATTGTTTTCTCTCCTCTCTGCAGACTGGCCATGGTGACTTTGGTAGCCAATAAAAACCTTCGTTGATTTATTAATCACAAGGGTTGTGAATCAGGCTGGAGAGGTGACAAGCAGCAGCATAGGGGTCGCAATTGCAACTGCCGAGGACTGCTAATAGACGCCAGTCACTGTTTAAAGCAGGTGGTTTAAAAGTTGTATTTCGGTGTGGGTTTTTTTGTACATGCGCATTTGTTGAGCATCTCAAAATTGAAGGCAGTACACTAATTATATTAAAATAACTTATGGAGTTTTTCTAATTCTTGGTGATAAATACCAGGAACTCGGGAGTGGAGAAGACAGCGAGACAGTACTAGAGGACGTGTCATTACTGTCAGTGTGCTTTGTGACGTACATTTTCTGAGTGGCACTGAGGCCTTGAGGAGCAGAGGTGATGAAGGAGTTTGAATTGGAGGAGGTGGGTTTTGAGGGACTTTTAGAAAGAGCAAAGGCACATTTCACATTTTCATTACACTCGTGAAAATTATGAAATTCAATTCGCATTACACAGAATTTCACGACTGGAGAATTTTGCAATTTTTTTCCGCTGAGAACTGGTTCAATTAGAACCCTGACAGTACCTCGTGTGATTTTTGAATGCGAGGTGCCATCATGTTCCAATTTCACATGAAGTTCTGCAACGTGGATTTAGCAAAATGTCACTTAATTTCAAGTTATTCTCCCAACATTTAATGCAAAATAGTTTGCAATTTCATGCAGGTCTGAGGAGACAATGTATGTTCAATTAATGGGGATGTCAGAAAAGCACATTACGTGATTCACTAGATGGCCCAGGGAGAACTTAGTGGCATGGACCTCGATTATCAAAATACCCGAGGTAACAGAAGTGACATCACACACCTTTGAGCCCCGATATCGCAAACTTCTGAGCAGGTTCCTTTTTGCTGCTCACGTCAGGGGCTATGTGAAGGGCAAGTGTCCCTGCCCCTGCCTTCATGATTCTCGAGACCCTGGGTGAGAAGGGCTGTGCAGTGGTACTAGAGGCGTGTAGAAGGTGCCCAACCTGGACTCTGCAATGTTTGGTGGTGCTATTAGTGAGCAGGGCTTTAAATGGAAACAGAGAAATAATCCAGGGGGCCTGTTTGCTACGAAGAAGTTGTGGTTCCCCCATAAGTGCCCCATTACAAGTTCGTGTTAATTATGCAGGGAGAAAACAGGTTTGGATCAAAAGATTCCATCGAATACCAACCCCTCCCACCCCATGAGCATTTGGGTATCACAGTTAACCTTACCCTATAAAATAATCGAAATACCCTGGAAATATTAGGTCCTTTTGTGCAGGTTTCCTGGGAGGTTAACACTGCCGCTTACTACTACCTGCTGCTAGAAGGTAGCAAATGGCAGTAGGGTGGCCGCTTTAGGTAAGGTGCGAAAGGTGAGGGCGGGGAGTGGGCTGGCCCTCTGTTTTCTGGCTGGGGAGCATGGTCTGCTCCTCCGGGGTGCCTTTCGGAGACAAAACATCGAACTTGCCCATTTTCTCGACGAGATGGCGGCCATGTCGTCTCGCTTGCTTAGAGGGCACTTGAAACATGTGAGGGGCGGGGGTGGGGCACCGGACGAAGGTTGTTTTAGAGAGCCGGAGAAGCATCCGTCCAGTGATTAAAAAATGCACGGCGGGCAAGGGGCCAAAGAAACAAATGCTGTCGAAAGAGAGGTGCAATCGTTTCAGTTTTTATAGGATCTCTGAAAGATACAGCACCCTGTTTATAATGTTTTGCAGCAAGTATCTGGCTGTAATGCCTCCCATGTCAAACCTTGAAAGCAAGACTATAAGTTTGCCGCTTACTACTACCTGCTGCTAGAAGGTAGCAAATGGCAGTAGGGTGGCCGCTTCAGGTAAGGTGCGAAAGGTGGGGGCGGGGAGTGGGAGTGGGCTGGCTCACCAGCAAGAAACATTCCTTTGTCTGACAGAGCGTGTGGCATTGTTTTGAACTAAGGGCTCGGAGCAAGAAAGTCAGGAGAAATTGTAACTCCGAGCAGGAAACTCTCTGCAGCAAAATTAGCTATTCATCTCCATTCTTCAGCACAGAAATGAGACAACAGAGGAGAGACAAACTGTGTACTGAGAGGAATCTCAAAAGCGCTGCACGCCCAGTGACACTGACAGCAAACCACGGTATCTTTCCACGAGGCGCGAGCGCGACACTGCTCATCTAAACGATCGAAGGCTGGCATCAAACAGACTGGTTTATCATACATTCAGCAACATAGTCACAGAAATCGACAGCTGCGCCATCTTTCCACGTTTGGGTGATTTAATGAATGCCTTTCTCATACACAAAAATTGAGTCAAATTGCAGATCTAATTGTTATTAATCACAAATCGATTTCCTTGTTTGTAGGTAGATGTTGACAGCTTCCAATGTAGCCAGCTGTTCAAAACCGAACATATTCCAGCAACATTACAAGCATTGGCCGCGCGGCTGTAAAAGTAACGCCGCGCGGCAGCGAAATGAAATTTAAAAAAACGTGTGTGATGATGCGAGTTGTGCGCACGTGCGAAGGGAAAAAGTGCTGTGCACGTCACGCGCGCTTGTGTGCGTAATAGCAAGCTGGTGGCCGGCCTGGGTAGCACTTTTAAACCACCTACTAAATTTCTCGCAAGAGCAGCGCATGCGCTGACTCTAGTGAGACCTAAAAATGGCATGGGGAACAAAGACAAATGGTGGCCTATGGCAAACACACTTACACATTGGCCAGACAAAGGAGGCATGGTAACACAGAACAAACAGCATTAATTCAGCAATGCCAAAAACAAAAATTAAGTGGACTAAGAAATGCTAAACAACACATATCCTCCAAAGGCATCTAATATAATTACCCTACCTATACATTGTTTGCAGGATAAAAAACATGAAATATCCACACACAAAAACTGTAATTTAAACCAATTCCATCCATAGCCTAAGTGTTGTTTCAATTCAACTGACACCACAGATACTGTTATTTCATACACCCATGACTACTATTGGGCCTACTAGCTAAATGGCCCATTGGCAGACTTGGCCACATAGTGAATTAAATGAATATTGCAAACTTATTTTAAAAAAACATGGAGAACATGTACTACATTTTTCCGTTACAAAATAGGAAACATTACATGCAAAAAAATAACTAGGCCCCTACTGAAACTGCAGGCTACCCGCCACAATACATTTAAAAAATAAAATAATGAATAAGAGCACAAATAAATCCTGGCGCATGCCCCCTATCAAGCAAACCAACCCCCCTATTCGCCAGTTTTTCAACTTACTTTTAAAATCTCAAATACAAAGTCCTTAAATCCAGAGGCATATATGCAGCAGACAAGGAGCGTAATCCTTCTAACTTCAAATCCCAATGAAAAGTGAGCAGGGAATGCCCCGATTACTTACCGGTAATCTTCATTACTCCAAGTTAGTCTTCCTCGCCACATGACTAACGAAGTGTGCTTCAGCTCCACACCAGAACCCTCCAAAGCAAAAGTTAGCCTCCCATGCCTCCCATCCCTTCCCAATATGGCCGACCCATACACCCCATGGCCATTACAAGAGGTGGGCCGGCCAAACCCCAAAACCTGAAACTACCAAGCCAAACATGAAGCCGATAGCCAGACAGGGAGGGAGGGACGGGAACTCATGTGGCGAGGAAGACTAACTCGGAGTAATGAAGATTACCGGTAAGTAATCGGGGCATGACCTCCTCGTTAGTCATCCTCGCCACATGACTAATGAAGTGAGCACATACCCAAGCCAAAAAGGCTTCATGGTACACAAGAAAACACCACCAAGGCGCAAAAAGGTTAACATAACAACTTTAATCCATCGTGTAATGAAAACCACAGAATAAAAACACAGCCCAAACAAAGGACAAATCAAGGGATAGAAGAACCCGCACTCAGAACAGCCCCCGCAAAATCCCCAGGAGGAGAACTCCCCAGGACCACCTGGTAGTGTTCCATAAACATGTGGGGAGAGGACCACGTAGCCGTCCGGGAAATCTCCTCAGTGGACACACCCTTAAACGAGGCCCAAGACACAGAGACACTCTGGGTGGAACGACCCTGGACAACCCCCAGGAGGTCAGAACTCTGGGAGTTGTACGCCAGCACGATAGCCTGCTTCAGCCAGCGACTCAGAGTAGACACAGAAGGCTTGTCACCAGAACGCACCGGACCAAAGTCACAAACAAGCTGTCACACTGACAAACAGAGGAGGTGCGGGCCAAGTAAATCTCCACCGCACAACAGACATCCAACAAGGACAGGGGGACATCCACCGCCGAGGAAAAGGAAGGCAATGACACCTCACGAGAGCGGTTAGCAAGGGAGGGAATCTTAGGCAGAAAGCGGGGATCATGGCGCAGGACCAGCCGGTCCAGCAGGACCCTCAGAAATGGGGGAGACCGAAGGAAGGACCCCAGCTCGCCCATGCGGCCAGCCGAGACAATGGCGACCAAGAAAACCACCTTGAAGGTGAGGAACTTCGGATCCACCGACTGAAGGGGCTCAAAGGGGGGACCCTGCAGAGCCCGCAGGACCAAGGGAAGATCCCAAGGAGGGGACAGGCAAACAGCCCAAGGCCGCCGCAGAGAAAAGCTCCGTAGCAAGCGGGCCACCAAGGAATCCAGGAGGTCCAGGTCCGGACTGCGGAAGACCCTCAGGGCAGCCCACTGAGCCCTCAGAGTGGAGGTAGCCAACCCCAGGGAAAAACCCTCCGCCAGGAAATCCAGAACCCTCATGGGGTCCACAGACACCAGGTCAGAACCCAGCAGGTCGCACCAACGGGAAAAGGAGGACCAGTGACGAGAATAGGACAGCAAGGTCGAAGACCTCCGAGACCCCTGCAATAAAGCAACCACCCCCGGGGAACACCCCTGGGCCAACAAGGTCACCCGCTCAACAGCCAAGCCTGCACATGGAGCCGGAGCAACACCGTCCCGGGAAGAGGAGGCCCCCACAAGGGGAACGGGTGATCCGGAATTGGCCAACAAGACTGAATCGCCAGCTCGCCCAGGAGAGGATACCAGGAGCGGCGCACCCAACCGGGAACCACCAAGAGCACCAGGGCCCGGTCCAAATGGATCTTGCAGAGGACCAGAGGAATCAAGGGAAAAGGGGGAAAGGCATAAAGGAGACCCCGAGGCCATGGGAAAGACAGAGCATCCACCCTCCAGACCCCCGGACACGGATGGAGAGCGCTGAAGCAGGGCAGGAGGGCATAGTCCGACTCCGCAAACAAGTCCACCTGGGGAAGGCGAAACCGGCCCACCAGACGGCGAAAGACCGTCGGCGACAGGGATAGGGCACTCAATGGTGCGAACACCCGACTGAGACGGTCCGCCACTACATTCTCCGACCCCGGGAGATAGACAGCCCTGAGAGACAAGACCGCTCCCTCCACCCAGGACAACAGTTCCCGGGACAGCAACCACAGGGAGCACACCCGGCAACCCCCCTGGTGGTTGATGTAACACCTCACCACCAGGTTGTTTGTCCGAACCAAAACATGATGACCCCGGAGAGAGGGAGCAAAGTCCTGGCAAGCCAGCAGGACCGCCTTCATCTCGCGGTAGTTGGAGGAGCAGTGGGACAGAAGAGGACCCCGCTGACCCTGAACCGACCAGGACCCCAAGGTCGCCCCCCAGCCCAGGTGACTGGCATCGGTCGTGACCACCCGGGACGGGGAGATCAGAAAGGGAAGACCCTCCGAGAGATGGGACGCCACAAGCCACCAGCCCAGGTCGGACCGGATCTGGGGAGACACCGGAGCCGAAACTTCGTAGTCCTCGGAGCAGGGGTCCCAGAGAGACAGGAGGTGATTGACCAAGGGGTACAAGTGGAGGCGAGCCCAGGGAAGAACATTGATGGTGGCAGACATTAACCCCTGAACCCTCAACCACAGATTCACAGAAGCAGACTCCCACCCCAGAAGAGCCCCCATATCCCGCCACAAGACATTGCGGCGTTCCAGGGGCAAGAACACCTTCCCCTGTAGCATGTCCAACCGGCCCCCAATGAAGACCAAGTCCTGGGTGGGATCGAGGAGGGACTTCCGCAGGTTGATCAGGAAACCGTGGGCAGAAAGGACCTCGCAGACCCTCCGGACGTGAAGTCTCCCCTTCGAAAAAGAAGAAGCAGAAATTAACCAGTCATCCAGGTAGGGAAAAACCCTGATCCCCTCCCGGTGAACAATGCCCACCAAGGGCGCCAGAATCTTGGTGAACACCCTCGGGGCAGATGACAAACCAAAAGGGAGTACCTGGAACTGGTAGTGGCAGGAACCCACGCAGAACCTGAGGAAGGGCTGTGAAGACAGGTGGACAGGCAGATGGAGGTAGGCATCCAACAGGTCCAGAGAAGCCACCACCTCCCCCTGTACCAGCAGCGGCAGAATCTCCAGCAGAGAAAGCATTTTGAACTTAGTGTGAGGAATGAACGAATTCACCCGCTTTAAGTCCAAGACAGGCCCAAAATCCCCAGACACCTTCCTTACCAGGAACAGGATGGAGTAGACGCCGAAGCCCTGCTGAGATGGAGGAACAGGCTGGCTGGCCCCCTTCACAAGCAGGTCCTGGATGCCAGCGAGCAAGGCCGCCCATTAGACCGGAGAGGAAAGCAGCGGGGTAGCGCGGAAGGCGTCTGGAGGAGGGGAACTGAAGGAGAAGGAGAGACCCTCCCTCACGATCCGAAGAACCCAAACGTCTGAGACAGAGGACTCCCATGCCGGAAGGAAGTGGCGGAGTCGGCCGCCCACCAGGAGCCCACACGGCAGGGCCAGAAGACAGTCAGGACTTGGGAGCGGAGGTGGAAGCAGCAGGCTGAGACCGGGATTTGGAGAAGAAGGGGGCGCCCCGGCCGCGACCCCTACCGCGAAAGGGCGCACCACCCCTGGGTGTGGACGAGTGGAAAACGCCCTCTTGGGACCCGGAAAGCGGGCCCTGGATGACCGAAGGGGAGCCAGCAGCTTCCGGTCCTCAGCCGACTTCTTTACCATGTCCTCAAGGGAAGACCGGATGAGCTTTGGCCCGGAAAAGGGAATCCTCATCAGCAAAGCCTTCTGGGCAGCCTCAGCCTTCCAGTTGCGCAACCAAATCTGGCGCCGGGCCTGAATAGCAGCGCCACCAGCAGCAGCCGAGGCCCCCAAGGTGTCGAAGGAGCAGACAGGAGTCGAGTCTGCTGCTCCATAAGCGCCGGGGTAGAAACCACATCTGCCCCCTGGTCCAACAGCTCCGCCAAGGACTGGAAATCCTTCAACAAGATATATACAAGGGGAGAGGGTGGAGGCTGATTAGGACCGCACCAAACAAATATTAGTGGTTAACGTAAACAGTTCAAATAGTGCACGAAACCAGAGAGTACTACCCTCTTTACTCTCAATAATGTGGGACAAAGTCCTACAATAACATATAAATGCACAGGAGGTTCAGCACTATGTACTATGGTTAGATCTCCAAGTACCTAAATTCTTTTGTATCGTTAACATTAAACGAGTAAAATTCTGATGAAGCACACGACACATTAAACATATAAGTTTTTTTTCTCTTTTTCTTCTTTATTGATTTTGTATGAAGATTTCTTCCATGTCATATTTCACATTTTCATAGCCAACGCGTTTCGTCTCCCAAGAGACTTCTTCAGGGCTCACTGATATGGTGAATCTAATTCCTTTTTATCGTGTCAAAATCAATAAAGAAGAAAAAGAGAAAAAAAACTTATATGTTTAATGTGTCGTGTGCTTCATCAGAATTTTACTCGTTTACTGTTAACGATACAAAAGAATTTAGGTAACCATAGTACATAGTGCTGAACCTCCTGTGCATTTATAAATCCTTCAACAAGGACTGCACAGTGTAAGACAGGTAGGCAGAGGCACGAATGGAAAAATTGGCTGCCGAATAAGCACGCTTGGCCACGGCCTCCACCCGCCTGTCAACAGGGTCTGAGGGAGAGGCGTCCTCGGAAATGATGGAACCCTGCGAGGAAAGCCCCACCATCAGAGAGTCCACCTTCACAGCGGGAGGGTAATCCTTGGCAAAGTCCTGGATGGTGTAGCGCCAGGTACCTCGGGAAGACCTGCTTTCAATCTCCATCCATTCCCCCTCCAACACCTTTTTAACAGAAGAATTAAGAGGCAGAGACTCCGGTTCCTTACGCTGGTATTGCAAGAAAAAGTCCTCAGAGAGCTCTGCAGCGCCAGAGCAGGAAAAGCAAAGTTCTGCTTGATGTGAAGGAGAACATCCCGCAACTCTGGACCCTGGACATAGCGCCCCCGGAGATCCTCCTCCTCCCCTTCAGCGTCCGAAACCGAAGTGGGGTCCAAGCAAGGACGTTTAGGAGAAGAGGGACCTGGCTGTAGTGAATCAGCCACTTTTGTGGTCTGACACCCTATGATGACCCTCAACCACCACCATTCTGTACTGACTTAAGTGTGTTATGTTACCTTAGCCTTAATGTAGGATGGGTTTGCATATGCCTGCTTTTCTTCTGTCTTTTAGTGGAATAGTCTTTCCAAGAATAGAAGGTATGGGATGTTGAGGTGCAGTCTTGTGGGTGGTGGTGCACACATGTGCTCAATGTTGTATACTGAGGGATAATGTTATTTGGGTTAGGTGAATTATGACTTTGACCTATTGGCTTTGACGTAGTCTAATGTCATTCTGCCTTCTGACTTTACCTTGCTTCAAACTTTTCTGTGTGCACAGTGGTGCTTGTAAGTTGTGTGGATGAGAATTATAGGTGCGGACTATTGCCTTTGACAGGGCCTCATGTCTGACTCTGCCTTGCTGCTGCGTGCACAGCCGTGCTTGCAAGTTGTTTGGGTTATTTACATTCAAGGTCTTGGTGTTTTCCTGAGCGATTGTTTTTGTTTAGTGTACTGTGGAAGGCCTTGTGAGAGCTTCGTCAAGACAGAGGCTGGAAGAATTGCGAATGGAGGAAGAGACTTGAGAGCTCTTTACTGCCATGGAGATGCTTGCTTGGAACTTGGCCAGTTCTGGTAAAATTCCTCTGGCGGTGGGAGGAGGTCTTTCACGAATCTTCTAGTGTGTTTATAGTTGAGGGTTGCAGGCTGAGAAACTGGGAGTTTGGATTCCGAGCGAGGGCAGAGGTGTCTATCTCGGATTGAACCCCGGCTTGCTGAGCTCTGATCCCCGGCTGTAATTCCCCCAGTCAGAAGTGGGCAGTGTATGCACCAGGTGATGTATTGAGTTGTGTGGTTCTTTGATCATTGGAGGTGTTTTCTTTGTGGTATGGGAGGTGCACATCCAGAGTACTCCTCTGCTCTCTATATATGTATATCTTTCTGATCTCTTGCAGGACGTCCAGTGTACCTTATCTTATATCAGTTATTGCTTGTTTATTAATCAGTATTATAGTTTGCTCAGTTATTGATTCATGCCTTTAGATTATAAGTTTGCTACATATATTTGAATCTTATGCATTTGGTATCTGAGATAGCCTTTGCTTAGAGAGTATTATGTAATAAACCCCAAGCCTTATTCTAAAAGCGATAGAGTCTTTGAATTTTGTTAAATAAAACCCATTTTCAAAAGGTGCTGTTTGTTTTGTGTTGCAGTCTTGCTGTGCCAGGGGTGGTAAGACATGCTCAAAAGTGTATATAATTCAAAGGTGTAGTAGTATATTTGCCTCCCAGGTGGGAGTGCAGGGATTGGGTGTGGCTTACTGGTGAGAAGCCACATTCAAAACATTTTGGCGTAGTCGGTTGCAGGATCTGAAGATTGATTTAAAAGGGGATGAAATACGTTTGGTTTTTTTTAAAATTTAAAGCAGACTCTTAGATATCAATTGATTTATTTGCATGGGGGTAGCCCATATGATGTGCTGGCTCGTGAAGTGAGCTAATTGTGCTGAGTTAGAATTGGTGTGTGTGTGTGTTTAAGTGTGTTTTGTAAAAAGTGCTTATAAATAGCTTGCTACGTTAGGCAGAAAGGGCTGGATCCCTTTCAAGTGTTTGTTAAGGAATGTATATCAAATGTTTTCAGTTGCAAAGGGAATGTAAGATGTCAGAGCATACTTCTGATGCTTGGGACTCCCTTGAGATTCCAGACTCCGGAGTTGCAATGAAGGGTGTTAATCAGCAGGAGATTAATGACATTTTAGACAGAGACAGCGGTGTTATTTTAAATGTGTTGGTTAATATGCATCAAACATGTGGGCATTTGCAAAAAGAACGTAGTGAGTTGAAAACAGAGCTAGTTGATGCCCAGTTTGAAAATATATCTTTGAAGACAGAATTAAACGTGTACCAGGCTGTGAAGCTGTTTACTTTGACCAGCCAGAATGATTCAGATGTGATAAATGTTACAGAGAATGCAGTCAGTCTACGAGCTACACAGACGCTTTTAATTAATTCTTCTGAGGAGCTTTCTCAGCCAGAAAGGAATGTGCATGAAAGTAAACAGACTAACGTTTTAGGCTTAATGATCACCGGTTGTGGACATAAATTAGACATGACAGTGAATGATACATTTTGCTTCGAAAGAGAAATGCAACAATATGATTTTGAATGTGAACAGCAGATTGTGTACAATGATTACAGGAAAGTGCAGGGTAATGAAAGGTTACTTTTAAATTCAGATGCTGGACAAATGTGGATGATTCTGTGCTTTCTGGCATCAAAAGATACTGGACAGAACAGCGTTAGAGAAAATGTGATTTGCCTATGGGAGATTGCAATGGTTATTAAGTGGCATGTACAGACAGAAAAACAGTTTGCAAAGGATTTAATAGAAGGTCCTGAGGTGGAGTGTGAAACACAAGATTTCCCAGTGAAGGTGCCCCATGTTACAAAGGAAATTAATTTGAAACAGTACAGAATGCCAAATGGGCGTGAAGGGATCAGTGAGATCATTCAGGGCTTGACAGATTGAGATGGTGACAATTCTTGGCGCATGACAGTTGATTATTGTGAATTGGACAAATATATACCTTCTTTGACTGATGCTGTCCCAGATATTGTTACAGAAGTAGCATGGGACTTGATATGTGACTTTTGATATTGCCAATGCTTTTTTCTTTTTGATATGTCAAGAGTAGTTTATTTTTTTATTTTTTTTCATGAGGTGATAGACTAATGACAGTTAAGAATTTGCTTGAATTAGTTAGACAGAATGGGGGAGCATTTTCAGATTAAAGAATGTGAAGTCTTGCTGGAGGTAAGGAGAGGTTACAGCTGTTTTTCCTCTCAGACATGTAAAGAGTTGTTCATTTGAAAGCGTCTTTCAGATTGATGTTTGGGAGGCTTGCAGTGAGGTCATCCAGTAACGCTGAGAAGAGCTCAGGCTTTCTGTGAAGTCCGAGGAGGAATTCCTACGGGAGGGGTCATCGCAGCTCCTCTCCCCGAGACAGCTTCTTGGACATAGATGTCTGGGAGGCTTGCAAAGGTGCAGGTTCTCCCCCCCCCCCACCATGAGGAGAGTCGCAGAGCAGATGAAAGTTGGCAAGAGTGCAGTTCACTTCGACCTTGAAGGAGATAAGGTGCGAGCTAGAGACAGCAGAGAAGTCTCTGCTTGTTATGTTTGGCGGGGGCCATTTGGTGTCCGCAGAGATTTGTGAAGGGGGGCAGCACCTGTGAGGGGTGCAGTGAGAGAAGTGAGAGAAGGAGAGTGCCCCAGCCCTTCTTTCTGTGTAAAGAAAAAGAGAGATTTTACCAAGAATTCAGAGGCTAAAGCATTGGTAGTATTCTTAGACAATTCCTCAGAGCTAGAGGAAGGCTATGTAGAAATGCAAGCTTTTGAAAAAATGTTTTTTTTTGCAAGAAGAAGAAGAGTAATGCTTGTTTCTTTTTCAGATTCGCCCAGTTCTCCGCGTGTGAGTGGGACTCCCTTCTCCCGTGTGAGTGGGGCCCCCCCTCTCCCCCTCCCCCCCAAGCCTGGAGTGATCGCCAGACAAGACGGTGGCGGCTGATGCCTGTGGCTGACCAGACTGGATGGGGTTCTCCCTTGTCAAGGACATACAGATGCAGATATATGCCGGAGAGAATGATGGACTGCTTATTTCCAAGCAAAGAGGGATCAGCAGAGTGTGGAACTGTTTCCTTTACGTGAGATTGACTTTACATGCATGAAGGCTGTGTGTCTTTCACACAGGGTAACTGCTTGTGTGACAGTGAAGAAACAACAAAAGAGGGAACTACAGGATGTGCTTTGCCAGAACTGTTTTATCAACGTGAAGTTCAGATGCGATGGGAGACGGCTGTGTGTTTTGTCACACAGAAGGACTGTTTTTGATTTTAGAGAGAAAAACCCGATAGAGACGCTTTATTGCAATCAGACTAGATATTTTCTGAGTTAGAGACTGGACAGTAATAACCTGTTGCTACAATATATGAGTTTGGCAGTAGAGTTTCCAGTTTAACAATTAGAGGCATTAGGAGCATTCAAAAGCTTGATTCATTTATTTTGTGTATTCATTTAAACATGTATCCAGATATCTATGAGCTATTTCTAGATGTACCTGAGTTATTGCTTCTACATGTATTTAGGGAATGCAGTCAAGATTCAAGATTCAAGAAATACTTTATTCGGTTTAAAAAACAAAAACCATGAAAGCAACAACATCAAATTACAAATTTCACAGGAGAGATATAAAAAGAAGAGCAACGAGGCCAATTATATTTCATCAAAGCCCATTGTTTTCCGAAGTTTAAAAACATTTTAAAAAAAGCTTAAAACTACGGTAACAGTTAGAACAGTGTAATTCTAGAAAAGCTGGACAGCATTTATTTAATTTCAGTTCTTTGAGGAATGGGATGATTAATTGCCTGCGAGGTAAAATGTAAAATTTACAGAAAAATAAAATATGAATATCAGATTGGGACGAAGAATCATCACACGGGCACAAGGGCAAATTAGACGACCATAAATTCATTTCTGGGAAGGTCAGGAGTCTAAACACAATATTTAATCTAAAACGGGTGAAAAGAAATTGATCATAATTTGACAACGGCAAGGTTAAGTATGGCTGTACTTTAGTGCAAGTTAACACAGAAAGGTGCAAAGTAACTGTCTTTTTCTTCACCTCCTCTTGCCTTCTTGTTTCCTCGAGGTATTCCATACATGTCTTGGACAATAGGTTTCTGGATATACTATCCATTGAGAGTGGGTCTTCGTAATATTACTGACAGCCAATTTTAACCAAGAATTTTTTGACATAATTTAGCCAGTCAAGTCTACCCACATTTTCCAAATTTAAAACGTCCTGTAAGACAGCCCGGTTCATAGCACACTCACTTGTTGTCCATACCCTATGCCACAAAAGGATGGGTTGAATTCTGATACTATCAGATATGTAAGATAAACCAAGTTCAATGTGACATATGTAGGTTGCGACACTTTGGGGAGCTGTCAGGATGTACCTCAAGAACCTATTCTCAGCTTTTTGAATTAAATCTATATTGGAATACCCCCAGAGGCCCGAGCCATACATAGCTACCGAAATACATGTAGCATTATATATTGTTAACATTTCTTTTATCGGTTTCTTACCCAGTTTTTTGACAACATTTTTCAAGGCCATTGTAGTTTTTTGGAACAAAAGAGTTCTGGCCTTTACCGCACTAGTCCATGCCCCAGTGTCATGGAACAAGACTCCAAGATAGGGGAAGGTAGGAGTAATTTCCAGAGGAACATTATTCAAAAACATTCTTTTTATATGCTTACCAGAACCATTACCACAGTACATAGAGAAGGTTTTACTACAATTGACCTTTAAGTCTAAACTAGACATGAATATCTCAAATGAATTAATCAGGTTTTGTAGTGCCACAGGGGTATGAGCCATCAGGACCGCGTCATCCGCATACAGGAGCGCAGGGATAGACCTCCTCCCAACCATAGGCATATCCCTGCACTCCTGCAATAAGCGGCGCTCCAGACCATTAATGTAAATCAAGAATAAGAAAGGGGCCAAGACGCAGCCTTGACGCACACCCCGGCCCACCTCAAACCTTCTAGTGCACTGATCCCCAGTACCGAAACGGACCGAGGCAGTGGCCCCTGAGTATAAGTCTTTAAGAAAGCAGACAATGGGATCTTCCACACCCATCTCTTTCAAAATTGCCCATAACTTAGCATGTGATACACAATCGAACGCCGAAGAAAGGTCCACAAACGTGAGGTACAAACGCTTGCTCTTTATCCTTGTATACTTCGATTGGAAGATCATTAAATTTAAACATTGTTCGACTGTGCCGATGCCCTTTTGAAATCCATATTGCGGATCACTCATTAGCTCATTTTCCTCAACCCAGTTTTGTAATCTAGTCAGAATTATTCTCCCAAGGATTTTTATGGATGAATCCAGAAGGGAGATAGGTCTGTAACAAGCACAACTTTGTCTATCTCCCTTCTTATAAATGGCTACAATGATCGAGGTGAACCAGGACGGGTTTAAACCCCTTGCCAAAGCTGCATTAAAAAGTTGTACCAGCATTGGTCCCCAGATATCTATATTTGCTTTATACAGATCTACTGGGATCCCATCAGGCCCTGCGGCCTTACCACCCTTCATTGCTTTCAAACCCGCAATAACTTCCTCCAAGGTTATTACCAGTCTTTCAGCCCCAACACCCATGTTAACCCTCGCTGGGGAGTCTGTACTATGGCATACATCTTGGGACTTATAAAGAAGTGAAAAATGCTCCACCCAATCCTCCTCAGTGATAGCGATCTCTATACGCGCTTTGGAATTATCATAGAGGAACGGGGTATTTACGGCCCTCCAGAAAGCAGATGCATCCTTGAGCTGTGATGCTTCACATAAAGCTAACAGCGCCTCCTTTTTTATGGTATTTTTCCTGTTTTTTAGGGCTTCAATATATTTTTTCCTACAACCTCTTATTTCAATAGGATTTCGAGGTATCCTATGGATTGCACGTTTTAGGTCAGTAAGAGACCTGGTACAAAGATTATCGAACCAGCTTTTCTTACCCTTAGCCCTCTTCCTAGCCTCCACCCACAAGTTTTCCTTTACTGTGGAAGCTATTATATTAAAATGCTCAATTATCATCTCGTGATTAGACTTTTCGTCCAGACAAATAGCAAAGCTGCTTGGGCAAGCATTCAGCAGCTTACCTAAAAACATTGCCGGAACTACCTTGTCCCACTTTAAGTTGTACCCGTTCTGTCTACCTAGGACTACATCAGGGACAGTACACGTAAGGAGTACATCTTCATGCCCATCAAAAAAGGGGTTTTCAACCTCCATTATTTGGGGCAAATGATCACTTAATGGTAGATCCAAAATATTTGACTTAATAATCTTAAGATGGCAGCTATTTGAAGCTACGATAAAGTCAATTGTGGACTGTGCTCCTCTACCAATAAATGTGGGCACAAAGATAGAAGGTTTTTGGGCAATTTCATTGACATATCCCAAGTCGTACATGAACAATATGTCATTTAATAAGTCCCCAAGCGAAGAATGGGCAAAATGAGTTAAATTTGTCTCCTGTTCTATTGTTAAACCGCAAGTGCCCTGTTTACCCCTAGGGCAAAGTTTGCAGTTAAAATCCCCTCCCCATAAAATCATGAATTCCCTGTCAATTTTGTCTATTTCGTGTTGTATATCCTCCCTCAGCATGATTAGGATGCTAGGGATTTCTTTCCTTGGAATATTGTTATAAAAATTTATAAGAACGACACTAAACCCCTTCTTATTACTTAGGGTGATTAGTTGATAAAAGCTAGATTTTAGCTTAAACTGAATCTTAACGCATTTAAGCTGATTAGAAACCAGGGTGAGTAAACCACCCTTTGCTCTTCCATATTGACCGCCCTCCGCCGGGTAAAGAAACTTTTATAACCGTTAATGTATACTGGATCTATAGACCAGGTTTCTTGAAAGGCCATTATGCCATGTCCGCCAGTTACAATTTCCCAAGATGGATTTTTTATTCTCTCCTTTAGTCCTGCCACATTCCAAAATAGGAATGTACAGGTTTTCCTTATTTCATTGTCCCCAGAGTGACATAAGGGACCCTTCTCCTTAACTTTATCAGGTTGCGTATGGGGGAGACCATCTATATTTCCCCCATCAGTAACATCTAGTATGCTTAGAACCTTACAGCAATCCTTCCCAGTATCAGCGTGGGTCACACTGAGAACAGTTTGAGCTTGTATATTGACCACATTAGAAACCGATGGCCTCTGGACATTTGAATTTTCACTAACTGTATCAGCAAGCCCAACTAAACCTAGCAATTGTCTATCACATGTATCCTTCTTGTGTCAATCCACGCATTCAAGGCCTGAAAAAACATCAAACCGATTATAGGTTGGTATATTGTGGGCAAATGGGACAAAGCCACTATTATCCCACAAAATTTTTTTCCATAATTCGGGCCTCGAATGCAGGAATAATGCTGCCTGGGATGGAAGTTAGGTGGATTAACTGATTGCAACAAAGGGGTCCGGCTATGGTCATAATGCTTAAAAGCGAACCTGTTAGCAGTGTACCTTCTTTCCATCTGGTTCTTGCGATGTTGGGCTAAAGAGTATGGATAGAAGTAGTTAAGATAGTGTGTAGAAATGGAATCACTGCTACTTGGATCATACCAATCCCCAATGTGCCTAACGGCTCTATGATCTTTGAAATTTACAATGATCACGTCGCCTATTTTGTCTTTATACCGAGTCCCCACCCAATTGCAGCGCCTAACATGTAGTATTTCCCCGTTTATATGGGCAGGCAAGGGTCTATTATTGCTCAACCAATGGGTAACTTTATTCCTTAGGGCTTGATGGTCTTCCCTATTTTCAAGAGGGAGCTCGGGAACGCCCGCCATAACAATCACGTAAGGCGCAGCTTCTGGCGGTAAGTCTACTATGCTGTGAGGTTGCCGATTTTTATTAATGGTGTTTCTGCCCTCACTATCCTTGTTAGCCTGGATGGCCTTATATTGTAATGGTGCAGATGTTCCTTCTAAAATCAGAGTATTCGTTGTTATATCCCCTGCTTTACTTTGGAGTTCCATCCTATGGGCAGACTTTTTGTTCAACAAGGGGGGGTTAACACCTTAATTTGGGAGGGACAAGAAGATGTTTGTCTACTCTGACTAGATTTTGGAGTGGTCGTGGGACATGGTGGAGCTGGAATTACCACTGTCGTCACTTTAGAGGACATTTTGCTAGGGTTCGTATTACCTGAATTTCTCGCCAGACCGGAAAATGAGAGTGAGTTTTCTTCTACCTTTTTCTCGATCGAGTCCAGATGCGTGTTAATCATCATAATCTTTTCAAATAGGGACTGCATTGATGATTTTACCAGATGCTCGATTTTTTCCAAAAAGTCTCCCTGATTAAAAAAGCGGTGGATGGCCTCATGGTGGATTGGTGAATCATTCTCAATCCTCAAGGTTGGATGTAAGATCCTCTGAGGGTTTTCTGTTTGCCACTCTAATAATAAGCCTCCCCCTCTTTGCTTATGATCAACTGTGTGTAAGGACATATCTTCTGGAATTAGGGAAGATGCGGGAGAAAATCCAGGGAAATGTGATGACCCCACTTCATCACTGCCAGTCGAGAAACTTGGCAGGAACTCACAAGAGTTATTAGGCGTGCTGAAGGGATGATCATCAATACAAGGGCTAGCCAAGACTACCCCCGCATCCTTCGCAACCCCAGAGTTAGGTAGTTCAAAGTGGTCCACCAATGAAGTAGTGGAATTAGTCGTTGATGATGTCACAGTCCCTGTGCCCCCCATAACAGAGTTTATGCCTGATAGTAACTGCGTAAAAGATCCCCTTTTATGTTTAGTGGTTACTGCTCTTTTTTGGTTATTGTTCCTCCTATGCCTCCGAAGTGCTTTTTTATATTTTCTTGCCGATCTAACGGATAGTAGGGCATGCTCGGTGTCGGCATTGGAGTTATCTGGCTGACCTACATTTCTCTCGTCATGCACCTGAGCTGTAGTCAGTGCAGTATTCCCAGCGCTAGAGGTGGAATTACTAGGCACGTGTGTGTCCATCAAAGTGAGGGACGACTCTTCAGATATCATAATATGGGTCACCTTTCCCAGGGAGGCCCTTCTGGTGGTATTAATCTGATTTACCTTCTTAATTAGGTAATTGTCCAAGGTGCCCACCCCGTGCTGAATAATCGCACTTTTACCTTTGGCCATCAGCTACTCTTGCTGATGGACACTAACTACAAGCAAGGCTTCTGCAGATTAAACGCCCAAAAACTGACCCCAACAAGGCAACACTTACTACAGCTGTAAAGATGGGATGGACATTACTTGCACACACAGAGTCTTTGGCCCAGTCCAGTCTCTTCAGGCCTCTGAGGGCCACAGAGGGCCCGCCCTTTGCCCGGGCTTAGCCCGCGCGCGAGCCCGCGACGCGGGGTATGGTGTTGAATTTAAAGCGCCTCCGGGCGCTGGAGAAGTGACGCTGTTTCCGGGGCACAGGGACCGGGGAGCCTGGGTGCTGTAGTCCTCTCTCGCCCTCCCTCCACGCTGCGGCCACGGAGATCTCAAACGCGGCGGCGGGAGGGGGGGGGGAACACAGCAGGAGCAGCAGCGATGGCGGGACACAGAGGCGAGAAGTCCTCAAATTCCAGCAGGGGCAATCCTAGGCAGCGGCAAAGACACACCCGCTCCACCGGGTATGGTGTTGAATTTAAAGCGCCTCCGGGCGCTGGAGAAGTGACGCTGTTTCCGGGGCACAGGGACGGGGGAGCCTGGGTGCTGTAGTCCTCTCTCGCCCTCCCTCCACGCTGCGGCCACGGAGATCTCAAACGCGGCGGCGGGAGGGGGGGGGAACACAGCAGGAGCAGCAGCGATGGCGGGACACAGAGGCGAGAAGTCCTCAAATTCCAGCAGGAGCAATCCTAGGCAGCGGCAAAGACACACCCGCTCCACCGGGTATGGTGTTGAATTTAAAGCGCCTCCAGGCGCTGGAGAAGTGACGCTGTTTCCGGGGCACAGGGACCGGGGAGCCTGGGTGCTGTAGTCCTCTCTCGCCCTCCCTCCACGCTGCGGCCACGGATATCTCAAACGCGGCGGCGGGAGGGGGGGGGGACACAGCAGGAGCAGCAGCGATGGCGGGACACAGAGGCGAGAAGTCCTCAGATTCCAGCAGGGGCAATCCTAGGCAGCGGCAAAGACACATCAATTCAAAATGGCCACTACCCAGGAGACCAGAGTAGTCCGTCCTCTATGTTCCTGGAATGCAGTCTTTATTTGCTCTAAAATGATTATTATATACTTTTGATGAGTTTTTCAGTTTTACACTGGAGTATTTTGATCATAGTTGCTTTTTAGTCATGATTTGTTTTGAATTATGTATTTTTGTGTAGCGACTTCAATACATGAGTTGCTGTTTCAACATGTGCTTTTTAGTAGTTGTGCCTTTCAATTTAGAAATGTGGTTTTAAATGATTTTGCTTCCATTGAGATATGCAGTGCTTCAATGATAGTTTTGTTTTTCAGTTATGATATACAGTTGCCATTTGCTTTGCAATGATTTCATTTTTGCAGTTAAGAGATGCAGTGCTTCATTAGATTTTGTTTTTGACATATGTGAATGGTGATGATCAAGGGTCATGGGGTGCAATGTAGTGAATCAGCCACTTTTGTGGTCTGACACCCTATGATGACCCTCAACCCCCACCATTCTGTACTGACTTAAGTGTGTTATGTTACCTTAGCCTTAATGTAGGATGGGTTTGCATATGCCTGCTTTTCTTCTGTCTTTTAGTGGAATAGTCTTTCCAAGAATAGAAGGTATGGGATGTTGAGGTGCAGTCTTGTGGGTGGTGGTGCACACACGTGCTCAATGTTGTATACTGAGGGATTAAGTGTATAATGTTATTTGGGTTAGGTGAATTATGACTTTGACCTATTGGCTTTGACGTAGTCTAATGTCATTCTGCCTTCTGACTTTACCTTGCTTCAAACTTTTCTGGGTGCACAGTGGTGCTTGTAAATTGTGTGGATGAGAATTATATGTGCGGACTATTGCCTTTGACAGGGCCTCATGTCTGACTCTGCCTTGCTGCTGCGTGCACAGCCATGCTTGCAAGTTGTTTGGGTTATTCACATTCAAGGTCTTGGTGTTTTCCTGAGCGATTGTTTTTGTTTAGTGTACTGTGGAAGGCCTTGTGAGAGCTTCGTCAAGACAGAGGCTGGAAGAAGTGCGAATGGAGAAAGAGACTTGAGAGCTCCTTACTGCCATGGAGATGCTTGCTTGGATCTTGGCCAGTTCTGATAAAATTCCTCTGGCTGTGGGAGGAGGTCTTTCACGAATCTTCTAGTGTGTTTATAGCTGAGGGTTGCAGGCTGAGAAACTGGGAGTTTGGATTCCTGAGCGAGGGCAGAAGTGTTTATCTCGGAATGAACCCTGGCTTGCTGAGCTCTGATCCCCGGCTGTAATTCCCCCATTCAGAAGTGGGCAGTGTATGCACCAGGTGATGTATTGAGTTGTGTGGTTCTTTGATCATTGGAGGTGTTTTTTTTGTGGTGTGGGAGGTGCACATCCAGAGTACTCCTCTGCTCTCTATATATGTATATCTTTCTGATCTCTTGCAGGACGTCCAGTGTACCTTATCTTATATCAGTTATTGCTTGTTTATTAATCAGTATTATAGTTTGCTCAGTTATTGATTCATGCCTTTAGATTATAAGTTTGCTACATATATTTGAATCTTATGCATTTGGTATTTGAGATAGCCTTTGCTTAGAGAGTATTATGTAATAAACCCCAAGCCTTATTCTAAAAGCGATAGAGTCTTTGCATTTTGTTAAATAAAACCCATTTTCAAAAGGTGCTGTTTGTTTTGTGTTGCAGTCTTGCTGTGCCAGGGGTCGTAAGACATGCTCAAAAGTGTATATTATTCAAAGGTGTAGTAGTATATTTGCCTCTCAGGTGGGAGTGCAGGGATTGGGTGTGGCTTATTGGTGAGAAGCCACATTCAAAACACTGGCCCACCAGAGCGCTGCGCAGAAGCAGCTATCACCACAGCCTGGATCATGTCCTGAATAGACAGAAGAGTGGTCGCCTCAGGACAAACCTGGGAGGGCGGGTCCTCCCCCACAGGGACGTCCCCACGCTCCATGAGCAGTAACAATGCAGGAACACAAGCACAAAAGTCAGCAGCAGACTGGAATGCGAAAGAAACCGAGGCCCCTAAAAGTAGGCAGGAAAAGGCAGGCCAGCTCCATGAAAACGCCGGGCAACACCTTCGTGGGACAATCCCAGTACCAAACCCCGCCCCCGGGAGGATGAGCCGGTCAAGGAACCGCCCATCAGCAGGGAGAGCGCCATGCCGAATGAACAGCGTGAGCAGCGTAACGGAACCCAGCAACGCCGCCGCCCGCCTCTGTGTGCAGAACAAAAGAAACAGGCTTTGGGGTTGGACCGGCCCACCTCTTGTAGTGGCCATGGGGTGTATGGGTCGGCCATATTGGGAAGGGATGGGAGGCATGGGAGGCTAACTTTTGGTTTGGAGGGTTCTGGTGTGGAGCTGAAGCTCACTTTGTTAGTCATGTGGCGAGGATGACTAACGAGGAGGTAATGGACAAAGCACTGGAAGTTACCTGCTGTACAAGAAGAGGAAGTTTGGGTCTCTGGGGCACTTGTTTCCGGTTGGAAAAAAAACCTTCCCAAAAAGGTTTCTTGTACCAAAAACCAACTCCAAAAGCAAGTTGGAGAAGAAAATCCATTTGAAAAGCCTCTCAGCTGCTTCTCGGACACAAAAGCTGGTTGAGCGTTCTGTTCGCAATTAACACTACATTGGCACAGTCACGACCAGGAGTGGTGCAAAAGAGCACGAAGTATTGTGCAAACTCTCTAGCGGCCCGAGATTATCGTGGCGCGAGTGAGTGCCAAAACAAATCTTGAGCACACAAATGGAAAAAATGCTCTGCTTCGTGCCCAGGAAGTGGAATTCAGGAACTCAGCGCTACTCCACGGATCGCGAGGTGTCTGAATTTCGCAAGCTCCGCAAGTGGAGCAGATTTTGCACCTTGGCCTAGTTTTGACCCTGCTCCACATGAGAACAGTCAGCCCTGAATTGCCAGGCCAGGTCCTCCCTGGACCAAAAATAAGCATCCTGGGACCGGTTTCGGGGTATCACCCCTCATCAGCCTAGCTGGCTTGAATTTAGTGGCACAGTGAGCACAGGACCTACGTCTGTGCATACCCTTGCCACTTAGGGCGACAAAAGCATAAAGAACAAATGATGAATGGAATGCTGAACAGTGCAAACATTCATTTCCAGTCACAGAGATCTGAGTTCAATCCATCATTTTTTTGCTCACCACGCCACCCCAATGTGGACCCAGCCCTATGCAAATCAGTCTCACCCAGATCTTTGTGACTAGGGGTGAATGCTTGCATTGTTCAGCAGTCTGTCCATAGTTTGTTCTTTTTGGTTTGTTTCCCTATGTGGAAAGGGCATGCCCAAACGGGGGACCTGTGCTCACTGTGCCACATGATTCAAGCTAGCCTGGCTGATGAGGGGTGATACCCCAAAACCGGTCCCAGGATACATGTTTATAGTCCAGGGAGGACCTGACTTGGCAGTTCGGGTTGGGCTGTTCCCATGAGGAGCAGGGTAAAGACTGATTTGTGTGTGGCTGGGTCCAAACTGGCATGGGGGAGGAGCTGTTGTTTACCACACTTGAACATCACAAAGGATCTGCCCACCACACTCACCAAGGGTTTTAACATTAGTCTTTTGCATCTTGAGACACGCTGGGACTATGCAGGGAGGCAGGAAATTCCAAATACCTCTGAGGGTAGAGATGTTCAGAGCCCTCTCCTACTTCAAAGTTGGACCCGGAATAAATAGTGGACCTTCAGACCCAACTCTTCAATACACCTCTGGACTGTGGAAGACTCAGATGGACTGCTGTGCTGCTTTGCAAGAAGGACTGCTACTCTGCTGCCCAGCTGCCTAAGTGAGAAGTACTGGAACTGCATCTTGAACCCAGGACCACCAGAGTGACTCCAATGGCTAGTTGGCTGGCATCCTGAACATAGCCTCAGTAACAGAACAGCCTCCAACCACCTTGAACCCAGCACCTAGACTCTGCCTACTGTCAGCCTTGCCCCCCAAGTGGTGCCACCCTATAGCTGGACTCTTGGCCATGGGCCAGAAGGTGCTCTGCCAGCCCACCCATGGTCTTTTGGGCAGAACAAACACAGCGTGATGCATCTCCTCGCAGCTCCAATATGGAACCGCCGCAGTACAATGCATCCCCGATGCCAGACCGTGCTTTGCAACACGCTGTCCCCTCTGAACCACAGCTGTGCGAAGCATCTTTGACACAGGCCATTGCAAGCCCCTCGTCACGGCATCCTCATTAATGATGCAGGATGTTGCATCACAGCCCCGCAGTTTCTTCGGAACCACTGATGCGGCAAACATCTTTGAAACAGGAATCCCCATCACCAGCCTCTTGTCAACAGCATCCTTGATGACGATGCATGACTCCGCATCACAGCCCCACAGCTTCCTCTGAACCACTACTGCGCAACGCATCCTCGACACAGGATCTTGCAATGCACTGCAAACCAGAATTTAAGGTACCTTGTTCAACAGGCCTAACTTGGTCCCCGCATCCGGCCTACACGCCATTGCGATCAGCCTGAACTTTTGACTTTGTCCTGGTCCAGCAGCAACAGATAACTACAAACAGCTCTTTGTGCTTCTAGGCACTATTTTCACCAACATCTTTTCAATTGCATTTTTCCAATTCTACTAATTGGATTTTTGTTATTTTGGGCTCAAATAATTAATTAAATTGTACTAACATTTCTGAATTGGTGTGGGATTTCTCGTCTGTTGTGTTTTCACCCTATTACTATTTGAAGTGCTGCATAAATACTGAACACATTGCCTCTAAGTTAAGCCTGACTGCTTTTGTGCCAGCCTATTAGAGGTTAAGCACAGGTTAATGAATTTTAAACCATAAAACACCAGAGCACATTCAATCATTATGTCTCTAATCCAATACAAAAGTCAAAAAGGAGTAGCAATACAAGAGAGAAAAGAAATCTTTTTCTGTCTCCCACACAAGATGATCCAATTGAACCAATAATAACGTGTCCTTTCCATTAGGAGCCAAGCACAGTCCCAAATCAGGTCCTTTTGTTAGTTTTTATTTTCACTTTTCATGAAACGCAGAACAGCAGCAGCCGACGTACGTTTCGCCCCCTGGGCTTTATCAAGGCTGCAGAAAAAGACATACAAGTTGTTTTTGTACAGTGTGACAAACTTAAGGTCACAGCTCGCAATATTACATGCGAATGCCCTCCTCATGCATATTTAAATTCCGGATGTGAAAGAGCAGTTAAATTCCATATTAGATTAATAGTACCGTTCTTATTAAGTATATGATACAAGCACATGACCACTCAGTACTGAAGCACCCTATAACAGCTCCAACTTATTTGATGTGTCTATATGCCATGTAGCAGCTCTCACATATGGACACTTATATAGCCTTTTAAAAAAGGAGAAAAGAAACAGAAATGAAAGAATAGGAAAATGAAAAATGATAATTTATGCCAAAAAAGTAAAAAGGCATGCTTAGCCCTATGGCCATAATGCCGAATGTTATAGGAGTAGAAAGAGTCTGTGATTTATCTTGATGTAAAAAAGTTCACCTCCATTAGGTCCAATCCTGCAAACGTGTCTATAAATGTGCTTAAAACAAAAATAATCTGTGTACTATATAGATGTGAACTAAACCATCACCATTAATGTCATTATTGAAGTGAGGATAAGACCACCTCCATGTAGATAACCTATATATTAATCCAACTGTGAAATGAGCAACCGAGTTCACCTCTTAATGAATAATAGGCAAGACCGAATCCTCTCGAACCTGTTTTACTAGCTCAAGCTTCCGTAATAAGAAGTAACTCTGTGGAGACATAACATCATTGTCTCCTTTAGGAAGTGCAGTTTTTCGTATAACATTTTTAAAATAACCGCGTCATGAAATGGCACCAAATGCGCCCTGAAGTATAAATTAAAACAGTACAGTAATCACATGTGTAAGTTAAAAAGCAGGGCTCCTTATTATAAAATGGATTTAGTGCCAACTCGGTCGAATAAAGAAACAGCACCAAATCTTAATTTTTAGGTCTCGTCTTGCTATCGCGTAAGCGATTGCAAAGCGAGACTATTGTAAAAGGGCTTTTCAAAGTGCTCCCAAAAAAGGATTGCATGGCTAGTACGCGCACAATCACATGCATCGTGCCGCCATTCACTCCGCTTTTGGGGGCACTTCAAAGGGTCCGCTCCCCCGCCTGGAATGCGCTCCCCCGCCAAGCGCGCGCGCCACGCTCCACCGGGCTTTATATCGCTTTCACTTTCATCATAGAAGCATAGTTTTTAAATGCACAAATGGTTCTGTTCCTTCTAATCTCAGTGACTTGTTTCATTCCCGTCAGCCTGCCAGATATCCACGATGGATGGGACAGGTGTTTTTGGCCTCCATGTCCTGCTTCACAACTTGGGTGCTTCCTTTGTTTCACCCAAAACTGTGGCAGGAGCTTCTTGCGTCGATTAAACTTTCGCCAACGCGGATTATGTTCGAAAGTGTCTTAAAGACCATTTCATTGGTTTACATTTCCCACACACTGCTGCTACAAGCACTTAAGTTAAGGGGCAAAACCTGATTGCTCCCCCATACATTAAACCTGCAGAACAAGCCTAGCACCTCCACTTTACAGCATTGGACTGTCGCACAGAAACACACACTCAAACACGCACGCGCACACACACACACACACACACAAGCAAACATCTGCACACACGCTGAAAGACACAAGCACATACGCACTCAAACACACATCACGTACATGCACACTCAACACATCCATTCACCTCACCCCCTCCGTGCAGCCTCTGATGGTCTCTGATTTATGCCGTGTTTACGTTTTTCACCGATATCGACCAGGCCAAAGCGGAGTCTGGCGTAGCACTTGTTTACATTTCATGGGGGCGCTTTCCACCAATTAATGGTGCTGTGTATCTTTAATGTCAGGGGGGGTGGCTTGGTCAGTAAATTGGAAGGGGGGGCGCTTCAGATTTCCAACAATCACGATGCCATAAAATATTAAAATACATTCCTGGTGAAATCCGCCAGACATCTCAACCATACCCGACAGAACATAGCTGTACCCTACTATTTTTTCACAGAATACATTTATTAGGGGGGAGGGGTGTAACATCCCCCTCCACCCCCAGCACCTTACAGATGACCTCTCATCGCCCAACACCAGGCCTGAGAAAGCCACACCACACACCGCTGCTACAAGCACTTAAGTTAAGGGGCAAAACCTGATTGCTCCCCCATACATTAAACCTGCAGAACAAGCCTAGCACCTCCACTTTAAAGCATTGGACTGTCGCACAGAAACACACACCCAAACACGCACACGCGCACACACACACAAACATCTGCCCACACGCTGAAAGACACAAGCACATACGCACTTAAACACACATCACGTACATGCACACTCAACACATCCATTCACCTCACCCCCTTCATGCAGCCTCAGCGTTACCACGTGCCCCACATTCCCAGCCTACACGACTCTGTATAAACAACCCCCCCCTCCCCCCCTCCAGAGCGTGACTAGCAAGGCCAGGCCGCCACTGGCCCCTGCTGCAAGAGCGGACCCTGGCCCCAGCCCGGCCTTGGGGAGGAGTCATGCTCAACACAGGAGTGTCTTTAGGAGGGGAGGGGGGGGTCAAGGGCCTGCTGCCCTGGTTGGGGGGGATGGGGGCTGAGATGGCTTCCACTGGGTTTATTATTTATTTATCTGTGAGTTTCATATAGCGCTGGCTAGATCCGAGGGTGTCAGAGCGCTTTACAAAACATAGCATTGAAGGAAAGTTCTTTGTAACTAACAAAGCCCTCGAGTCCCAGGGCCCCCTATATACATACAGTTTATAGTTCTCTGCATCAAAGCCCGTCCCTCCTCTGCTTATTAGAGTTGAGGCGTGAAGACTTGTAGCTGCTCAACTTTAACAAGCATTTGCAATGCAATAGGTCACGCATTTGTGAGAGTTTAAGCTATTGGCATTGTAAATGACAATGCCTTATATATATGTTTTAAAAACCAACACGTAAATAAAAGGCATTACCATTTACAATGCCAATAGCTCAAACTCTCACAACATCGAGGCTTATTGCATTGTAAATGCTTGGTTTTTTACTCTATTTAGTGCTGGTGATGCCCGTTGTGACAATGTTTGTTTGCACTCCCAATGACCACCACCAGTGGATTCCCTCACCACCACCCTTTAACAGTGCCCCTCAAGCCTCCATAACTGCAGTGGGACTGAACAGAGTTTTTAAGTGATCTCTGGTCCGCCAGCCATTCAGACGATACCGCGGTATTGTCAGAGAGGTGAGAATTGGGCCTCTGGCTGAGTTCAAAGTTCCGCGGTAATCTGAGCTGCGCGTTTCATCTAATTAGACCAGGCATTCTTCTCTGCCTGGGGCTGCAGGGTTCCCATTTCATGGACCAAACTGATTATTGCATGTGCCACCAGAGTCAAATCTACGCGAGTAAGTCAATAAATGTAGTACAACCCGCATGTATACGTTTGATGAACGCTCGTCGGCTGTTGACATATGATAAACGCTATGGGGTGGGTGGACAATGATTAAGAACCAACCCCTCTAGAGGGACCATTAAACCCACTCTTTTCCAAGGCTTCAACTGGCAAATGCCTAGTTCCTTTAATGTGTGCTGTAGAGTCTGCTGCACACCGTGCTACTTACTGTCAGTAGTGAGCTGTGGTAGTCCTGATTTTATATTCACAGAGCTTTTGTGCAGCGTAAGGTATGATTGGCGGGAATACCAACATGAAAGTAATACCACAAACAATGTATTTAACTTCGCTGAACCGCACAACGACCAATGCACCCCAACAGCCTGTTAAAACTAACAGTGTTGTAGCAAGAAAGCCATTGGCCTTCATGCAAGCAAATAAACTGTGATTGACTTTACCGATAATATAGTATAAAAAAAGGCAGGCATGATTTGGGGCCAGTCTTATACCTCAGGACCCAGGTACCACTGCTGCACTAATGATAGCTAAACCTGTGAACAGAAGTAAACAAGTTCTGTGGCACACCTGTTCGTTGTGGACTAGTTTGGAATACACAGTGATCCTCATGTTGTGTATTATGTACAAAGTCCACAAGTAGGGCTATACATAGCAGACACAGCACTTTAGAAGTGAGAACGAAAAAGCATGCAAAGCGTGCCCTCTTACAGACAGTGGAAGAGGTGATGTTTTTAGCAACGAAAAGCTGAATGGGTTTCTGAACTCAGCTTTTCAGGTGGATGCGTAACTTTTAGCATGGTTGTTTCAGATAAATTGTTGCGAACCGCACCGAAGTTCTGTATCTGGGGGACAGAAAACATGGTCAACTTTCAACAATGTAAAGAGGGGCAGCGGCCCCACTACGTTTACATATGCACCAGAAGATGAGTCTGCAGCCTGCACCTTCGAGGTGGCTGCTCACAGTGACTTCAAACATGCGCACCACAGCCTAAGACTCCCCCTCTAAAAAGGAACTGCGCTGAGCAAAGAAGAAAGCAGAGGAGGCACAGCGCCAATGTTTAAGCAATGTGTAACTTTTTTTCCTTGATTGTTATGAGGGAAAATGGAACCATATTTATGTTGGACATAAATTGTTGCGAATAGCACTCAAAATCTGTATGTGAGGGGCTGGAAGCCTGGTCAACTTTAAACAATGTAAAATACTACGTTTATAGGTGCGGAAGCGCAGAGACAGGAAGGTACCTTGAGATATTACACCATCAAAAACAAACATTTGCAATGCAATAGGTCTCCCATTATAAAAGTTTGAGCAGTTGCCATTGCTAATAATAATGCAACACTAGCTATTGGCATTGCAAATGATAATGGCATTTATTTATGTGTTTGTTTTATAAAATAGATAAAAAAGGCACTTTCACGAACAATGCCAATAGCTTAAACTTTTGCAAATGCGAGAACTATTGCATTGCAAATGCTTGTTCCTCCTAGTGACTCTTTTCAAAAGACAACAACCCTTTCATCCCTTTTTCTTTCCGTGACGAAGCACGTTGAAAGATATTTATTTTTTAGGGAAGATGTTTTATTAGTTTGCAACCGTCAAACAAACATGGCCAAACCTTCGGAAAACCAAAGTACTGGAAACTGGAGTTACTGTATGTAGGAAATTGGGTTACTGGTTGGTTGGTTAGTTGGTGGGGGCCCACACTCAATCAGCAACCTCAGTTCTGACAAGGTGAAGTCCCAAGCAACCCCACATTACCCTCACCTTGTTCTCCAAATTCACTCTCCCAGTGCTCGGTGATTAAACAAAATGCCGTATTTAATGAGCACCAAGCCGTATTTAATGAGCACCAACACCTCGGTTTTCGTTTCCCAATTCAAGTTACGCCCCGCAACCATTCACTTATTCCCCGGAGTCCTCTCAGGTGCTATAACATCACTTGTCGGTTATTCTCACCTCACCTTGGTGGTCATTCTCACCGTCCCACAGATATAGCCCCTCCCTGTTCCTCTTCTCTGATCCGATCCTTCCTAATCCTAACACAACCGACTCCTCTCAGTCTCAACCCCATGCCACTCCCCCGGTGACGCTACCTAACTATCCAGCGGCAGGTGAGCCGGGGAGCAGGTTCCAGGGACCCAGATCCGGACGAAGCCGCGCACGTAAGAGCCAGAGGTGAGTACTGTTGTCACTTTACACGAGATATGGGGCTGCAGAGACCACTGCCGTGGTGGTAAGCGCATTGGTGGAGGCGAGCGAGAGGCTGCCTGGCCGCGGGCGGGAAGGGGTTAGATGAGCAGGCGTCGCGTACATCCCTCCAAGGCTTGGAGGGATGTACGCGACGCCTGCAAGCTCATGACTCTTCGATATGTTCGTCTCTCACGTTTCCTTCCCTACCTAATCTGCTTTACTCCCTTACCTACTACTTTGTCTTCCTCTTCCCCCACACCTTTATCACCTTCTTCTCACTGCTTAGCACATTCTCACTTCTTTGTAAATTAACTGCATTCACCTATATATCTACTCCGCCCGACCCACTACAGCTCTCCTAGAACAGTTCCCATTCTGAAGCCCATCTCCCTTTCCAAACCTGTCGCTAAACGAACCTTGTACTTCGGGACCCCTCCCACCCCAGGCCCCCGCCCGAACGTTCTACTTCTGTGATTTCCGAGCGCCCATGATGTCACGACTCTCGTCTTGTACCCAATGTTGCTGTCTGCTGACTTCATGACGGTGATACGATTCCACATCGGGGTGGTCCCTCCGGGTAGCGCTACTTTCCGTTACAAAGCTCCTCCCCTCATCCGCCCACCGCCCCGCCTTCTCCGATCAATAATGGCACCACGCGTGTCGCTCCGCTCGCCCCCATAAATCAGTTCAGTGAAAAAGATAAAACAAACACACTGCCTGTTCGCAAACATCAGCAAAGGTCTCGTTTGTGTTTCTACAACAAAAACAACGTACAACATAACTCGGATTTCGTGCATCAAAGGGTTGTCCAGTTCTCACTTTATAGGTGAACTGCTGTTTTTGTAAGCAGTTGATTAAGAAGTCTTTTTTTGTCTGTATAAATCACTTGTCTGCTCTGTTTTGACATTTATAATCGTTCTCTTCTCTAGTAATGATGAGTTATACCGTCTGTTGGTTTTAGAGGCTGCAGGTGTCAGCTGTGCACCTGTTGACTGGGCGGTGCAGGGGTAAGGTTTAACACCTGCGCGAATGTTGTGATTCAGAGTGGATTGCACAAAAATGTCCAGGTTCAAAAGCTATAAACTGACGAGAATTGCACAAAATACCCAGCACTTGTACCAATAAGCAGCCAGTGTACCTTGTACTGACTTCCTGATCTGTATCAGGGAGCTAATAATTATGCCACTGTGCACCTGCGTAATAACAAGGGCTTTATCTCCGCTTTTTTGGCTTAAAAAGCCAAAGAAGCGGAGATAAAACTATCACCCTATTTAAATGAGGGTGCTAACATGCATAATCGCATGTTGGCACCCTTTTTCCCAACGCCTCCCTTTGCATCTCAGATGAGATGCAAAGTGGGCGTCACTGGGCGTACCCCGGATGGACAACCTTGCAAATATCGCTGATGTTCACATCGCGATATTTACAAGGCTGCCCCAGCATTTTAGCACACGTTAGTTTTTGGAGAAAACAGCTAACGTCTGCTAAAATGCAGACTTACCTATCCCCAACATTGGGGTGGATTATGCTGATACGACCCTGTGGGTCGTATCAGCAAGGTTATCGCCGCATTGCAGGGAACATCGCTGGAAAACCAGCGATGTTCCCTGCAAAAGGGCGATAACCTCGCGATCTCTGGAATTTTTATCGCCCTGGAGAAACGCGTTGTTAATAACGCGCTGCCATGGCGATAAATTCCAGAGATAGCTTGCGATAATAAAATTATCGCTAAGCACGGCCAGCGATAATTATCACTGGCCATTGATAATATGCCCCTAAGTCACTGAGTCCAACACGTACCAGCGACTCGTATCCCGCAGCAAAAAAATGTGGGCTTCCAGGTATACAGACATGGAGAGTGGTCCGGAGGAGAGGTGTGGCTGACTTGGGACTTTTACTGCAGCTGAGGATAGATGTGCAAGAAAGTAGTGCGCCCACCTGGGCACTACCATACGCGCCGTGGGGCCCTCCCCCTGGGATCCACCCATGGCTTTGCCCCAAGCATAGACAGAGACCGTCTTGGGGTTCTCTCGGGATGTAGCGCCCATTTAATTCATTTGCTGGTTTAGCTGCAATTTCGCCAATAACATTTTTCAACAGCAAGCACAGAGAAACAGAACACTGTAACAGCAGAGAGCTTGCCATCAACCGGTATAAACAATCTGAAATGGATATGAATCAGAGCCTGTACATGAAAACAAGCTTTACATATACAGCAGGTAAGGCTACTGCTTCCGTCCCCCTTTAGGCGGTCGTCACTGGGGCCAAAAAGTAGATGTACCAAAATGGCATAAAGCGCACCAATTCCAACGTTCGTCAGAAGAAAACCCAGGGAACCACTTTGCGGCACTGTCCCTGCCAGTGGCACCTCGTGGTCCATTTCCAGACTCGCCTCCAAAATGGCAATAACTTGGGGCATACTAGGGGTAGAACTTGAGGGTCTGCACTGCCGGCAGGTCAGCCCCCATCTCCAACCAGCCCCCTGCCCCAGCTCAAGTGAAGGTTCAGGACCACCAACAGGTCAGTCCTCCCCATTGAGTGAGTCCACAGCTCAAAGCCAACTCTCTCACCGAAAACATAAATAGCCAGAAGGGAATACTCAATGTGGGTACATTGTTGTTTTCAGCTTATCGTTCACTGCAGGGCACGGAGGTTACTGGCAAACGTGCCCTCCCCCATCATAGATGCCGCTGCTACCTCAATGGCTCCCAGCACTGTCTGAATGTTGGTTGAGCCCTTTGTGAGACAGGTGCACTCCATCAAGAGTAATGGATCCCCCATGCCTGGCTGCAGGATATCATAACTGATACATTTAATAGGAGTGTACCTTAATAGCTTCTGTACTGTGTGATTGAGCTTCGGAACTGACTTATTCATTGTGACACCTGCTGCACCATTGAGCCAGATGGCACATGGTATGACCTCTGACCAGAAAATGAGGGTGTTTGGCACCTTAGATCTCAGTTTGGGTAATGCCACGAAGAGGTGATCCTTGACTTCTCGTCTACCACTTGAGCACATATTACCTCCAGCATTCAATATGATGATTTCTGGAACCAGGTTGACCCTGATAACAATGCTTCTTAAAACACCGCAGGGAAGTGTAGAAGTTTAAGCCCCCAACTCCTAGCTGGTAATGCTCCAAACCTGCTGTCCTTTGACCCATCTCCATGCCGGATACCCAAAACCTCTCCCCTGCTCTGCGAATAATGACGTGCCCACACCAGCAAATCCTTAACAGCACTGCAAGAAAAGGCAAACAATCGATTACATATCTGAAAGTGTCAGTACCTCAGTCAAATTGCTATTGCAGATATCACATAGGTGGAGACTGTTTGTCTGGGGAAGGAGTAACGCTGCGTTATGCTAAGTGTTGCCTAACATAGCGCTCAAAGCAGCTGGACCACCATCAGCCCACCAACCAATACTGCAGCCAGTGTTGCCGCCCCAATCCTGAATGAATGTGAAGTGGAATCAGTGGGAGAAATGCCCAGCCATGCAATGGCACAGCGGCATACTAGGGTAAACTGGGAGGTCATACAGGGGGTGTAGTATGTCCTTGGGACCCGCCAAATTCTTGGCTGCCCAGTCCAAGAACTTACTGAGGTTTCAAAGTGAACACAAGCAATGGAGCAGCCCATCAGTATATATCTGTAAAAGTGACATTTCACTTTGACAGTGAAACCCAGGCGAGGAAAGTCATCTGAGTGCATGGGCAGCAGCCAGAAAGCAGACTCTTTGTCGGATTTTGCCATGAGGGCTCCAGTATCCAGCTTCTGCATCATCAAGTGGGGTATACTGGACTACACAGAAGCCCGGATCTAGACTGTCTTTGATGGATCGGCCCTCAGGAGAGAACAAGTTGTGGATGAGGCAGAACTTGCCCACCTCCTTCTTGGGGACCAAACCGAGGTGGAGCATAATTAGTGCTCCATCGGTGGCGCATCAAATGGGCCGACACCCCTCGCCATCCGCTGTTCTTGAGGATCGTCTCCTTGGCCATTTCAGGTGCTAACAGAACAGATTTCTGGTTCCAGGCAGAAAAGGGAAGTGGCAAGGTATTCAATGGAATGTGAAAACAGTCTCTAAATCAATAGTACAGACTCTGAGCATCTTGTGGATTATGGTATCTCCAAAGCAGATGAGCAAGCACATACAAACGTATAGGAGATGCTGCCTTTAGCTGTGGGGATTCCGTGGGATTTACCTACCTGATGTTTGGCTTCTTGAATGCTCCTGGAGACTACAGAAGGAGTAAATATGCTTGAATCTGCATGCCACTCTTTGGAACACTTGTCTCTGTTGTACAGCAATTTATTTATTTATATTTATTTTTTGAACTTGTAAGACGCAACAGCTACCCAAAAAGGGTTTCCCGGCGCCGAGATACAGCAAAAAAAAATGTCAGGGGCGAATACTAGCTATTCTAGTTATTGTTCGAATAACCAGGTCTTAACATTTCTTCGAAACCTGACATAGTTTTCCTCTTTTCGAATGAAAGGAGGGAGTGCGTTCCAGAGGGACGGACCAAGGTAGGCAAACGATCTGCCTCCCATTCTTGCCAATTTAAATCTCGGAACACAAAAATTGGAATGTGATTGTGAACGAAGACTACGCTTGGGGATGTAAGGATGGGCCAAAGCTAGAAGGTATTTAGGCGCCGTACCTACCTTGATTCTGAACATATATGTCAGGGCTTTAAAGCGGATTCTGCTTTCAACCCTGAGCCAGTGAAGTTCCCGGCGATAGCTTGAGACCCCGGAGTTTTTAGGAATTTTGCACAGTAAACGGACTGCGGCGTTCTGAACAAGTTGCAGTCGACTGACTACTGCTTTATTTGACCCGAGATACAGAATGTTACCATAGTCAAGCCGGGATGTGATGAGGGCATTGACTACAGTCTTCTGAGTAGAAGGGGGCAGCATCCAGATAATTTTCCTCAACCGTTTGATGATGGTGAGGCATAGACCAACAACTTTATTGGCCTGTTTACTCATGGAAAGGGCACTGTCCAAGATGAAACCCAGGTTGCGAACTTGCGTCACTGGGGTGGGAAAAGCGGCCAACTGGTCAGGCCAGTGAGAGGGATTCCAGAGTTCTTGCTGTTTTCCTAAGAGAAGAACCTCTGTTTTGTCTCCATTAAGCTTTAATTGGTTTCTAGTCATCCAATTAAGGATGTTTTGAAGCCCAAGTTTGAGGGGAGATGAAGAAGACGGACCTGGTTCGGATAGGGAAAAAATAATTTGGGAGTCATCGGCGTAAGTCATAAGGGAGAGTCCGGATTCTTTGGCTAAATCAGCTAGGGGTCTGAGATAAATATTAAAAAATAGTGGACTCAGTATAGATCCCTGAGGCACGCCGTGGGGGGCATTGAAAAAGTCAGAGCAGGCCATAGAAGATGTTATTTGGAAAGTCCGGTCTCCCAAAAAAGAACGGATCCATTCCAGCGCTTTACCCCGGACACCATTTCTATACAATGCCTTAATGAGAATTTCATGGGATATGGTGTCAAAGGCCGCGCTCAGGTCTAGGAGCACGAGCGCGACCGTCTGACTTTTATCAAGGAGATTACGGATGTGTTCCGTGACTCCAAGAAGAGTGGTTTTAGTCGAGAAACCAACTCGGAAACCAGATTGTGAGGGGTGCAAAAGTACGTTATTTTCGACAAAGGTGGATAAAGCCGTGTGGACATGTCTCTCCAAGCACTTGGAGAAGGCAGGGAGCAGGGATATGGGTCTATAGTTTGCCAAACATTCCGGATTAGCTGTAGGCTTTTTTAACAATGGCGTAACCATAGCGTGTTTCCAGAGAGTCGGGACTGAGGAGAGTTCAAATGAAGCATTGAGCGTATCAACGATAACTCCTAAGGACTGGTCATCAAGTTGTTTAATGATTTTAATCGGGATGGGATCCCTGGGGGAACCGGACTTAGTGTTTTTAAGTATGGTTTTCATTGTATCTACCGTAATGAGGGGCCAGGCTTCCAAGGTATTTTCACCGAAGGAGGCATGTTCCAAATCAATAAAAGGGGGAGATACGGTATTGTTGGTGTTTATGTCCCTGATGATTTTCTCAATTTTCTCAGAAAAGAAACATGCAAGATCTTGGCATTGTTGCGAGTTAAGTGGGGGAGCCAAGGCTGTGGTGTGTGCGCCAGCTAGATCCTTGACCAGGTTAAACAAAGTTTTCGACTTGTTTGTTGCTTCCGTGATAGAATGGGAAACAAAAGCTGCACGTGTTTTTGCACAGGCAGTGTGATATAGATTCCTGGCCTCGTGATAGATGTTTTTAGCTTCAGGGGCGTAGTCTTTGCGCCATTAGCGCTCCAGTGCCTTGCATCTTGATTTTTCAATTTTTAGAAGATCATTAAACCATGGAGCAGGATGACGGTGTCTATTTCCTATAATAGAAGTGGTAGATAAACAGTAGTCAGCAGCATCGCTGAGCCATTTGTGAGTGGCTTCCGCCAGGCTGTTCATGTTATGGACCTTCCTAGGAGGATTTTCGTGAAGTGCCTCATTTAATTTGGCCATTTCAAGTGACTTCCAATTTTTCCTCGACATAACAGAAACGTCGGGTGTTGTGAAGGCGGTAGGTAGAAGATTTATACTCAATTCTATTAAATAATGATCCGACCAACAGATAGGAGACGTATTGTGCCATTTGAGCTCGGTAAAGTTAGAAAAAATGGGGTCAAGCAGGTGACCTTTATTATGAGTCGGTCCAGTATTAATTAAGGTCAAATTTAGGGCCTTCAGATCATCAAGTAAGTTAGCGCAAACGGGAATGGATGGATCCTCCAAATGTAAATTTAAATCTCCAATGAGTGAAATTTTTTTAGATGCAATATAGTAAGGAGTAATATAGTTGGCTAAGTTGGGTGCCCATTTGGAAGAATTTCCGGGGGGCCGGTATAACAATATGCCGGACATCGTACAGTTCGGATTCAGGGATATTTTGAAAAAACCAGCTTCACAGTCAGGGATGGTATTTTGTTCTAAAGTACACTTCAAGTCTCTATCAAAAATGATAGCTATTCCACCTCCTGACTGGTTTTGTCGGTCAATCCTAGTGATAGCATAGTTTGCGGGGAGGGCAGTAGCCACGTCAGGGCCCGCACTCTCCTGCAACCACGTCTCCGTCAAAAAGAGGACACTAGGATTTGCCTCCAATAAGAGGTTGAAAAGGTCCAGTCTGTGCTTGGGTAGTGAGCGGCAGTTCGTACTATAAAGCACGTATTTCTTTCCCTCAACAATACGATGTTGTTTGTGTTTCCTATGTCTCCTAACAGCATCAGGGAAAGGTTGAAGGATGGTAGTGGTAAGTTTGCACTTGTTACAGGAGGCAACTCCAGTACTATGGAGATTGAGTGTGGTGCAACTTGGGTTAGGAATTGGGCGTAGCGCTCGTAGTTCCATCGAGGATCTTACCAGCTTCTTGAGGGCGGGGGGAGCATAGCCTTCTGCCCCATGCCCCGTACTGGCCCGGACGGGCACAGACGGGCTAGTCTTTGGCGTGTCTTCGGCGTGCTGAGGGCGTGCCCGCTGCGCTCGTCCGCTGCGCTTCCAAGGCATGTGCATAGTAATGGGGAGGGGAAGGGGGTGTGGCTAGCTGCGAGGGGCGTGGCCCGGTGTCTCGAGGGTGGCGATGGCGGCTGAGGACTCGCCCTTCCCACACCAGCACTGGCTCAGCAGTACGGGGAAATGTCAAGCCCAAAAGCACCAGAAGCAAGGTAAAAAACAATAAAACCAGAACAATAGTAAAATACAGCAATGTGCAAAGAGCGCGTTTTACAAGTTTAAAAAGTTAAGGAGCGACACCCCCGGCTTCCGCCTCAAGGGTAGCTGTCAAGAAGGCAATTTTCTTCTTCTTCCCATACATTCCAAATAGACCCGATTCAGACGAGAGACCCTTGATTTTTGAGCCAAAATTGACTTTATTTAGGTTTGTATTCCGCCTGAGGGTGCCTCTGCTGCTATAAAAGTCAGTGGGGAAAATACATTGTCCTTATTATTCGCATGTTACATTTTGTTTTATCTCAAACATTCCTCTTTTAAAATGTTGGCATGGATGTCTTTGTTGAGCTCCTGCCATGTGCTACCTAACATCTCCCTACAAGCCCATTATGGACAAGGATGTGCCTCACTTACACCTCCATAAATACATAAAGCTCGGCTCCACCCCTCCCACCCCCAAATACTGCCTTTCCCAGACTAAGCTACTGCCTACTGTTCATGTTTCTGGATTCTAGTAAATGGTGGCTGTAAACGTATCCACACTGCTTTCTGTCATGTTTACTTCCGTGCCCAGTCAAGGGCCATCGCTGTAACTGCAGCATGCATTTTCTCTCATTACAACACTGTTTAGAGTATGTAGAATTAGAATTTGTTTACTTACTGGAAACAACAGGGCTACGTACAGAAAACTATTTGGGTGAAATGAGGCACATTACAGACCACTAACTTCTTGTATGTGTGAAAAAGGCAGCTTTATTGAAACAAGTGCGTATCACATAAACCTCCTTGACCTATAGCTTTACAGAACTAAATCCTCACTATACATTAAAAACACCTACATTCCTCCTCCACCTCCTCTAATCTTACTCCCTGTATAAATACCCTTCAAACTTTAACATGGCAACCTACAGTACATTCTCTGATTGTCTTATTCTAAACTTCACCTTCTGCTTGACAGTGAACTAATTAACCTGTGCTCAACTAGTTATTCCTATGACATAATATTTTAACTCAAGGACTTCTGATATAGTTCCATCCCATATTTTGATAGATGTACACCATCGTTCCTGAACAACTTGACTTCCTTGTAGCTCATGTCAACATGCCTACACCTGCCAGGTCATAGTCCCCACAAAACCGATGCATCTCTCTGTTCACCTTCCTCCTTGATTTATCTATGGCTGATGGCTTGGCCGCACCACTCCAATATCTCCTAGGTATAAACTCTGTCCATGCTACAAAAACAGCCTTATAGTTCAAATGGCATCTCCCTCAAATCCTATTTCATTGACCTTAAGAGTGCCAAACCTGTCTCTACCCCATGTCATTCTCCTCTGAGGGAATCATCAGAATACCTGGGCAAGTATTACTCTGCATAATCATTGTAAGCTTGTGTTGAAAACCAAAATTCCTATCACATACACTCCTCCCTGCAGCCCTGGCAGCCCGCTTTACGAAAGAAAGTCTGACAATCCACACTGACAAGCCAGCAGCCAACGGGCCTGCAACCAAACCTGAAAAAGAAAAAAGTGTGAACACATCATCCATCTAGCAGTTATCTCCTACCACTTCACTAGTCCTAACATACTTTTGAGAACAGTCCGGTGACCACCTACGTAGCCCAATTATCTGTTCCCTAGACCACACATCTTACCAGCCTCCATTGCTGCCCCAAACCAGAAAGAATGAGTGCCAACAACTGTAGCCACCAGCTTTGTTATTGTCTTTCTCCAGACTAACAATTGAAAAGAAGTGACCCAATCCCCTTAGTGGTGTTGGAACACAACCCCTTCCAGTGTTCTCGCTTGTGCCCTGATCTTCTTGCCCCATGCCACAGGGTAAGCCTTCTCCTCATGACACTACAAAATAACTGACGACCCTTTCAACCTCTGGCTTGTCTTTGACCTCAGCAAACCTAGTGTATCCCGACCTCTTAAGAGTTCGAACACTCTAAAATTCCAAACAAAATTCACGTCATAAGTGTGGAAGAAATAACATTGTCAAGGTGAGAAAAACAACTCTGGCAGATCCTGAATCACCCTGCAAAAAACCTGCCAAGAAAGAGACTTCCTCCTAGTACCCGACTTCCCTCATTCCCGAGCCCAATCGTCTAACATTTTCTTGCCCAACTCCCCAGCCAATGGTAGATAACCCCACAAAAACTTCCCCATGAATGAAATGCCTGTCAAATTCCCTGTGATTGTTATTCTGGAGAGGCTTTATTCTGTCAGTCGTTAGCTGAATCGACCCACATCCCCAACTCTGACCCGCTCAAAAACTCGCTCCAAGCCTGGTCATAAGCTTCATGTGTGGACGCCACCAAGGACCCCCCTACCCATTGACACATGCTCTGTCCCCTTTTGTCCATAACTCTGGAGGTATATGAGTTCTGCCTCTATCCACCTCCATGGCCAGCCCCTGGAACCTCTCCCACAGCGAATGAGACAAAGCATCTGCAGTGTCATTGTCCATGCCCGGTATGTGCTTGGCTTTAAACAAAATGTCCTATTTCATACATTCCAGCATGAAAACTATCAACAACTTGAGGACCTATGTGTCTTTGCTGACTGTCAACTACTTGAGCCACAGCCATGTTATATATCTGAAAAAGTACTTTCGTATGTTGCAGCGAATGTCCTTACAGTGTGACAGACACCGCTAGTGGAAAAAACTCTAGAAATGCTAGTCTCCTTCCCCCTCTTTTCCAACAATCATCCCATTCCTCTGCACACCGGAGACCCTGTCAACACAATCCAAAACCTATGCCGCTTGAGGTATCAGAATAAATCTGAACATTCCAGTCAAAGGCTTGTGGTGCTGTGCTCAGAATGTCATGAAAGGAGTTCAAAAAAACGTGTCACATCCGCCGATCCGTTTTTACCCCTGCAGATAGTCTCACATGCTGGTGTGGGAGGGAAAGCCCTGGTAGCATCAAACCCAGCCTCCTACAGAATGTCCTGCCTGCCCTTACGACCCTCGAGGTAAAATTGAGGTGACCTAAAAGCGCCTGCACCTCTCTGACTATGATCAAATGTTTTGTCATCATCATGACTAACAGTACCTGCATCAATAATTTTTTGTCCAATGGAAGGCGTATTATCATGGCAACCAAATTAAACTAAATTCCTATAAAGGATATGATGGTCACCGGATCCACAGTTTTTTGCTTGTGCCTATGACCTCCCGTAAACTTGCCAGCAGCTGCTGTCAGTCTCTGTAACCGGAGTCTGTGACTAAGAAAAAGTAATCAAGATAATGTACCACCTTCTTGTGACCCATTGCTTTCATGAAAAGCCACTGTAAAAAGTGCTGAATCTCTCAAAGAGCATGAGTGAAAGTGAGCAAGCCACCGGGAGTGCTTTATCCCTGTACCATGCCTCTTCAAATTGAATATCTTGCAAGTGAAAATCATCTGTGTGGACGGGAAGTAACCTAAAGGAGGATTTGTTTTGCATTTGCTATTTAAGCTCCCGGTCCTGCCTGCTCCACAATGGCCACCGCCACATCCACTGAGAAATAAGACACATACGCAAACTCTGCCCCACTGAAGTCTTTGACTGATTTAGCCTTCTGTCGCTGATAGATGTTGGATGAGCCTAAATTGCCCTATCGGGGAGACAAATCCTCCATTGGCCCGCTGTGGAAAAGTCCTGCCGTCCTCCCTTTTTGTATCTCCTTCTGTAGTTTGACCTGTGGATGTGCTTTCACTGACTTCAAGTTTTCAGCCCAATGCCTTACCCACGGACCTGTGTAAACCACTTTGACCCCCCCCCTGCAAGATACAGGCATCCTCCCTGTTAGGGTAGTGACCCAACCAAAAGGTAAGTCTATCTAACTTACTCCACGTACAAGCTTTGAACTTGAGTCCCCTGTGCTCCTCTCCCCCAACTCCTGATAACCTCCTGTGCTGGCCACTTCTACTCCCCCTGACTTCTGTTGCCATTGTGGATTGTGGGCTCCACGCTGGGCCCCAGATGTCCCCCCCCCCAGTGCTCCTATAGCAGTTGACAGGGGGTGCCTCCCTGGACACTTGGAGCCCTCGTCTCTGAATTTACAATGCTCCCTGGTGCAAATCCCCTTGTTGAAATCCCAACAGCCACCTTGTGCGCCTCCCTGGCCCTTACTGGAATTTCCCACGCCTCCTTGGGTGGGATGGGCCTGAAAGGGCCAATATACTATTGACAAGCCACTTGCTGTGTATGTGATCTTGCTACATTTTGCAGAATCCATTGATTGCTGCCACAGATCCGTATCCAACGCACCCCATCTTGCTTTGGGGCCCCAAGCCATGAGTGCCCGAAATTCCTCATCATATTGTGCCCGGGCATTACCCCAAATGACATTTGTGCTTTGTATCACATCCATATACTTAAATCACGCTACAGTTCTCTCTGTGTACTTCTCACAGCAGACACTGGCGTTTATAAGGAACGCCAATGTCCAATTCTCAATGTTCATGGGTACTCTTGTGCATGTCACCAGCTCACACTCCTCTTTTGAGTCTTTAGTCGCCCTACATTATCTATGCAGGAGCATGAACATCTCCACCTTCTTACTTTTCCATATTCTTCCTTTAGTGGACACCATTACATGAGCCCTGAGTGTCTTGGTAACCCCCATGTATGGTAGTCTGGATCTTAAGCTCCTTCCTCTCTTTCCTCCTCCCTTGTCTGCCCCCTGTCATTCTTTGTGTCCTCTGCACCTACCCCAGGGATCCTGACATACCTACCCATCTGTAGTCATGCCTCCTGCTCCCACTCGGAACCTGCATCCACCCTCTCTACGCCATGACCAGATTTGACCCCATTCCCATCCCTGGGTCC